>NC_133086.1:15341703-15941703 GCF_019914945.1 Typha latifolia | reverse complement strand
TGACACGGGCTTTAGCAATGACCATTTAATTTGACAGAGTACACATATAAGAGGACTTATCTATATTGCGTGAAAGAACTCTCCATATTTTGAAAAAAAAACATTCAAATGCTATTTATCCAACTCTTTACTTTACGTAAAATGACATAGCCGCCGCTGGTTAAAGGTGCAATTAGTTGGAAAGAGCATCCAATGTATCTAAGTAGTTGGCTCTAAATAAATTAAAGCAGTGGCCGTGTCGCAAGTTCCACAGGCATTATGTGACTAACGTCATCTGGAAAACCGAAAGCTGTCTTTCAGGTTTAGATACCCTTAAACTCACGGTTTGTTTGTGGTCCTGAACCGGCCTAACCACCTGATCCACCCACTCCATGCTTTACACGTGGCAAACGACCAACCGCAGTATGTTCTAATAAAAGTAAAACGAATAGATAAACATATCCTTATTTTATGGTAACAGCATGGCTCCTCATCCACTTCGCTGCCAATGGCATATTGCCACGTGTCAAACAAAAGAAAAACATTATCTTACCACGAAAAAGACTATTTTTAAAACTGCATTAACAAAATATAGAGTTTAGGGAGTAGGGTAGAAAATTATAAAGAACTTCAATTGGGTATCGTGCAACGGGGTCCGGGAGGTAAAACTTACTGCGCGCTTCGGTAGTCCCACCGCCCAGCTCACTAAGCAATAGACCACCCCGACGAACAAGTGGATGACCGACACGAAGCTGCCACAGGAAAGCGGTTAGTCCACCGCGGTTCTACGAATCATTAACTTGTATTCTTGTGGGACATTGCCAAAAAATCACACGTGCCAACTTACTAGGGGTAAGGAAAGTAGTTGTAGATCTTCTTGTTGAGGATGTTAAATATCACGTTCAAGAAGTACCTGCAATGCAAGGCACAACGGTAATTGTCGACAGTAGAGGTAAGTTTACCGGATCTTTACTGGAGCAGTAACCTTACCACATGAAGAAGAAGAAGCCGGTGACCAGAGCAGGGTACTTCGCTGCGAAGCCCACAGGACCCACCTTCGCTTCCCTGAAAAGGAAACCGAGTCCGAAACTTAGCGCAAAAAATCTAATCCTTTTGCTAAATGAGGAAGGAAATGGGAGGCACATGAGGCGGGGGGTGGGGGCGAGTCGAACCGGGCCGGAGTGGTCCGGTCCGGTTCGACCGGCCGAGTCGCCACGGAGGAGACGGACCTCACCCGGCGGAATCGCTCCCTTCGGCTGGCGACGATGAGGCGGCGGCGGGGACGAGGCGGACGAGATCCCGTCTTCCGGCGGCGAGCCTCGCCGCCGGCGAAGCGGCGGCCGTCCGCTCGAGGAGAAGCGCGGGCCGGAGCTGCCGGCCACAGATTAGATTTCCGCCGTCGGAGACGGGGTAGGATGGGAGACGGGAGGTGGAGAAGGAAGCGACGGCCGGCGCCGGACGCTGGCGGAGGCGAAGGCGTAGGAGGCCGGAGATGCCGCCGCCGGTGCCTGAGAGGGTTCCCGCCGACGCCATCGCTAGCTTAGGGTTTGGAGTCGATCGAGAGAGAGAGAGAGAGAGAGAGAGAGAGAGAGAGTGAGGAGTCTTCGATGAGTTATTGGGGGGAAACGGAGGAGATTGGGGTATGGGAATATAGGATGTAGTAGAGGATCTTTGTTATCGTGCGCCGGGAATTTGGTATCCTGCGCCTATTGGCGGGCTACTTTGGTGACGATAGAAACGGTTTTATCCTACGCATTGACGCCAATGTACGGTAGAGATGGATGAAAACGCTGTTTCCGTAGAGCGGACGGCTGATCTGAGTCCAGCATAGAAAAAGTTATGCGGGCACTCATAATCACATTAACTTTTTTTTTTTTTTTTTTGTTTCCATTTCTTTGGTATGGTATCAATAATACGGGTTAAATAATACGGAACCAATCTCATTTGGATACAAAGATCTAAATGGGCCTTATCACATGAGCCACATAAAAAGTCTTCAATCTCTGCCCATCTTCTATCATTCTATAATAAGAAGAAGAAAAAAAAATTAATTTAAAATATAAAATTAATAGCATTAATGCTTTCCTGCAATAGGAGATTGTTGGGTTGAGCGGCAGAAGAAATTAGGACTGTGTCTATATACAATGGTCATGTCTAATTTATTTATTTATTGAAAAAAATTAGAATTTATGTTTAAAATAAATAAAAAGATAAATGATTCAATAAGAATTCATTCCTAACTGAACGATTGTGATAAATTAACTAGAAGTACCGGTCATTTTTCTAAATTATAAGGATAAATTAATCATATTTTATTTCTCTCTTAGTTATTTATTTTTTATAAAATATAAAAATAATAATAAATGAGTAGAAATTGACACTCCTATTATTAAGGAAACAGTTATAAGGATAAGCAATAAGAAAATACTTAAATTCTAATTTTTTATCAATTAATTTAGTCACATATGTAAAATATCTTATATACACTTTAATTTATCGATAAAAAATATTTTATAACTAATTGATTATTATCGAATTGCTCAAATAAAAAATAGGTATAAGAAGAAAAAGGAAGGTGCGAGAATAGCAACTAATAATTGATTTTGTTTTCTCTTTATTTATTTATTTATTTATTGAGAAAAAAAAGAAGATGGAAATTGGTGTGGGGCAGCTCCTAATCCTATTCCTCTTATCTGGAAGGAAAACGAGAGGTGTTTGGAAGCGCGCCAATCTTGTCCAGTGGATGGGTTTTGTGTTGGCTTCTCTTATCTCTTTGTCCGCAAGAATAAGCCAATAAGGATTGGGGATGGGCGAGTCCACTATAATAAAAAGGACTTGAAAAAGAGAGTGGGTTAGCCTTGTCTTTTACTCTATCAATGTTGTTACAATCACCTTCAACGAGTCCATTCTTGGTCGGCGCCGAAGGCAATGCTTGTCAATTTACCTAACAAAAATGAAGCTCCACCTTCCATCTATTCACCATTAGATATTTTCCCAATTCTACCCAATGCCTAATTGGAATTTATGTAGGTTTAATTTTATCTAGACATTCTTAACTATAGCTTATTTTCGCATAAATTCTCTTAATTATTTTGTGTGTGTCATTTTGACCTCGTCAACTATGTAATATCTCGGCATTACGAAAAATATTAAATTATTATTTTTTTCTTAATTTTTTTCTTTCAAATAAAGATAAAAATTACCTAGGTTTTATATAATTAGACATGTCAACGTGTTAAGAGTAAAATTATTCTTTTTTTTTTTAATTGATGACAAGTCTATAGATTATCACACATATAATGTTTCCACGAAAATTCTAGGAAATATTAACCCCAATATCCATCTAAAATGTTGAACGTATTGGCTATGCTCAATTATTGGGCTAAATCCTTGCTTTGCATAATTATTATTTTAAGCCAAGTTGGATATTCGATATTATAATAAAAATAACAACGAAAAGCTAAAAGAGTCATTTGCACTCCAAAGTCAAAACCAAAATAATTTTCATTTATTTTATATTTTATTCCCATAACCACTCAAGCCTAGTTTGCTATCTAAGAATTCCATAAATATAATTAAAGAAAAAAAAGAATTTTACAAATTATATTTTATATTTTATCTATCTTATGATTCACACTTTGTCTTTTAAAAATTTGTAATCCGACATTTTATTTTCTCTATATTTTTTATTTAACATTTTAGATTAACTATATCTAAATAATATAAAGGAAGATTCTTTTATAATACAATGAATAATTTATAGATTATCTAAATTACTTTATCTCCTTCTATCTCATATTTTCTATCATCTTCATTGCTTCATCATGCTAAGCCTACAATGGGAGGAGGTGGTAGAAAAAAAAAATAAAGGTGGGAAGTGGGTAGAGAGGAGGAGAGGAAAGGATGATGATATTTTAGTAATTTAATTGATGACAGTTAGTTAAAATAATATTATGATGTTAAAAAAATTATAGAAAAAAATAAGGGGTCAGTTATAAGTTTCTTAAATACAAGATATAAATTATAAAATAAGCAAAATAATAGAGTATTATTTATAAAATTCCTTTTAAAAAAGGAATATGCAAATACAATAGGTGATATATAATTGGATTCCGTTAAAGTAATAAATCGTAGCGCCATTATAATCCACAAGTGTAATGCATTATATGGTGGGTTTGTAAATAATTATTTGACTTAATAATAATTACTATATTCTCATGTATTAAGCCCAAATAATCATTACTATATTCTTATATATTATAAATAAAATAAAAACTATGATTTTGCAAAAATAGAGAATTATTTTAGGTTTTTTTTGACCCCGTTCATAAGTAGGGGTATCAAAATAACGAGCGGCTTGAGCTTGGCTCGACTGAAACTCGGGCTCGGCTTGATAGACTCACTATTAAACCTAAAGTGTAAATCCCTAAACCTTAATTCTTCCAAATTCTCAAATCTCAATTCACACAGTCATGCTCTCCTCAAATCGCCGCTTCATCCTTCTCTTCCAATCGTTAGCAAGCTCAACAAGCCTCCTCCTCCTCCTTCTCCACCGTTGGCCTCCTCCTACATCGGCCTTCTCCTCCTTCTCCACCATCGGCAAGCTTGACAATCCTCCTCCTCCTCCTCCTACAACTATCGACAAGCTCGACAAGCCTCCTCTTTCTCGACCGTCAACAAGCTTGGCCTCCTTTGATCCTCCTTCGGTCCTCCTCCTCCTCCTCCAATTGTCGGTAAGCCTCCTCTGCCTTTTCCACCGTCAATAAGCTCGACCTCCTCCAGTCCTCCTCCTCCAACCGTTGGCAAGCCTCCTTCTCCCTTGGGACTTTCAATTTGATTGACTTTTGATCTAATTACACATGTTAAGTTTTTAAACTTTAGCTTAATAGGTTGTGGCTTGATTTAGGCTCGGTCCGGCTTGGCTTAAATAAAGCTTGATAATAAGCTCATTTCAAGCTCGAGCTCGACATGAGCTCTGTTTGGCTCGGCTCAAGCTCAACTCAAATTGAGCTGAGTCGAGCTTGAGCACAGTTAGAAGATTCGAAATTAATTCTAAATCAAGCCTAAACCGGAGCTGGCTCACTCAGGCTTGGTTCATTTACACCCTTAAAAATTTTCTTCATTTTTCTCTCCATTCCAATAAAGAATTTTCTCCTCTATATTTTCTTCTCTTCCTCTTTCTCCTCCATCTTTTTTTTTGTTTTATTCTCTCATCAAATCTCTCGCTTGGTTCTTTGGTGGGAGTCGATCTGTGCACCCAAACCTTCTACTTTTTTTCTTGCTTTGCTATAGATTTATTATAAGTTGGTGATAGGGGCCTTTAATTGCTGGATTGCAATGGCTGCAGACTAATTTAAAACTTTTATGTCTGCGAATCTATCATGGTCATGCTTTCTTTACTATATTTTATCTATGTTATTGGACTTAATAAGTTGTTTTCTTTGTGCCAGTGTTTATTGTAGCTGAGACTTGTATCAAAAAAACTATCACTTAATTCCTTCTCTTATTTTGTATATCAGATTATAATCATTGTATCAATGAAACTTACTCTCTATATGCCTTATCTCAACAACAAAAAAAACCTTTCTGCTCCTCTTTTTCTATGCAACACTTGATCATTCCTAACAATGTGAATTAATTAGTTCCTCAACTTTTCCACCTCTTTGTCACAATAAGATTCTTCCAATAAGAAGGGATCAACCTTGTTGCCAGGACATGACAAATTGGCCATACTCTGGTTAGCATTTAGAGAGCAAACAGGAGATAATTCCAAAGCCGTTAAGAGTTATAAGAGACTTTCTTACAGAAACTAAGCATAGACTAGATATTCCAGTCTCTGATATTGATTTATACCCTCTCTGACTCTTAAGATGAATGCAATTTCATGAGCATATATATATATATATATTCATTCTCAAATAGAGTGCAAAGAATTCTCTAAAATTAATTGATTCTATTACACACATCATATACATGTACTCATAGTATTCATTTATGATAAAAATTTATTAGAGATGTGTATGTCCTTAGCCAAAAGAGGAATCGATATATTCTTACAGGACTTTAGACCCTTATGCTGACAAAGGATTTAGACTATATTTCCCTCTTTAAGCTTATGTGTATTAAGTATGTAAGATTTTAGATCTTAATAAATTATTTCCCTACATGCAATCTCCTAAAAATAAAAAATTAGAACAGCATAATGGAATTCATGTGCATGGATATTCTCGGACCCGAGCCGAGTTGAAAAATTAAATTAAAATCTAGCTCATTTATCTTAGTGAGCTATGTCAATTTTCAAGAATTACATTGTAACACATATTTTCATCCGTTTCCTTTTAAATTACCCATATCTCACCCCTTTAGTATCATCTTCCAGAATAGACAATAATAGTTATGAATTTGTTGGTCTGATGGGATTTGGTATTTGGATATAATTTGTGTTCTGGAAGTTTAATTTGATCCTATTTTGTTAGGCTTTGGTTCATCATCATCAAGCTATTTTAATGGTTTAATCTTATTCTACATTTGATATTTGTTAGCAAATAGAGAGATTTTTTTTTATAAATAATAAAAAGGGAGAATTTTATTTATATTATATTTAAAATAAAATAAAGGGTGTTATTTGTAACTTTCTCTATCATTAATCTTTAGCAAATAGCAACAATACATTATGTGGAGGCTTTGCTATTATTTCTTTCAGAAGAGTTGATACCATATTGGGTCAGTAAGACAGAAAGAAAAAGAAAAGAAAAAAGAAAACCTATTTTTAAGCCCAAGACCAAGACCGAGCCCAAGACCAAGCTCAAGCCCAAGACCAAGCCCAAGCCCAAGCCCGAGCACGAGCCCTCCTCACGTGGTCACTAATTTTTCTCGTGCTTTCTTTAATATTGCCAATGTCTCTCACTTCTTTTCTTTTCTTGAACCGGAGGATTCCTTTCATTCCCTCCTCGGTGCCAAAAACCCTCCAATGTCACCTCCTCCTCTCCTCCTCTACTCTCCTCCTCTCCCTCGTCTCATCCCCTCGCCCCTCTTCTCCCCTCCGTCGTCATACTCCTTCCCATCCTTTCAATCCCCGATCCCTCTCCTCCACTGCCGCCGCCCTCGCCCTCGCCCTCGCCGCCGTTGCTTCCTCTCCTCCGCTATCCCCGCCGCCGACCATCACCTTCTCCAGGCACTCGTGAGCTCATCGGATAATTCCCATCTCCCCGCCGTCCGCTCCTACGAGGGCGACCTCTCCTGCCTCACCCTCACCGGCGCCGTCTCCTACGACCAGGCGCTCACCGCAGCCGCCGCGGACGGCGGATCCGCCGCGGAAGAGCACCTCTCCTCCGGCGCCTCTGCCATGGTCGTCGAGACCGTCTTCCCCGGGAGTCCTGACGAGCACAGCACTGTTTCTACCAGGCTTGTCAGTTCTTGATTCCTACCGTTCTCAATCAGAATTTAGTTTTCAGTTCAATGTCGCGTTAAAAGTTGCTTCTTTCGCAGTTTCTGCCAGCCAAGAATGTGAAAGAGAAGGCTAAGCAGCTAAGAAATACTTTTTCTGCTGATTTTCTATCAGAAAATTCTACCATGTCGAAGAACATACTCGCGATGACCTTCAGACAAGTCGTGCTGGAGAATCTATGGAGCTTTAGCCTCGTCCTGTTCTGCCCAGGGACGAAGAGGGACATGAATGATCTCACTAAACCAAGAGAGGTGTTTAATTAGATTCTCTAGGTTTATGTCTATACTACTCTTTCTTCTTTAGTTAGGTTGCATTAATATGCCGACACGTTATTCAATTAGCAGGCTGTAACAAAATTTAGTGTTAGCTCGTCAGATGAAAGGTTCCTCTCCTCACTCGCTGAAGCTGTTTGTTCCTGTGTTATTGAGAATACCCAAAAGTCTCACCTTGGAAAATTGGGCGGCCTGGCATCAAATAATGCGTTTGGTTGGTTTCAGAAGCCTCAAAGTATCTGCTCGGCTGATTCTTCCATCTTTATAACTAGATTGTCTGAAGGTGAGATAGTGAAGAATGCAAGGAAGCAGATGCAGAATTTTAATCTTCTGCAGGGGAATTCTTCAGAAGGAGATAGGAAGTTAAAGCATAGGTGGTGGCTGCCGCCTAATTCTAAGAGGCTGGAGAAACTGGGGGGCCCTGGATTTGTTGATTGGACAAATGAGTTCATTACTGCTTACAGGCTGCAAATTGACGCCAATATATATAACGATGCAAAGCTTGAAGGGTGGCAGGAAGTGAATGAGAATAGGTGGGAAGTTCTTTTAACCCACTTCCAAATGGTATACTAATTCTTTCCTCGAACTTGTGGTTCAGTGTTCTAGTTCCTGTAAATTTTAATTTTATGCAGCTTATATGATTTCTGCTGAGCCTTAGATAACTGGTACATCATGCTATTCACCTAGTCTATCCCATTAGATCAATAAAGGTAACAGTTTTTCTGCTATTTTCTGATTGTTTCAGGTTTAACCCTTCCTAATGATCCTCAAGATACATGAGGCATAGCTGTTGTCTGAAAGAGTGAGAAAGATGAGACCTTTTTGATTTAGGGGTTTTCTTCTTCTTTAAGTCACACTTTGGTCAAAAAGAAATCTGTTAAAAACTTCTACATGCTTCAGTCCCAATTAATATCATATTGCTTATTTTATTAATATTGGGTGGTTGTTCACTGTATTGATAAGATTCCTCGATTATCCTAGAGGTATTAACCCTTGTATTCCGTTGTTGACATGTATCATGCTATATAAACACTTGAGGATACCTCTTCTTATTTAAATTTTACTCTTGCAATTCTGATGTTGATTTTGGCTGCAAAAAGATATAAATGAGGTACAAAGGATAATTCCTTAGATTAGATGGAGCTTCCTGTGTAAACTAGGTTTGATGGATATGACAATTCCAGATTCTCGTGTATCCTGGTGTCATGTCTGCCACTTTTATGTTGAATCTCTGTGCTACTGTAAGTTTTTTAAATTGTTTACAGAGATTGGCAATTATGTGCTAGTAGTTATACTGCATTCTTTTCTAACATAATAAACAAATTTAGGTCATCAGATATTGTATTCTTAAGCATTTTGTTGATCAAATGATAGTGTTCCTTTTAGAATCAGGTTTTTAGTGAAGATAGTTCGAAAAATGTTCCACAAGCCTGCTTTGACTATCCAATCATATCTAATTGCAGGTGGAATTGGGTAACATTCTTGACATGTATTATGAAGATCGATATACACTGCCAGAGAAACAACTTTCATGTGGCTTGATTTCAGAATCATTGAACATCACAAAGAGTAATGTAGGTTCACACCTTTATTTAAGCTATTTGCTAAGCAAATTTTATTTACTGCACTAATCCAAGAAAGCTCGAACCTTTATGTTTATTTTCTTTAGTTGTTAGTAGAGGTGTAAATGACCCGAGCTTGAGCGAATTGGGCCTAACTCGACTCGGCTCGATTCAAGCTGGAAAAGTTTAGGTCGGCTCGACTTCATCCCCAACTCGATGAAGCTCGAGTCGAGCTTGACAGCTCGACTACTACTTCCTTCATTGTTGGCCTTTCTTCTCCACTGATACTTAAGCACGCAATTGCTAGCTTGGCAAATTTTTTAATTAACTTCATGTCTTCTTCAATTATAATTTGATTGTCTAGAAGTTCATGGAGCCGATCCGCTTTCATGGCAGATATGAAATTTGATGAGAGGCTTCTCTCTTTCTCAGGTGCTGCAAAACTAAATAAGCTGAAATAGAGTACCATTAGGGACAAAATCATAGACCAACATGGGGGCTTCTAGCTCCAAGCAACAACTGAGAAGCTTGACCACATTCCTTAGGGAGGGTTTGGGCGGGGCATCGATGAGGTGGCGGAGGAGGGAGAGGGCCTCGATGATGGTAGGAAGAGCTTGCTGGAGGGTTCAGCCCGGTCCCTCGTCTACGCCCTCTGGTTCCTCTTCTAAGCAAAGCCTTGGGTTGGAGTTGAGGAAGCGAAGGGTTCGGTCCTCACCGGTGATGGAGAGAGCTTGCCGGAGAGCAGAGTGGCAGAGGGTTCGACTGGAGGAGTCTTTGGTTCTTCACAGAGCTCTCCATCCTCAATTGAAAAAAACAGTCACACTCATTTCCGCCGCGACCCCGCAAAAACCCTCGTCGAAACCCTAGCCCTACCCTTGGTACCGCTCTAGGCTCAACCTCCAAACTTTGACAAAGGGACGGAGGGAGAGAAGAGGAGCGGCTCCGGTGAGGATGACAATGGTTGAAAACAAAGAACTTAAGATTTGGGAAAGAGCCTTTATATATATATAATGCTACAGTATCGAGCCTAATTAAGCCGAGCTCGAGCAAGCTAGCTCCAGCTCGGCTCGGCTTTTTTGACAGCCCTAATTGTTAGTATATCTACAAAGAATTGGGAGCATGAAATTTAAGAAATATTAATATTATATTATTATTTTTACTTAAATAATCTTTAAAGAGAATTGTCGAATACTATCTCAAGCATTTAACTTGTTTATCATATATTTGCCAATAATAGAAGTTGTTGGATTAAATTAAGATTTATTAAATTAAAAAATGAAGAGTAAAAAGAGGATGAAAAATCTCAACTACCTCTAAGTATGCTTATCCTCCTCCCACATTTTTGTAGGAGGTTGCAACAAACTAAGTAAATTAAAATAAAAATAATAATTATAAAAAGAGTATCTATTACATCTCTCTATTATCTCCCCCCTATTTTCGATTATATATCAACATAAGGAGTATGAGTTCATAGCCGGTCCGTCGAGTTGTGCCCTCGCCGGACCGTAGAAGTTCTACGACTTAGGTTGGACCTTGGGACACACCATGACGAACCGTCCTGCATGAGAGAGCAAATGTTTTCTTTAGGGAAGTGAATGCCATGCCTTATAGGCTAGACAATTTTAGTTCTTTTTACTTTATTTTTCTACAGCTTAGTCATATCTCCTATTAGTCTAATTTATTCTCTAAGAGATTAGTCTATGTTACTATATCCTCGATTCACATACATATTGGTTGTCTAATTTAATTATGTATATATGTTAAATAGTGATTATCTCGTAAAACTTTCCGATAGAAGTTACTCCAAAGAACATGCAATCCTAATCAATGAGAATTAATCTTCCTTTCTCGCAGAGTTCCCTTCTGAAGACAATTTTTGCTATCTTAGCTGGTGGCTGCATCGTTGTTCTTGTTGGTATTGTTGCTCAAGTATGTTGGCCAAACCTTCTCAAGGACAAAAAGGCTTCAGAAGGAAATACTTTTGTTTCATCATCTGAAAGTTATTGCTGCCATCTCCATTCTATTGATGCTGTTGAGGTATGTTATGGATCCTACTAAAAATTTTATATTATAAATCTTCTAGTTTGTCTAGAACAAAATACTTGTCCTCTTTTAAGAAGCTCAATGAAATTGTCTATTCTTTTGAAGTTAAAAATATAATGAGAGTAACTTTAAAATAGTAACTTAAGTAGGAGAAACTGAGAAAGGTTTATGTACAGAGAAACCCACAGTCAATTTAACAAGGAGGTCTTAAACTCTATGTGATTAGTCAAAGTGAGATTGGCTTTACAGTAAAATAGTTCAAGTAGGATAAAGATTGTGTACAAGAAGACTACCTGTAGATTAAACAACAAGGCCTTAGACTCTATATAGTAGGTGAATCTGCTGAGAAAGCCTATTGCAGGTTCTTTGGGTGCATAAGCTGAAGATGATCTGTTAATTACTTTTAGGAGAGCTGTTTCCTCTCCATTAGTAGCTTGATCATGGTAGCTTTCGTTCTTCAAAAATGGTGTAATGCTTTAGCCATTTTGACAACTCTAGTTTGGTTTTTGACTATTTTGTTTTTTTTTTCTTTCTTATGTGAAAAAGCCAGAACATGATGTACAATTCAAAAATAATTATCAAAATTTAGAAATGATAATGAAAGATCAGGATTTACTACTACTTTAGGCTGGTGAAAACATCATTAAATGATTAAAAATCACATATAACTTCTAGGTAAACCGTGCAAACACAGGTGGTCATTACAATTATCATTGCATTGAATGAAGAAACTACTGCTAAGCTGGGTGATAATGAGGTGGTCCGGTGTATCTAAATAATAAATATCAATGTCATCATCTCGGGCATATCATATAAAGAGTCTAATGATTGTTGCGCTATTCTATTTCCACCAATTGTCAATCTTCAAAATGTTGATTTTGGTCTTGGGGATATGAAGTGTATCACTGTCTTGGCTGTCTCACTCTTTGTTTTGTCTGTTTTCGTCTTGGTACTTTTTGTTCATAATATATAAAATGCTCAATACAATTGATATAAAATTTGAAAAATGTCAAAAAGTCAGAAATGACTTCTTTTGTTTAAGTTCTCAACAAGATAATGGTAGTTTGTGATTATAGGATTTTTAGTGAAGATCCATCAACACCACATTGTTCTTTGTCAACAACATTAAATTAATTGCATGTAACATGGTTCAAAGTTTTGATAGAAGCTGATTTGTTTCAGTCGACTGAGACGGTCTTTGGACCAAGATAAAATCTTCTATCTTGCTGATTTCAATCGAAATCTGTATGGTTGATGACCAAGAGGTAGATCATTTATCATACATTAACAAACTAAAGGGTAATATGATCAATTCTCTAACATAAAACATGTATTTCAGGATGAACCTTTACTCCAGATAAGGAAAAGAACTAGATAGCTAAAGTTTACTTCATTCTAGTTATAGAAGCCAACTGAATCCAGTCACCTTTTCTGTAAAATTGTTCCTCATCTATTAAGCTATGTAGTCCTTTTATTAAATGTACATATTCTAGATGACTTGTTTAGCTGTTCTGAAGCTTAGCATATTTTCTTAATGACTCAGAGAGGGTAATCTTTGATGTGATAATCTTTCCTCGGCAGTTAGAAGCTTTTTGCATATCTGTTGTCAAGAAGATACAAGATGCACTCGGCTGGCCTGGTGAAATAACCGCTGATGCCAACATTGGTGCCTGGATTGGAGTTCTTCCTGGTTACTTGAAAAACAAGAATCTGGTGGTGCACTCTGCTTCTGGTGACAGAGAAGAAGATAACTCTTCTAGTGGAGAAAATATAATCCATGCTGAATTACCTACTAGTACAGCTTCTCATCTGATAACCGACAATTCAGATACTCAAACAAATTTACTGGACATTGCTAGTTTTCAGGTATTTTGATCACAAACCATTTTAATTTCTTCAAACAAGTAACTCTATCTCTTCAAACATTGTCATTTACAAATGTGCCGAAACTTTACCATAGATTGATCTTATTCTTAATTGTCATTTTCTAGTCCAGTAACATTAATAGTTTGGCTCCCATGAGTCATGATGCAACTGGAAGGAAGATGTTTGAAGTTAAATCAAAATAATTTCTGATGTGCTTAGCATAATTGTTATTAGAAGTTTATAATTAAGCAAATTTACTTTTTATTATAACGCTAAATATTGTTTGATATGGATTAATAGGATAAGTATTAACATAAGGTAGCCATTAAATGACTTAAGGCATGAAAGTGCAAAATATTCAACTTTTTAATATACAAGGATATCTTTAAGGGAAAAATTCTAACTCCTATAGCTTAGCCAAGATTAAAGGCTTCTCACTGAACTTTTGTGACACTGAATCCTCTTATAGTTTTCATCCGTCTGTAATTGTCTTACAGTTGTTAATTTTAATATTTTATTGCAAACATATCGAGATGCCCTATTTGATTTATAATAATCCATCAGAAATTTTTTTTTTGGTGAAAATCTATGGCTTTTGCACTTCTTTCACCCAAATTCTACTCATTTCTAAATTTTGGAGATTGCAAATATCTCAAAAAGAGAAATGATAAAGCGTACAAATGTCACGACTTAAAAAGGGAGTCATGACTGGTCATGTATCTCAATACACTTGAGATACACGAAGCCTTAACAAAATTGGGTTAATCCAAACCTAATGCTTGGGGTGGGCTGTAATTGGCTTGCAGTCCATTCAAGCCAATTCATGGGATGGGTCTAAGGCCTAAAACCCAATAATTCGCGGGCTGAGCTATGGTTAGCTCATAGTCAACCCAAACCTAATGAGTGGTTTGGGTTTAAGACCCAAACCCACAATATTCATGGATTGGGCTGTGGGTTAGCCTGCGGCCAATGAACTAATAATTCGGTTGGGTCCTTTGGATTCGAAATCCAGGCCCGAACCCACAAATAAAAGAATAGGGCGAGCTTGGTTAAATCTGAGCTCACCATTCTCGATGAGTCCACCGGCGATGGTTGCAGAAGATTGCCGGCAATCCCTGTTGTCTGTAGTTTGTCGACAGCACCGACATCTTCCTCGTGGCCTCAATGACCCAGACGAGGAGAGGATAGATCGGTCATGGTGATCGGCGGTGCGAGGGACCCAAACATGGTCGATGATGATCCGAGCCATGAGGGCTCCAAAGGAAGGCATCTACGGCTCGAGGTGAACGACATGAAGCTTTGGTACATGAGAGGCAGCGACTTGAAGTCGTAGGCTGGCTAGATCTGCCGATAAAGCTGCAAGCACAATGAATTTAGGTACTTATAATCTAACTTATTCAACTTTAATTAAATTTGTGAAAGTGGGAGAGGATTGACCGATGAGTTGTGTGGTGGTCTCTGATTACTCCGGCAGTTTGATTCCACGACGTGACTCCGACGAGAAGAAAAGAAGAAGAAGAAAAGAGGGAGAAAAGGGGCTGAGGTGAATAAAAAGAAAAAAGGATTTAGGTTTGAGGTTTTTTTTTTTTTAAATTTATAGGGAGCGACCGAATTGAATTCAAAGTGGCCAAAAATTCCGTGGCCACTACTCTCGTCGCATAATGATGAAGGAGAGGGCACATGCACCCACTCTCTTTTTTTTTCAGTTCATACGACAATTGTCAAAAACTTACAACTTTGACAAAAAATAACTCTCGCTGTTATCTTTGGGCCAAATTTACAAGGAAGTAAAATATATTTTTTCCTATCTTTAATCAAGTAAAAGTATTTGTTAGCTGTTATTTAACTTTACAATTTTTACTTTCTGAAAATAAAAATGTTGTGATTAGTGATGCTTGGTTCCATCGTATTTCCTTTTTCCATTCTATCACTTGGGTAAAAGAGATTGAATATGTTTTCATATAAGCTAATTAAAACTCATCGTGGTATATAAGTTATATTTTGTCAAAAGTTGGGTATAAAATGCCTTAAAAATGAGCTTGCTATTTTAGAAGTTAGCTTAGAAATTGGTTAAGCATGCATCCATGGCATATTATTCATTTGTCTTTCTGTACAAAAATTCACTTCCTCAAGCTCTTATGATTGGTAACAATATTTTTAAAGATCATTGTACATACTACTAGTTATTTACTTACAGAAATATGACAAGTTATGATTAATAGTACTTGAATCCATGATTTAACATTTGTCCAACCTATCACTAGGATACAAGGGGAGACAACAGCTACATTGGAATTAATCAAACAATCTATGGAATAAAGTTTATTAAGTATATCACATTTTTTTTCAAAAAATTTATTGACAAGTTCATAGAAATAAGAAAACATGCTTTGGGTCTGTAGTTCAACAATCCAACTATTACTTTAGCTTGCTACTATTTTATTCAAGTATAGAGGATATTCTACTCTTCATTCAATTAGCTCACTGAGTACTTGTTTTCTTCTAGGTGGTATTGTCAGGAGATGGTAAGATAGTAGGTTTTCAGCCAACAAGCCGCACGGCTGTCAATCATTGGGGATCCAATCCCCTAGCAAAGATTTTATATGATGGGCAAAAGCTTTCTCCTGGTTTGTTCTGTGTTTATAATTGCAATATTATTTTCTGTTAAAATGTGAAATTCTTCAAATATTTTCAAACTGGATTTTTGCAGGTCTTTTGGAGCCAAAACTTAATATTCCCCTTCCAAGTGGGGTGATTCTGATTGAACTTCTCATGTCTGTAAATTCCGAATCCTCTTTTGCACTGGCAAGGCCAGTCCAGCAGATTCACTAAGTGATTATCTTATAGTGAGTTCCTTTTCTAGTAGAATACTTCCTATTTGGGTCTTCCGGCTAAGATTCCTTTACTGCATCAGTATCTTTTACTCTCAGCTATTAGTTCCTTCTTTTATTAATTTTTGCTGCTGCTTTATGCCATCACATATACCTTGCAGGAATCACATACTATTATAAATCGAGGCATTACAGACCGAAAGAAACATTGTGGTTCGTAAGTTATGATCTGCTGTCTGTAATCGAAAGGAGAAACCTCACAAACGAATTGTTTCTTCAGCTGACTCCTCAATGTGTAGCAGCTTGCTGTCGTTCTAATGATGTTTGAAGTTCATGAGATGAGCAGGGTGGACATCAGACTGCCAGGATCAAGAAGCTGGATTAACAGTGATGCACAATTGTTCTTATTTTCATTTGGCATGATCCTGAAAAATCTGGACCATCATTTGGGTTCTGGTTCTCAAAAAGACAAACCACACAAAGCGGGAAACACCTATTATATAGATGGGATGGAGTGTCAGTTTATCTCCTATACAAAGCGACGTAAAGGTGATTACAGATTTATCAGTTTGGCTCAGATGATACAAAGTTATTGGCTTTCCTTTACTTGTAACTTTTACTATTTAATTCCACGATATATTTTTTAGATCAATTGTACTTTCATCGTGGACTTAGCTCATTAACTCATTCCACCATACAATTTAAATCTTACAATTGTCATGAACCGTGAGCTCGACTAGACATTTTTGTAGAAAATATATATTCAAACAGTTCTAAGAGTGAGATATCCAATCTCCATTATGTCCTGAGATGGTGTAGCCGTGCTGAATACAACAAAATAAAGAAAGATTGGCCATTTGACTTGATGATCCATGTGATATGTAATCTAGTTTTAGAGAGTGGAAGTGTAGAAAAGATGTATAAAGTTTTAGTTGCCTTTTTTTTTTTCCTTTTTTTTTTTTTGAGAGAGCCCTGAGGCACATAATTCATTCAAACTTTAAACAAGGCTTAATGCACAACAGGAGGAGACTCTTTGACACTTGATTATAATGTTTAGCTTGACAATGAAAACTAAAGCCTCGTTCACTTGTAGAATAAGGATGGAATAAGCATAAGTATAAGTATTCTAATTTTTAATACCAAAAGAAGAGATTAATAGTAGTATAAGTTATTGTAATTTTTAGTTCAATACTAGTATAAGGTGTAATAATTATATTTGATGTGATATAATGTTGGTATTAAAATAAGGTAATTGTATTAGGAATTGGTGATGTTTTAAACCCAATGACGAAAATATTCATGTGATACACTTAGTTAGGATCTTTTCTTATTGCATTAAGTGTTTATTTTTATTAAAATAAAATTCATGTAGGTTGCGTTTGAACGCAGGAGGGGTTGCGTTCGAACGCCCTTGCGAACGCCTGCATTAGATTTGTAAATATAGAGAACGCATATTGTGTATTGTGCGTTCGAACGTAGTCGGGCGAGTTCGAACGCCTACATCGCGTTCGCACATCCAGAGATGGAGCTTTTTGAGTGCGTTCGAACGCGATCGGGCGCGTTCGAACGCGATCGACGAGAAAGTTCTAGAATTAGGGTTTCATATTGTTTTAGAACTTGTTGACTAGCCTATATATATGTAGATGATAGCCAAATTTATTATGCAATTAGATTATTAATTTTTTTTGCCTCCTATCATCTCTCTAATCGCGCTCTCTCCTCCCTTCTCACCATTTTTCCACTTCTACTGTTGACAAGGTTTCTCCTAACTTCTAACCTCCCTCGATTGTCGAGCCATCCCTATTCTTTGGGATCTCGACCACTTCTTTTTCTTCGTCTACTTCCCTTAATCACATTCACAATCCACCCTCATCTCCATACCTATCCATAACCCTAACATCCACTCCACCTGTCACCATCACCATCACCCACGTTATTCCGTGTTTTTGTCCTTGCTATAGTTCGAATCTATGAAAGGCATAAATACAAAAATTGTACATCAAGTTACAGATCTAATCAAATTGGTTTCGTAATTTTTTAACTACCGTAAAATACCTGACGAATATTTTCTTAAGGTTGCGCAGACTGATTCCTGTAATACATTCAGATCTTGAAGGAATCGTTGTGTACCCTATCTTTGGTTCCAGACCTTAACAAATTGGTATCAGAGCTTATCATTGTGACTATATGTTAAAAAATAATAGTAAATAACATTTTTCTAAAATAATATTATTTTTTATTAAAAATACGGATTTAACATACTCTATATACCCACACTATAAATAAATAACTATATCTTGCGGGATAATACAGGGTTATAAGTCCGCACTACAGAAATAACTTTGTACTCTTTATATAAAATAATCATGCACTAAATAAGAAGGCATTACGGGGTTATAAGCCCACACTAAAATAACAATGCATTAGAGACTATAAAGAGGAATTACGAGGTAACGCGGAGTTATAAACCTGAACTCTATATAAAATAATCATACACTAGAATAAATGAATAGACACTGTAGATTAATACAAGGTTATAAGACCGCATTTGCGGTGTAATGAGGGGTTATGAGCTCATACTGCGGGAAAAGTGTGCGAGCTTAATATTTTTTATTTTTATTTTTGCAGAATTTACTAGTTCAGAAAAAAATCTCAACAGTAAGATGTTTAAAATTAAAAAAAAAGATAGATGAGAGAGAAAAAATAAACTGTTGCTGAGATGACCGATATTTAATAGAATAGATAGTAGAAAGAGAGAATCTCAATTATAGCTGAGATGATTTATAATTAAATATTATCTAATTTAGAGGCAAAATAATAATTATGAGTATTATTATATTATTTTCTAAATATTATATAGAATAAAATAAGAGAAAATAATAAATTACTATATCAGAATAATGTAAGATGTTGTTTAGTTACTACACCAGAATAAAGAGACTTATTTTAAAATAAGCTTATTCTATGGGGACTTATTTTAAAATAAGTCACCATAGATACGCACTCAAAGTACCTAATGTCAACCTATGACTCCATCGTGATTTAGCAGTTATAGGTACACAACTCTGTGCTCTACAAGAAAAATAAAAATAAAGACATCTGTAGAGAAGGGAGGGACAATGGAGCAAGAGTGGTGATGATGGGTTGGGAGGAGCGGTGGGAGGAGGAGAGAGAGGCTTAGAAAGAAGTAGAAAAGGGGGAAAAAAGAAGGATCTCAAAAGGGGAGGAACATGCCAGTGGTAGCGCCAATGGGGAGAATGCCTACGCCAAACCTTAGCAGAGCTAGGGTCAGTGCAAGAAAAATATAGTCATCCTATTTGTTTTCCCCCGGTGTGTTCTTAGGGATTAGATAGAGATAATTAGTTCTCTAATGAGTTAAAATAAGTAGCATACTGAATAACTAATATGTTGCTATGGATAGGTAAAATATAAAAAAATTAAAGCATAGCCTAGACATATTTATAAGAGTAGAGAGTGTTGAGTTAACTTGTAGCTTTCCTCAAACCAGCAGTTTAAGGCATGCCCTTGAGAATATCTAAAGGTAGGAGAATCGGAGATCAATCTACACTTAATAGACGGGGAAGAGAAATCTACGACGCACTAACTCTACAGTAAGGCTAAACAAAGAAAACCAAACAAAAGCCACAAAGGGCACGATGCCTAGATCTGGGCATCAAGAGGCAAAAGGAGATGGGTTGGATTAAAGCACAAGCGACACAATAATGGTAGCTGAAAAACACTCAACAAAAACTGAGCATGACAATCATGGAGAGACAATGGAGGGTGTGGTAAGTGACCATGAGGGAGAGGGGGTGATGCAAGGCGGTGGCAGAGTGACAAGAAACAACAAAGCGATAAGGTGGCGACAAGGGTTAGAGTCAGATCGAGAACAATAGTCACACAGAAGGGGCGAAGTTAGGGAGGCATCTCACAAGAGAGGCAGCTAGGGGCAAACCGAGAGGAGAGAGATGGGGGGTGGAGAAGAAAACTATACGGGAGAACTCCTCCACTTCCCAGGAGGAAGACGCCGATGACGAGAAATCCCTCTAGGAGGGGGAAAGGAGGTGATCGAATAATAAATTATAAGACAACTTGCTTAATCCATGTGCCATGAATCAAGGACTTTTATTCTACAATTGAGTTATTATACATTTCCAGCCTTGAGATTCTTGCAGGATACAGATGATAACGAGTAAAAGAACAGTGTTCTCCTTCACTCTCCGTGAAAATCAACATTGCTGCAGATTCCTAACCATGCCGGCTGTGGAGAGTCGGCTAATTATTATACATGTTTATGGAAGCAGCAGTCGCAAGTGGAGTTGAATGATCAACTTATTGACAGTATTTGATGAAGTTTGAGATGTTGGCTTGAATCTCATCTTTGGTTAAAGGCAGTGCAGAGAATCGTTCTCTATTCATTACTTAGAGATGACCATGAATTTGCTTCAATCCAGTCGAATGCAATTGGACTCAGGAAAGCATCTGGAATTCCAAAAGAATTCACAATAGCAAACGCATGGGGTCTTATATCACTGCACAGCGTCATGACTTCTTTCCGTACGGCAGCAGCATTGCCCACTGATAGGTATCCGTATCGAAGAAAAGATGCAACCTCTTCTATGCAGATTAAGGCATACATGGACCTTAGTAACCCCAACACATCCTACAAGAAATAAGCCCTTGGTATAATGATGTATACATGCTTAGAATTGCACCATAATAGCAGTTCTTTTAATAGTTATGGGGCAGAACGCTTGCTAATTGAGAAATGATACATGATTAGATAATGTCAGTAAAGTAAGCAAGTTAAAAATAGATTTACCTTCAAGGGACCAGCCGGTAAAGTCATCTCAGCCTCCAAGACTATTTGCAATATCGTGCGCTCAGTAAATGCTCTAGCTAATTCTTCAGCAAGCTGATAACTCTGATGCACGGATAACAAAGGTAAAATGCTTCAACAAAAAATTGGTTAAGACAGTTATAACAGATGACTTGATCGAGCAATAAAAATCTTACAAGCATGATTGCATTCTCCTTGCTTTCTCCCCGAGACTGATACTGAGAAACTTCATCAGCAAAGCGCTTAAGCAAGTCCCTCTCTCGCAAGCAGAATATGTCGGTCTTAAAGACAAATAAAGGAGTTAGATCACTGATGAGGTCCTCTTATGAAGCTAATTATAAGAGGCAGTATAAAGTACCTGGAAAGTGGAACTCCTCAATGTAGAACTTGTTAGATTCTCAGGAATAACAGGACAAGGTGTATTCATGTGCTCCAACCCCAGTCCTTTAAATGGTTTCTTCCTCTTCTGGACTGCCATATATTCTGCTAGGAGGGCTTTGCTAACCTGTCTCAACAAGCCTGAATTAATTTCCCTACGCTTTTAATTAAAAGGAAAACAAAACTTCCAACTCAACATGTAGAAACAAATACCTGCTGCATTAAAACATTATTGTCGCCCTCAAAGGTGGACTGCACATCAAATTCACCTTTTAAAACTCCTATACGGTTCTCTGTCTTCAAGCCTTGGCCACCACAGGCTTCTCGGCATTCCTGATACAAGTAAAAGCATCTTTAGTTAAGAATTCTTTCACCGAATGAAATAAGAAGGTATACGTAGTAACTGTAGTACCACCTGAAGAGTAGTCATGTTTTGCCAGGTAAGTGTAGCTTTCAGAGCACTAGAATAAATATGTACAGCTTTGTTTGCCTCTGGAGTCCTCTTCAGGTATATCTGCTTCAGATAATTGCTGGCACAACTCATGGCACATCTGCAGGTAAAAGAAGAGTTATGTCAATAGACTTGTAAACATGTCCTGCTAAAGGAATGTTCAAATTCACTTATCATCATCTGTACCAGTGTTCCCTGAAAACTGAACTGCAACTATAATTGTATATATGTAAAAAAAATTCTAACTTGTCTAATAAGCAGAGGCCATAACTTGCATAAGACCTCAAGTTGCAACTATTCTCTTCAATTCAAAACAATGTTACTAGCTAGGAGTTCAAAAGACATCCAAATATCAATTTGGCAAGGTTAACAATACAAAAATGGACCAGAATAGGCCAAATTAGGTAAGATCTAATTCAGCTTGGTGAATATAGTTCATTAAATCTAGAATAACCACCAATTGATCTGATTAAATTGAATCAGAGATGCCTAAACAGTCAACAGCCATTTTAGTTGACTGTTTAGTAAAACTTAAAACTCCGGTCAAATCCTGAATTTCAAGCCAGTGCAAACCTTAAGATAGCACACATATAAAATTAGGGCAAACAATTGAGGAATAAGTACTACAAAGTTAATCTGATAAAAAAAACATTACGTCTTTGCAAGTAATGGCAAGAGACGCCGTTGATGACTAGGATAGTCTAGCAACAAAACTTCTGGACTATTTGGTGAGATTGAGAAAGCCCGTCTTGACAGAGCATACCGCACTGCAATTGCTAATCCTATCTGACAGCAGAATAATGACACGAGTTAGTAGCAAATGTATGACAGAGTCACGCTGTTTCCCAGAATTTGAAGCACAAGACAGAATGCACCATCCTTGAGACTCACCTTTGATACATAAATTGAACTAACAGCAATGTTTACACGACCAAATGTCAGTGGTGCCATAAAAGCTGCAAACCTCTGGAACATAAAGGCCAGCATTAAGAGCGGAATCAAGTTCTTAGTTACAAGATTACATTTGCCATGCACTAGAGGTGAAGCAAATTTCAAATGAAACATATGAAGAAAGTAAGTTCATAAATTTCAAGTGTTCACCTGATCTGGGTCCTTTATTGAGCTTATATACTGACCATCTTGCAATACATCAGCAACTGAGTTTAGCAAGTTTTTCCGAGGTACACGAATATTGTCAAACCTAACAAAACTCATGTGGTTATATAATAGATAGTAGACACATGGCAATTCTTAATATAATAGACATCCTAATCTCAGAAATGTTATGACTCACCATATACGGCCATTATCAACTCCATTCAGTCCAATCTTATGACCGCAATCAGCTATACGCACGTTAGGGCATATGTTTCCATCTGCATCTCTTATTTGAGCTATGAAAGCGTGGACTCCTTGGTTTTGTCCATTCATATATAGTTGAGCAAAGATAACTGTGTGTGTAGCATGCTGACAAGAATAGATGAACATTTCAATGCAAGAGTAGGATAGGTTGACACTTAACACACAAGTGGAAGAAACATCAGGTACATCTTGTATCCACATGAAAATATAAAATTGCTTAGTAAAATCATATAACCACAGAAGAACAATCAGTCATCATTCTTACATTAGCAGCCCCTCCTATCCAATATTTCTGAGCTGACTCACAAGGAGTGTTTATGACAAATTCTCCAGTGTTTTTGTCATAGTCTGCAACTGTCTCAATTCCCCGCACCTTGATGCACATTAAGCATATAAATTAGAAAAGGAATAGAAGCAGAGATATTAAGAACCATGACTGAATCAAATGATTTGACTAAAAAATTGCCACGTACATTGCTCCCATGGCCCAATTCAGTCATTGAGAAACAACCCTTGACTATGTAATTCTCAGTGTCCTTCAACCATTTGTCATGATGACGCTTGGTGCCTAAAAACTGGATTGCACCACCCCTGTGGTTCAACAGAAAAACCTTATAAAAAGTTCCTAGCTCCTCTTCGCTATCAAGAAAAAACGATGTGGCCTAAAAGAAGGCATAAAAGACTTTCTTTCTTTGAGCATCATACCATACCCTACCTGAATTGGGAACAAACAACAATAAGCTGATTGTACAGAATCAAGACTATGGAAAGCCTGTTCGGAAATGTACATGGCCCGAAAAGGGAAAAATTCTTCAATAAAGAAATGAACATGTGTCAATACATTTCAAGGAAAATTGTCAGACTTCTTTGGCATAGGTTCTATCCTGCTTGTTTTTTTTTTTTCTTTGCCACTCTTAATTCTCACATATCCTTGTATAAATTGTCTAGATCGACACAATTAGAACTTATTGTATAACACATGTCAAAATAACTAAACCAGTTCAGAAACCCAAATAACTACCGGTCAAAGGAAGTTACCAGGATTTTCTTATCCGACCTAAAGATTCAAGAAGTTGGAATAGGACTCACGATATGGTAAGGCCGCCATTTTTTCCCAACAAGTTGGTAAAGAGAACCGGCATATCCTATGCATAAAAAGAGATTTTTTTTACTGTCTTCATGTCAAAGAACAACCAAATTATTATCTTTCATGGTATCCATTTGTACATAATAAATAAACTGCAGAATAACAAAAGCAAGGAGAATTGGAATCCCAACAATTTTTACCAGAGAAAGAAGTGGACCCCAACTTTGATCGCCAGCGAGTGATCGTAGATCCCGAGGCACTCCAAGAACGCCAACTTCCTCATATCATCCTCCTCGCTCTTCCCCGTGAGCCATCCATTGAAGACCCCTCGACTCGTCAAGTATCCGATCCGCCGCATCGTCATCTCCCTCTGCTGCTCCTTCGTCTGGTTGTAGTCCGGCGAGACAAAAACCCTTCCCCCGCGCCCTCGCGGCCGGAACAGGGTGCTCCCCTCCATCACGCGGAAGAGCCAATCCCGCGCCTCCACATGGTGCCCGTCGAGAAGACACCGCAACTCCCCGGCGTCGAACGCCGGAGGCCTCTCCGAGATCTCCGGAGGCACGTAGTGGAGGCAAGGGGCGGGATCGAGGGAGGCGGTGGACGGCGGAGGCTCATGGCGGAGGTGGCCTGAGATGACGGTGGCTCGCCGGGCGACGCGATCGGAGAAGGAACAATCCATTAGGGTTAAGATACAAATCCAACGAGCGAAACTAACTCGCGCGGGGTTTGTTGTTGTCCTCGATCGGACAAAGTGTGTATTTATTATCGGGGTATGGGAATTGGATAGGAATGAACAAGGTATGGGCAATGGGGGGGGATAGGACGACGGATAGATAACTATAACTATATTTAGTCATCTTATCAGCCATAGTAGGAGATAAGGCGCGGTGACGGACGTTGAGTATTCCGCTAGACAACTAACTACGCATGCTAATTTATTTATTCACGTCAGATAAGGTCACAATCGGATTGAATAGTTTATCTGGCTTTTGGTCTCTAGTTTGGTCTCGGGTGGCGCGCGTAAGGTTTTTGTAGGTCTTTTTATGCGGTGACGGCAGTAATGCGGTGTTTGGTTTGACCTGGTCGTTCGATTCCACCAATGGAGGAGGACTTACCATGTGAATAATTTTGGAATTTGAAGGTAAATCCTTGACCAACCAACCTGTAAGTTCGGTAGATATCTTCTCAGCAATTAAGAATCATAATTAATTATTTAGGAAAAAATTATTTGATCCCAAAGAATATAGCGAGAATTTTAAACTATATCTCGACGGTATTTAGTTCAGAGCAATAGCTCGATGTCATACACAGTTTGAAGCTTAGACTGAACGACTTTATACGTTGGCTAGAGCTTGCTTAATAGAACCTAAGTGTTTCTGTATCTAGAAAAAATTGATATTTTATATTTTGACTAAATTTAATCTTCCGACTCTTAAATGATAAAAAATTAATAATTGTTGTACTTTTTTATTTTACTTGTTAGGAAAAAGCTCATAGGTAAAAATATCATTAATATTATTAAAAGTATTATAAACTCGATACACAATATAAAAGGGAGAGATCCTTAAGTAAGCCTCATACATTATACGAAGCCTAGATGACATCACAAGCGCAGAGGATTTAGTGTTTGATAGCTCCGTAGCGATAACTACATATCTATGCACGTATAACTTTAGAGAGCACTCAGAGAAAGGGTCAGTAATGCGGACACTATTTATCACCATCAATAAACTAATTAGTTGAAAGAAAGTTAAACAAATTAAAATGAGAGGCAAGCTAGAGAAGAAAAACAACAATCCTCTGAGATGAGCACAGAATATTTGATGTGGCTTAGTTTTAACATAGGTTCGACTCCATGAGAGATGTGGTTAGATATTTCTTTCAGAAACTATGTACATAAAACTCTATTAGTTGAGGGAAACTCATCGGTTATACGAGATAACATATTAACTAATCCAAGTATCTCTCAAGTGTATATCCGACATTCATTGAGCCTAGTCAATTTGAGTCGGTTATTGTTTTAGAATATTTCTATTCCATTGAAAATTTTCCATGTATCTAGTAGGATACAAGGAAGAAAGTTGCTCGTTATTATATAGATAAATATTTTCCATGGAAATCTCTAGTGCGTAGAGATCCAAGATATGGAGGCAGTAACTTTCTCCTTAAAAAAAGTATAAATTGACATCATACTACTACTATGTTAACACATAAGTCACAAATTGGTATCACACCAGGATTTTTGAGTTCTACCTTGTGCCATTTTAAGATTTCGTACATCTCGCTTGTATAGAGTTATCACAAGCATAGATTTCTAAGTTTTATTTCAATCTCTATTCGCTATTCCTGATTTTGGGATTTTCTTTCGATACAACTCTAATTTTTTGTTCTCGAAATATTTATTTACCGAGTTTATGATTAAATGATATGTCACATATATCATTTAATCATATTTATTTATGTAAAACTAAACGGTAAATAACATGATCTATTTTCTATAACATGCGCATGGTTCATGCTGATATTTAATTTGATTACAATTTTGAGTACTACTAATGAAATATGCATAACCATATGCATGTATATCTTTATAATTTTAGTTTTAATTACCACTCCTATGACTTTGGAGATTTTAGAATTCAATTTGACAGATGTAAATGCGCAGTTATAATATAGGTCGATGGATCAAACACATTATATATTTATTACCATCTAATAATAGCTACTTTATTGTAATATAAAATGAAACATTTTCACAAATCAAATATTTTAATCGACTTGAGCACGAGTATTTGACTACTTGAGTAGAGAAAAAAAAAAACTAAGGGCTGAATTATTCCCTGGTTTTTGCTAATCTAACTTGCCATGGTCAAAGTATACTTGCTAAATTGATTGAGGTACTTTACAAGCTTTCTCAAAAACTTATTTTGCATTGAAAATAAACTTAGTTCTTAATTTTATCACCCATGCCTACTTTACGCTTTTATTACATGTTAAGCTTCTTTTTTTTCTTTTCCAACTTTGCTCGTAGTAGTGAAGAGATAAAATTCTAGGCATATAATATAATTTGACCTTTTTGGTAAATCATATAGTTATGTTATTTTGACTCCCACAATATTAAATTATGAATTGCGTAATAAAACTGTAAAATTTGTAAGAAAATATAAGTGTTCAATAATTATGAATTACGTAATAAAACTATTATAAACCATGTCTGAACCGAAAAGCTTGAAAAAAATATAAATTAGATTTTAGTAATCTTTTTTAGAAATCGAATAAATTCGTCTTATACAGAAGGAAGGTAATAAAAAAAGAAAGAAGATGAGTAGTTCTTTCTTTTATCACTTAGGAGTCATGTGAGATGTTGAATAAGAGAAAGAAATGAGGAATCCTCTTTTCAAATCTAGCTCTCCTATTTTAGGCGTTGCTTTTCTTTCTGTTACTTCGAAAGTAGCTGCTCCAGCTTTAGCCACGTGTATTTTTAATATTCTTTTTTTTTTTAATTTCTAATCAAATGAATGACATCTTCTTTTAAAAATCCTAGCTATTCTTAGTATGATATTGGAGCATTTCGTTGTTATTACTCAAATAAATAAAAAGTTTATAGAATCATTTACTTGTCTCTACTTTAAGAGTATTCATCCTTCTAATTTCATCCATACTATTTTTGACAAATATTTAGACATTGTTGAAGTAAATTATTACTAGTTATTAGTGATAGTGAAATAGATCATTAAAAGTTTTGAATATAATAGTATAATCTCTCTCACTCTTTATTTTTCTGACTTTAATTATAGTTATCCTACATAATGTACAATTATTTATACGTAATTCACAGTTATATTTATAAAATTAACAACTATTTTTACACAATTCATTCTTTATTTTTTTTTCAATGTATTCGTTTGCAGTACTAATCCGGATTCCGGCAACCGCTTCTCCCCCTCCGCTTAAGTTAGGTCAAAAAATAAGTAATTTGTATCATGACTAGGTCAAACTTCAGTCAGATAAGGATTCTCAGTCAGATAGGCAATTAATTATAGAAAGAAAGAAAGAAAGAAAGAAATACAACAACGTGCAACTGCACGTTACTTTGCCGTCCGCCAAAAAATTGTATCCTTATCCTTCTAAATTCGAATCCGTTCGGTAACTTTTACAAAAAGCCACCAAGTTTAGACAATATTTAGAAGCAACAGTCGACAAAAAGTATCGACGTTCCGGGGCGGGCATCGCTAACTCCTCCCCCATATCTTCTCCTCTTCCTGGGGTATCGTACTCCTCCCGTATGGAGAAGAAATCGGCGCCAGATCAGCCGCCGGAGCACGAGAGATCGGCGGGATGGGGAGACCTCGAGTACCAATCCGGATTCGGCAACCACTTCTCCTCCGAGGCGATCCCTGGCGCGCTGCCACGTCGGCAGAACAGCCCCCTCCTCTGCCCTTTTGGCCTCTACGCCGAGCAAATCTCCGGCACCGCTTTTACCGTCCCTCGCAAGCTCAATCAGTGCAGGTCACCCGATTTTTTTACAGCTCAACTTTAGTGATCCTATATTTATTTTTTCTTCTTAAAAGATTAAGATTGAAGTAAAATATTGGAATTATGAATAAGTTTCTTGAAATTTTGTTCATTTGTTTTGTAGTTGGTTGTATCGTATAAAGCCGTCTGTTACGCATGAGCCGTTCCACCCTCGTGTTCCCGGTAATGGCAGACTAGTTAGTGAGTTCAACCAGTCCACAAGCTCAGCCACACCGACCCAGCTGAGGTGGAAGCCTGTAGATATTCCTGATTCGCCCGTGGATTTTGTCGATGGGTTGTATACGGTTTGTGGAGCAGGGAGTTCTTTTCTTCGCCATGGATACGCGATCCACATGTAAGTATGTTAAATTTTTACTCCTTGCTGTGTTCTTGAAATCATAGCTGTTTCTTTGATGCTAAAAGTGACGGCTTTCTTTGTAATTCATTATGTAGTAGTTTATATTCGAGTTGCTAAGTTGTAGTACTTCTGTCACCTGGTTCCACAAAAATTACTTCAAGCATGTGCATCAAATGGTACCTGTTGATTTCTCTTTATCTACTCTTATGTAAGATGACTCTGTGAACATGTAGGTATGCTGCTAACAAGTCGATGAATGGTTGTGCCTTCTGCAATGCTGATGGTGATTTCCTAATAGTTCCGCAACAAGGAAGTAAGTGGTCTGACATCTAGTGAAGTCCTCAACAATATTTGTTGTACTGGAAATCGACATATTCACAAGGGCATTGTTGCTTGGATGTTGATCGATATTTGCGTATATGCTTTTGATATAGGTCCCTTATGACAAGAATCAGTTTTAAGAGGGAAGCAGAAAAAACTATTAGTTGTCACTGCAGTCAGAGAACTGAGAAGTCTATGAAAATTACAATTTCTTTTATCATTAAAAGTTTAAAAGTATCAAGACACTTCATGGCCTTATTATGAAATATGAATAGAATTTGCTGCTGACACTGCCACTAGGACATGCATCTTGATACAGATTTGCTTAGAAATTTTATCCGCCCAGAGCATTTCTTCTAGAAAAAGATGCCCCTTGTTTGGAGAAGCAACAATTGTAGTCATAATTGAATTGTTGGCTTTTCATGTGAGGCTATGAAACAGTTTTAAATTACAAGATTATCTTGACCCTTCTTTTTATGTTAAATATACAATTTAGAAGAATTAAAATAGAAAATTTGCTTAAGACGCACTTTGGGTTCATGGCGCACCATCTGTCGGTTGCCATGAAATCTATTGTCTTCCATGTACTTGCCAAGTGCCTTTTGGAGCATTGCTTATTCCCTTTTCTGCCTCTCTTCGAAGGTGTTATGTTTTATGGCTTTAGTATCATGGACTGAAAATATTGACTTTGATCAATCCTAGCCAATCATAATGTTTTCACCCTAGATAGCTGTGATTATGAAACTTTATTACGAGGGTATACTAGCCTCACGAATAAATTTTTAGCATCTGTTGGCAGTGCTTTTTTTTCCAGTTTTTGGTAATCAAGTACATGCCAGTGAGACGCTTGAAATTTCTGCTACACATTCTTTTGAAAATGTAATATTATTGATTTTTGAAAACAGAGCAGAGATGTTTCCCTATAATGTCAGCAAGCTTATGACAACAATACAATTACTGTATTCTGGTTTCTCAAAATCAGAATATAGATGGAGGATTGCAAGAGAGGTGTTGTGATAGGATCATGATTCCTAGTTTCGGCCGATCCCGAGTGGGATCGGCCGATACCCGATTCGTTTCGGGTCGGACAGCCGATCCCGCTCGAGACGAGCATGGGTAAGAGAGAGAGAAAGAGAGGGAGGAAGAGAGAGAGGGAAAGAGAGGGAGGAAGAGAGAGAGGAAAGAGAGAGAAACAAAGAGAGATGGAGCAAGAGAGAGTGAAAGAGAGAGAAGGAGAAAGAGATAGAGTTTGTGGGTTGCAGCAGTAAGAGGGAGAAGGAAGAAGAGAGAGAGGGGAAGAGGAGAGAGAGAGAGACATGGAGAAAAAATAAAAATTTAAAAACTATGTTAAAGAGGTGGTAGTTGGTGAGGGAGAGGAGGAGTTTTTAAGAGAGAGAGTTAGTAGGAGAGAGAGTTAATTAGAGAGAGAGTTTGATAAGAGAGAGTTAGTGGGAGAGAGTTTGATAAAAAAGAGAATTAGTGGAGAGAAGGTAAGATTTTTTTTTAATTTGTGTGGGAGAGAGAGAGTGTGAGTGGTAGAAAAAGGGAGAAATAGAAATTGAGAAAATAATATTTATTTTTTAGTTTTTAGACTTTATATATGAATAATTTATATTTATATCTTATTATTATTTTTCTAAAATAGTACATTCCGATACGGACGGCTGATAGTGCCGATACCGCCGATACATATCATTTTTTCAGACGACCGATCTCGATCCCGATTCTGATACTTGAAACCTTGATTTGGATTTATGGATTATTCATGCATATATTGTATGTAAAGAATTGAGAATTTTGATAATTTTATATATGAATAATTTATATTTATATCTTATTATTATTTTTCTAAAAACTTAAGAATTTTTCTGTATTTTAAAAATTATTTTAAAATACAGTCCGATACGGACGGCCAATACCGCCGATACGTATCGTTTTTTTAGACGACTGATCCCAATCCCGATTCTGATACTTGGAACCTTGGATAGGATCTGTCTTTTGGTTATGACAGACATTTATTGTTCTTGATACTCAGGATGTACTACAAAAATATCTTCTTAACTGCCAAGTAATAGTTGTTTTCCGATTCTATTAGGCGATTTATTAGGATATCTTTATAGTATTAATCTCCCGAAAAAAATACAGAATCTTCATAACTTCCCACGTTGTCTATTTTCTTATCAAGCCCAGGGCTGTTGATCACTACTGAATGTGGAAAATTGCAAGTGTCACCTGGAGAAATAGTTGTTATTCCTCAAGGATTTCGTTTTTCTGTCGACTTGCCTGATGGCCCTTCACGTGGTTATATTGCTGAAATTTTCGGAACCCATTTTCAGCTTCCTGATCTCGGTCCAATTGGTATGAGCTTCAATATTCAGCTTTGTATGACAATTAGTAACATGCTCGTATATGCTTTTTCTTTGCTGTAGCCTACCACATTTTAATATAAGATTATATGCTTATATGTTGTTTAGGTGCTAATGGTCTGGCTGCTGCGAGGGATTTCCTTGTTCCCAGTGCCTGGTTTGAACAAATGTCACATCCAGGGTACACAATAGTGCAGAAGTTTGGTGGAGAGCTGTTTACGGCAGTGCAAGATTTTTCTCCATTTAATGTAGTTGCTTGGCATGGGAATTATGTACCATATAAGGTACATACAAATGCTTCTATTTATGCTACCTGCTGCTTGACTATCTCTGCCTTCTTTGAGAACTAGAAACAGTGAACATGTTTTTCCTTCTAGTTGATCTCCCATTTGGTGTCTTTTCACTGTAAGTCACATTTATTAAGGTAGATTTACTAAATTCAGGAAGAACTAGGTTACATCTGTTGAGTAGGTTCTTTGGCACTGTATTTTGAGTATGAAAATCCCGTATGATAGTGGAAGTAACATGGGCAAATATTACTTTAGATGGGTATATATATATATATCAAATGTTTATGCATGTGTGTCTATTATAAAAGGAGTAATAATCACATACTTACTCTAGTGAACTCGACTTATGGAAAGGGTTTGTGATGCATGATCTTGAATGATACATTAATGATAAACACTTAAATATTATGTTTATAATTTCTTCTGTTAAATTAAGCGTAGAAACTGCGCCATCAGACTAAGGTGATAGAAGATTAACCGACGGGGTTGTCACTAGTAGATAGTAAGAAAATTAAATGACAAAGCTCCCAGGGGAGAGAACAATTTTGACAATTTTCCCTGATTCCGAGAATGGATGAGTATAAACCAGGAAGCAAGTAAGAACACAGGAATAAGCCTCAAGTAGAGCCTCATAAAGGCAAGTCTTAATACTTTTTTCAGCATGAACTTTTGATTCAAAATTTTTAAAGGCCACCTTTAAGCAGAATGCCTCTGTTAAAAGAAATTGCTCCCATCCATGTCTATTTCATCAATAACTCTTGGAGTTACTTCTTTTCAGTATGATCTGAGCAAGTTTTGCCCATTCAATACTGTCTTGTTCGATCATGGCGACCCTTCGATAAATACAGGTGGCTGAACTTAAGGCTAAACTATTTAGATCCTCTGAATTTGCCGTTGTCCTGGTTATATGCTCCATGATTAATACCTTCTTTTTACTCAATTACAGTACTGACCGCATCATCTGATAAAGCTGGCGTAGCATTGCTTGATTTTGTAATCTTTCCACCTCGTTGGTTGGTTGCTGAGAATACCTTTCGCCCTCCATATTATCATCGCAACTGCATGAGTGAATTTATGGGCTTAATCTATGGGGTGTATGAGGTACTAATTGTTGATCTCTTCAAAGCCGTATATGAGAAGTACTCTTTTAATTGTTGGATGTTCTGTATACTTCATACAAGATTCTTGTAGGCTAAAGCTGAAGGATTTCTCCCTGGAGGTGCTAGTCTTCACAGCTGCATGACACCACATGGACCTGACACTAGGACATATGAGGTTATATCTGCTCTTAGATGCCTTATCTGTTCTTCAACTAGGTCTTCCTATTGATCAGTTGTTTGCATGACAGGGAACTACTGCTTGTGGCACGGTCATTGATCCGTTTAAAATTAGTGGAACCCTAGCCTTCATGTTTGAGTCTTCCCTCATTCCCCGAGTCTGCCGATGGGCTCTCGATTCTCCATATCTCGATTCTAATTACTACCAATGTTGGATTGGGCTAAGATCACAATTCTCATATAATGGACAAACAGTGAGCAAGAACATTGACGATGAAAAAGTCAACGGTGTTGATGCACAATGATCTAGAAACAGTGGTTTAAACAAGGTGTAGACTGAGATGCAAATGGTTTGTACATCATGAACTATCTATATTCTAATAATGATAATGATAAAATAATGTGTAAAGCATTGGCCGGTTGTCCATACAATTGCAAGGTATTGTTCTACCAACAAGGGAGAGGTTCCCCATCTGTAACTATATTTATTCTTGCTTCAGGTGATCAACCAAGGGCTAATATGCGGCCAGTTAGAATTATAGATCTTTTGCTATTTTATTGCATTTGATTTTTCAAGTTAGCATATAAATGTGAGTGCATATATTTTCTATAGTAGATGCATATTTTATTATAATAAATACACACAATTTATATACTGTATATTGGAGTCTATTATAATAATTTGAAAAACTAAATGTAATTAAATTGCAAAAGCCCTTTAAAATTAGTCACGTTATTATCTTTGTTAGAAGGTGCTGCTAAAATTCTTTTTTGTAATGTAGCATTTTTATTCTTCTGCAACAGGCCACTTGAAGGTTCGTCTCTGAAAGGGAGTGGCATACTTAGAGGCTATTATGTACTTCGTTACATTACTGTGAGAGATCAAAAGATAAAAGATATCAAGATGAGAATCAGAAAGCTATGGTTGATATGTTTGAGACCCCTTACTTCGAATGCAAAAGGTGATAATCTATGAAGCACCTCCATTTGAAAGGAAGGGCCATCTTTTGTGAGTAGGGCTGTTAAATCTCTTTCGTTGCGGCAAACAGCTGGTGTTGTCTTAATATAGCTCATATATATATATATGGCAAATACTTGCAATATTAATTTAACGGGTATAATAGACAGTTTTTATACAATAATACTAATTTCTATAAAAGTAAAATGTATGATATTTTTGATAAATTTCCTAAATAATTGTACATGCATGAACGGATTGCACATGGGGAGAACAAACCTCTAATGAATTCATAAAGCTCGCTACCAAATGGTTAGCATTTTTGGCGAGCCAAATTCACTCGATAATACTAGTCTTTATGTATTTTATTTTAGATAGAATTATGACTATTGAACGTGCACAATTAATAACATTAACGTACATCCGATAATATGCCTGAATTGATCCGAATTGATCAGGCCATACCTAATTTTCTCACTAGATAGTGAGACCAGGCAAGTTTCAAATGAGTGTCGGCTTAAGATTCGAAGCTAGATGTAGCACTTGAGTGCAACATATTGTGACAAGTTTATAGTCATTCCTAATAGAATCTTTATAAGGGGCATTTGGTTTCTTATATTTAGAAATAAATGTGTACTAAAAGAGATATTTTCTCTAATCGAGAGAAATAAAGAGATTGTTTGGTTAATTATATTTTATAAAGCCGTATTTGTTAACATATATTTAGTTTGATGTATTTTGTAATTGTAATGTTTTATTTGTACTCATATAATTAGCAAATTATTACTTTAAACATAATTTTATTCATAAAATATGCCTAGATTTTATGTATAAGCCATAACATAATAAAATATATTGAAGTGAAAGACGAATAAATAGTGCCAATTAACAGTGTCTATGAAATTGATGAACAGTGCCGCTGAACAGTGTCATGTTCAAATGGTGAACAGTGCGTTCGAGCGTATTTTGCCGAAAAAAAAAAAATCTTAACAAGGTGCGGTTTGCACAATGCATTGGAATGCAATGCAAAGTGAGCGGATTTAAGCTTGGTGTGCATAACAAGCTCAGAATTAATTTCAAATTAAGCTTGATTATGAGCCAGAGCTAGCTCGATCAAATCATCTCGTTTATATTAAAAATAATAATATACTATATAATACATATGACTAATGGAAGGTGAGAGTGAGAGTTACCTTAGTGATTCGAAGAATAGGGCTGTTAAAATAATCGAGCCAGCTCGTGTTTGACTAACTAAAGATCGATCAAGCTTGGCTTGAAAGTGAGCCGATTTAAGTGCGATGTGCATAACAAGCTCAAAATTAATTTCAAGTTAAGCTTCATTATGAGCTGAAGCCAGCTCAATCAAATCATCTCGATGATATTAAAAATAATAATATAATATATAATACATATGACTAACATTAACGGTTAGATTAGTATCAAAATGATCATCACATTATTATACTAGTTCTTATACCTTCATCATTGAATCAAGCCTTATTTCAATCCAGTTTTATTCAATACAAGCTTGATTAGCTCGATTTAGGCTTGAATTGATTCAAGATTGAAAGCAAGCACTTAGGCGATGCAACAGTGAAGAAGATAGAGCAATTATAGTGGAGGAGAGAAGAGAACACTAGAAGAGAGGAGATGAGATGAGATCAAAACAAGAGGAGAGGAGATGGGAAATGGGTTAAGGTTAGAGATCCAAACAATAGGAGAAAGAAATGCATCAGGATTGGGAACAGAAATGGCTAGATTTTCGGATTAGACGATGCAAGTAAGAAAACTAGTACATATGCAGTCTTTTGACATCCAATTTGATTACATAGATGTTAGTTAAAATGTCATATCGAACTCTAATTAGGTTGTTCTAAATGATGTATTTTAGGTTTATTGCATTAAATCAAACAGTGTTCTTTTAAGTTAGATGCTGCATCTGTTAGTGCGGCACCTTAGAAAAGCATCCAATAAAAGAGAGCGCTTAAATGCGTCATAACCTCTTTGCATTTATCACTCAAGTTGAGCTTCACCTCTCCAAGCTCGGTTTAAAGTAAATCTCTCATTCATGCAGCCCAAAGGTTAATATCCGAGCAAGAAAACCTTACAGATGCCAACAAAACCCACCAAACGAGAAAGTTGAGAGTGAGGAAGAAAGCGAGAGATAATGCGAAAATGATTGTGTTTAAAAGTATTACACCTATCCCTTTCTCCCATCACAGAGTAGCAGATAGATTAAGAAGAAGGGAGTGCTGAGGAGTTCTCATCATCCTGATAGTGTGCTGTAGTGCGTATAGGATGGCATGCATGGAGAGGTGCAAAGAGAGAGGGAAGGAGCTGGTGCCTCCTCAACACCCCCAATATCGCCGGACGGCGCACAGCATGTCGTCGTCGTCGCTGCTGCGGAAGAGGTCCGATCAGTTGATGGAGAGCAAGGCCGGATCCTTTCTCTCCCTCCGCCGCAGTCTCCTCACTGACCTCCACGTCGTCTTCCTCGGCACCAAGCTCTTCCCTCTCTTCCCGGCCGCGCTCCTCGCCCTAGTGGCGAGTTACTTCCATTTTGGCGTGGTAAGTTTTATTTATTTATTTAGAAAATTGTATTTTACCTCTCTCTAATTTAGCTCAATTTCATAAGTGGTATTAACTAAAGTATAATAGTTATTTTTTTTAATATTATATTTGACTAAATTTCAGATTGAATTTGTAAATATTTATTTACCGTAGTTATAGTGGATTGAATAAATTCTCTAATACATTTAAAATAATACTAAAAATAGTAAATTTAGTGATAGATGTATATTTTTATAATATATTTATTATTTAAAATTTAATTAGTATTATTTTAAATATATTAAAAAAAATCTATCCAATCCCTCTGTAAACTTTTTTATTAGTGTGTATGGTTGATGTTGAAAGTGTTTGTTCGAAAAGAAAATTAGGGTGAAATATTAGTTTCTCTCCTTTTCTAAAAACCATTTAATTTTGACTCATTCTATCTTTTTTTCTAATTATATTTTTGTTAAAATTACTCGTTTCGGATAAATTTTTATATATTTTATATCAAGTATGGTAGCCATAATTATACATTTTCATTTTTCAAATAAATAAATAAATAATCTATATTCATGAAACACTTTTAATTTTATCAAATACTAATAAATAAATCACGACTATTTACTAGAAGTGATTTAACTAAAATGTTTCACTACATTCTTCTCTCTATTTCTTATTAATCAAACACACCCTATGATTGTATTTGAATCTTAAAACTATTGCCGATTTTGACGAAGAAAATTTTTCCTTAATATATTTTTTTGGGCTCTCCTGTGATCAATTTTAAACATTTTAATGAGGACTGTTTCACACTTACTAAAAAATAAAAATAAAAAATAAGTTAAAGAATAAAATAACAATTTGATTAATTTTACCAATATCAAGATACTTTACTCGATTAGAGAAAATAACCATACTACTCATTATTTAGCTGGTCTAACCATTCAGAATAAAATTTGTAAGAAACGAACAGTAAGATTTAGTGTATTAGTTGTTGTGGAATGAATTATATCTATGGATTTTTCTTTAAAAAAATGGAGATATTAGATAGTTGAGATCTCGAGGGAGTCAAATTGTCATAAAAAAATAAAAATAAATAAGGGGTATTATGAAATAGGCCATAGTTTAGAGAGTCTATGTAATTAATCTATGAATTTCTCCTCACAAACTAGATCTAACTATAAATTAAATTGAAGGTTCATTAAGTACGTACCTACCTTTTGAGACATTACATGTTGAAAGGTGGTCCTACCAATCCTAGACGAATTATAATAGAATATTTTCTTGTTGTGTGAGATCCACAATCGAATCCTAGATCTCCAATTACAAGCCTAAAAGAGCAAATATTAAACTCAATTCTCTATGTATCCTGAATCATTCTGTAATTCATAAATCTATCTATCTTACAGAGTTATTAATTATGAGACCCTTTCACTACCTACTTAGGCTTTTATTATGCACATAACTAATCCAATTTATCATGTGTCCTTAATTGGAATAGTTCTTGCTTGTGGATACCTACCTCAGACTACTTATTAATGTGGGTGTCGTGTTGCATTAGAGAATATTATTAACGGCTAATTCGCGGAAATAATAAAAATAAAACATAAGATTGAGAGATCATTTCCACTTCTATTGTTTTCTTTCTCAATATCATTTCGCTGTGATAGAGGAGAGAAGTTTCTATTGTACATTTAATGCGGTGTGGTTTTTTCTGGTCTGAAAGATATGGTAGGATAATAAATACTAGCTCCTCCTTTACTAAAAGATGATTAATTACGTCAATTTTTTTATAGACCATACAGGTTAAATTCATATATAATCCTAATTAACTTGAGTGCGAAATAGATCTGATAAACATTCATAGAAGTTGACTTTCTCTTTTCTATGATGCATTATGTAATTTGTTTAACAGATTTGCTAGTTGAATTTACGTAGATTTAAGTCTGGATTAGACCGGATAAACATTTAATGTAATATAAATTTATTTTTCTGGTATTACGTATTATTTTTATGGATCAAACTAGATAAATTCCTTATATACATTTGCTATAAGATAACTATCTTTTCTACAATGTATTAACTTTGTTTTTGTCAAATCATGATATCTATGATCTCGTATTACATAAACTTAATTAGAATTATATGTGATTAATACTCTCTACGAGATGTATTCTTAACTTCTAAGTTACGTAAAAGTGCACAACAATCAGAGATATCTAATCTGCACGAATAGACTGTAGTTCATAATTTTCTAATGTATCTCAAAGATTTATTTTTATTAATTAGGAAAATTCATCTTATTTCGTCTCTAAACTTATTATCTTTTATTCTTTTAATTGGAGTAAACAGGCTTGGGTATTTGCCTCAAGTATGGTAGGCTTAGCTCCTCTTGCTGAACGTGTGAGTTTTCTCAGTGAGTAAGTAAATATACATCTAAATTAAACCTCTTCAGGATTTAATCATTCTTTCAAAAATTAATTTCTTGTATTGCATCTACTAATCTCTTCATATGCTTCATTGATGTCACAGGCAAATCGCTTATCATGCTGGCCCGACCGGTAAGCCAAGCATCTCAAAACAAACACATAAATCACTCGCTATGATTTTATTAGTCTTTATGTATTGCATCTACTAATCGCTATGATTGTAAAAGAAAATTTTTATAATTAGTCTTTATGTTTTTAGGTTATTGTGTCGTTTGCTGTAGAGTCTTGAGAGCGGTTTCATATGGGTTGATTATGTACTTGTTAAATATATATATCAATGTATTAATCGTGCATATTCGATAACTCTGATTACATTCAAAATTTGAACGAGTATGAGTCAAATGTTATGTTAATGCATATCTTTTTATGAATCTCATGCTGTGCAGTTGGTGGTCTGCTGAATGCCACCTGTGGGAACGCACCTGAGCTAATAATCGCACTGTTAGCTCTCCAAAGATCCAAGCTACAAGTCCTCAAATGGTCTCTCCTCGGCTCCATCCTTTCCAACCTTCTCCTCGTCCTGGGCTCTTCTCTCTTGTGCGGTGGAATCGCCAACTACACCAAGGAACGCCTCTTCGACCGTGTAAGTTTACCATGCAACTATTACTTTCTTTTGCAAATGACTACATACATTACTAGGAGAAAAAGAAAAGTCTCATAAAGGACTAAATTAGTAGCTAATCGAAATAATAATCTTGGTTTCTACTACTGCAGAGACAAGCGGACGTGAATTTAAGCCTACTGCTGCTGAGTGCTGCTTGTCACATTTTGGTGTTCACTTATAAATTTGCTGCGAGATCTGGAGAGTACGAGTCTTCAGATGTCACTGCAGTGGGGTTATCGAGAGCTTGCAGTGTTGTGATGCTTGTGGCGTATGGTGGGTGCCTCCTCTTCCAGCTCAAGACCCATCGCCAACTCTCGGAAATCCAAGAGGTTCAGAATCTTGTCAAGCCCCCAAGTAATCTCGAGTTCAAAACTTGCCAACTCTTTATTGCTGACTTATGTTTCCATGGACAGAATGAATCTGATGAAGATGATGACAGTGTTCCGGATACTCCAGAGATTGGGTTTGCAAGTGCATTTGCTTGGTTAGTAGTCATGACTGCTGTGATTGCAATTCTATCAGATTATGTTGTTGGTACTATTGAGGTAAGTAGAAAAACCTTAACAAATTAACTCGTGTTCATATTGACATTTTTTTTTTTTTTGTACCTTATATTTCTACAACAATAAGTTTCTCCTAATATTAGGCCACATCAGAGTCATGGGGTATATCTGTTAGCTTCATCAGTGTAATCTTGCTGCCTATTGTTGGAAATGCAGCTGAACATGCAGGTGCAATTATCTTTGCCTTCAGAAATAAGATTGTAAGTTGAGTTCTTGATGCTTTATCCAATCTTTTGGCATGGCTCATCATATCAAATAATTGATCATAAATGTATCAGGATATTGCTCTGGGTGTCACTTTGGGTTCTTCAACCCAAATCTCCATGTTTGTGGTGAGAATTCAGCAGTGTCTTTCCAAAATATCTCTAAAGTTTATCCATATATTTATATATATATATATATACATCTTTGCTTATCTTTTTTTTTATCTTTTTTTATTTTTAAACTATTGATTGATATCTTGCATAATATGAATAGATTCCACTAAGTGTAATTGTGGCATGGATGATGGGAATCGACATGGATCTTGACTTCAAACTGTTGGAGACTGTATCATACTTTTTAGCAATTGTCATCACTGCCTTCTCTCTTCAGGTACATCAATCACCATGTTGCTTTCGTAGAAAATTCCATTATTCTCAAGTGATTCTTGAGACTGCTGATGAGAGGATTTAGCTGAACTAGTACTCTCTAATCTTACAAATTAATTTCTTCTCGTATTTTTCTTTGCAGGATGGCACTTGGCACTATATGAAGGGATCCGTTCTCCTACTTTGTTACATTGTGATTGGTTCTTGCTTTTTTATCCTAAGATCTTCTCTAGGCAAGTATTGGTTACATAATATATAATTAATTAACTTCAAACTAGCATATATAATATGATGCTTTATACATATGTCATTCATCCTCAGCTTCCCTAAAAGCACACTCACTTTTGGCCTACGATTGAAATGGCAGATCAAGGAGGGTTCATTGATTTGGACACTAAGAAGATACTAACACCCAAGATGATCATGAGGGCTTAGCATGGAAGCTTGGATTTAGCTGAAATGTGCTTGTGCACAAATTGTGTGTATCATTCCATGAACTCATGCACACTAGTTAATGCATGCCCGGAAAAATTATTTTTGCTCAAAATCTAACAGGAATCTTAAGTTTACTTCATCGAAACTGCTTTACTGAAGTCTTCATTTGCATGTAAGATATTGAAAAGGTTTGAGAGGTCTAACTTTGTAATACTTTTGCTGGTCTTATTCTCACTTCGTTTGTTTAATAAAAAAAAGGTGGAAAGTAGCAAAACTGGAAAGCTCGGATTCAATTATGGAGAGTTTTATGTTTGAGATAAAGCAGTAAGCACCTGCAACATTATTGGTTTACATCTTACGTAAACCGCTGTATCGAGCCCAGGAGATAGGAGCTGAAATATTTCAAAATAGACCTCTTCTGGATGATCAATGGATCATTTTAGTAAATGTTCTAGATAATAAATTTCATTTTACTTGATACTGCATGGCTATAGCTACTCTATTAACAAGGGCAAATGCAATTCAATACCCATCTCTTATGTAGATTCCTAATCTAATGGATACGATGGCCCAGAAGTACGACTAAGAGAGAACTTATGTCGTAAGTATTATATGTAGTGGTTGAGTGTATATATGAAAAGATAAGTAGAGATAATTATAGAGTTAAATTATATTTAGTGGGTTCGCTAACAAGAATTCTCTTCTAACTATATTTAAAGTACATTTTCTGACAAATCATAACTGATAGACATTTTTTTAATGTTAATTCCTCGGGAATAGTAACTAAATGTTACAACTAAACAATAAAAGATTATAATTAATCATAACATAAAATCTTTAACATTCGAAAATATTAAATAACTAACTGATTAAATGTGTTTACTATTTCTATTAATGCGACTAACTGAGGACTGAGAAGTGAATGTCATTTAAAAAAAAGTTTGTTGACTGGATGTTCATTTAAAAAAAAAGAGTTACAATTGATTTCCGAAGGTGAATCTATGCTCTTTGGTCAATTGTTGCACCTCGTCGTCCTGACATGGATGGATGTCGATTTCTTTCAGTGTGATAGAGGCTCCAAGTAGCCTTTCTCGCACTTGCCCTTCTTCACTCAATCCTTCTTCTATGTTGTTGCCGTTATTCTGAACATATCATTCTTCATTATTAAAGTATGGAAAATGGTTCTTTCACAACCTGCATTAGTCCTAACGCAAAATTTTTTAATCTGGTACTACAACAATTGTTTAAAGAGGAATGGAGAAAGAAGGTTAAATGCAATATCCACTTTTTGACGACTTTCATTTAGGATTGCTACCTTTATAACGAGATTCTTCAAGCATCTGGAGTGTTGATTACCGAACACAAGAAGGGAGCAAAGTTATTGAAAGTGAAATCATCTCCAACGCCTGTGAATTAAGCTTGACAAAAAACTACTTAGTCGCGCTCATCTGGTTCAGGAACCTCTAACTTGGTTCAATAATCAAACATCTTTTTATCTTTTTTTATACTTAATTAAATTTACTTTCTAAAATATAAGACCAACTAATCAAGTTCAGAACTTAGCCTTAAACTAAACAAGCTGGGCAACCATATCTATGGCAAACACTGAATGGACAAGAATTACTATAAGACATGACAAAGAAGCAGATGAGATCTAGCACAAACCCAAGTGGATTGCCTGAGTTAAGAAAGCCCATCAACTCTTAGTGAGATAATTCAGAACACTAAGACACAAACTTCCTTCTCCAGAGAATGGCCAAGGGCAAAACACACTGATACAAACTTTATTATTAAAGAGAGTTTAGCCTATAATATGGCAGGAAGCACGTTTATAAGATTCTATATTTGAGTTGTACAATGAGAGTAAAATGTATAGGTTCTTGAACTGGAAATCATCAATGGTCTCTCTCGGTGCCTCAACATGTGTTAGCCCTAGTCCAACGAGGCGATTGAAGCCATTAAAACCAAAAGGAAGCCTCAAGGTGCAGCCTGCAAGAGACAAGATTATGAGAGCATCAGAGGCACAGAGATGAATCGGGAAGAAATGTTTTGCAATGTTGTAAAGTTTGAGGAGATGCAATCCTCCTTTATTGGAAAAGGTGTGGAGGAAGCATGCGACTACACAAGTGTGGCATAAGTCGAGGCTGGCCTGGATGAGCTCAAAGCTGCAGACAGTTCCGTGATGGCACAGATTATGTCGTAGATGTCGCCCATCCAATCTCAGGTGCCAACCACAACAGATGTGAAAGGATAAGGAATAGTAGAAGTAAATTACTTTGAATGCTACAACTCTAAAACCATGAACTTTGAGGGGACAGACCTAGGAACATCATGATTGCTATGAGACGATCTGGGAATAGATGGTATAGGTCCATACATCACACCAATGGCAGGAGAGGACAGAGGTTCGAATGGCTTGGCAGAAGGGGAGGACAGACTCATTCTTGTGGCAGGTTGCTGATGTGGTCTTGCATGACCATCGTTCTCTTGCTCTCCACTGTACCTGATCTTGTTAAGATAAGAATATATATCAGAAGAAACAAGTCTCCGTTAGTAGATTGAGTACGACAATCTAAACGTTTTTATTTTATTTACATGTAGAAATGTATTAGATAAGAGATAATAAATATGGATAGCATATGAACATTTAAGCCAGTCTACTCAGCCTTTGGATTTAATCATTTCAATTCTGATTATCTTCAGAGTTTTTGACTATATTAAGACCATTAATTTCTTCCAAGTGGGTACACGAATTTTCACTTTGTCGAAGATCAAGCAATGCTACTCAATGGCTTAAATGAATGAACATGATTGTCAAGAACAACCAAGTTTTAGACAATTTATGTCATCGACACAGAAGAAGAATGCTGTATTAAATGAAATAGATTGTTGAGAATTTTCGCCTTGTGCAGAAAGCGTAGATATTGTTATGCCAAAGATAACATATATTCCATGATAAAAAAAAGTTCACATGTTTCCAAAGAAAGACGGAATTCCTCTTGCTTAGTTTCACTCTTCTAGTGTCAGCAATCCTTGGATGCAGAGGGACATATCAAAGAAACAGAAAGATCTGTTACTTTCTTTATGGACCTGTCACCAGACTACACCGAACCCTTCCCATCTCACAAGTTTGCTTGTATAATCTCCCTGCTTCTATTTGAGTTTAAGTTAATTTACAATATAATAACTAAAAAGATTATATTTGGCTGAAAAAGAATATCAAACTCGAATTTTTTGCTTCCTAACTCTTTTATCTAAAGCCTGATGAAAAACAATTTATCACAGTTCATATTGACTTTCTATAATGGCAAAAGATACACATTTCTTGCAACCTCTGGCCAACCCTTTGAAACATAGAATCTCTTCCAACTGATTGACTTCTAGACAAATTTACAGTAGTCTTTAATTTGAAGTGAAATCAGTGATTGAGTAGCAATTATCGACTTAATCATATTATAGTTGCAATTTTCATATCATTCAGTGTGATGAAAAGGATTGCAATCATCAAAAGTCATATAAAGAAAAGAAGAATCATTTATATCTTCAAACCTTATAGGGTCTTAATATCTTGTTCCTAACAATACATTTTGCAAAAATAGCACTGAAGATGTTTGCATATATTCTCTTTCATTTATAATGTGAAGATTTTCACATTATGGTCTTGACTCATGCAGACTGAAGTGCTTTGTAGTTTGCAGTTTACGCCAACAGAACTGCAAAAGCAAAGCCAGATCCTAATGTAATGATCAATGATTATAATTTGTGTCCATGTGGCATTATTAAGCTTGTTAATCAGTGGAATTGTAAACAAAAGTAAGGATTAATTTAGAACCAAGAAAACAATCGGTTGTGATCACATTTAAATTGACAAATATACCTCAGTTATAAACATCTGAACTTCATCATTTGTTTCTTGCATGGCCAACAAAATGTTCCACGAAAGCTGGAGTTTTCTTGATGTACCTGCTCTTGCACTTCTTCGGATGCATTAAGCATGTCATAGCATAAATCATTCAATAAATATGTTCATTCAGAACAAGGCGTTCTAATGCTATAGATTCAAGTAAGGGAAATAACCATTTCAAGAATAGAGCAAAGGATGCTTGCATTTTAATTCCTTCTCGGACCTTCCATTGGTGGAGCCTCATACACTAGGATGCTCTTTTTGCCATCACCACTCAGAAGCAATAACAAATCTGTGCACTACACACAAACGGACAAAGAACTGGCTACCAATAATCTCCACAAGAACATAGGCCATTCTTGAAGTGATGGAAGCGTGTTGAATCTCTCAAAATAATCTCACGGCGAACAATTTCCGATATAAGTTTAATTGCAGAGTGACAATCTCCACACACACGGAGGTTCTTCATAACCCTAATTGTACTGCCATCTACAGTACTTAGAAGTCCAAAGGCAATCGCGAGCTTCTCACTGTGGTATGTCAGTGCAGCCTCCTTTTGTTCATCATCCACGTCATGCAACACAAATTTCTTGTCGCATACATAACCAAATTCTTTCAGTTTACTACCAAGCCAATCCAACTTTCTATATATCTCTTGCGTCATTGTGTGAGACCTGTCTCCACACACAAATTCGTGCCTTGATTCTTTTATTGTTATCCAACTATATCCCGGTATCTTCAAAATTCCTTGGCATCTCATCATCACCCTAGTTTGTAAGACATCATTCCATCGACCAGAAGAAGCATATATGTTGGACATCAATACATAAGATGCACTATTATATGGATCTATTAGAAAGATCTCATTTGAAGCTCTTCGAGCCACTTCTACATTGGTATATAATCTACAAGCACCAAGCAAAACTAGCCATATGGTGACATTGGGTTTCATTGGCATGCTTTGTATGAACTTCTCTGCTTCCTCTAACTTTCCACATCGACCCAGCACATCAACCATGCAAGCATAGTGCTCTAGTTTCACATCCACCAAAGGGTCCTCTTTCATCAGTTGGAAAAAATATCTGCCCTTCTCAAGCATCCTAGCATGGCTACAAGCAGTCAACAGGCCTATGTAGGTAATCTCATCAGGTTGCACGAGGCAATGACCCATGTCATTGAAGAAATTGTGGGCCAACTGCACATAGCCATTTTGTGCACATCCAACTATGATAGAGTTCCACGACACAAGATTCCGCTTACTCATATTATGAAACACAATCAAACCCTCATCTATACTCCCACATTTTGAGTACATGACAATTAAAGAATTCCCCACAAACACATCAAGTTCCAATCCAAGCTTAACTGCACTAGCATGAATCTTCTTTCCTCTATCAAGAGCTTCCAGCCCACTGCACGAGTTCAATGCACTAGTGAATGTGGATTGGTTTGGCCTAATCCCAAACACTATCATTTTCTTGAATTCATCCAGTGCTTCCTCATGCTTACCATGTAAGCCATAAGCAGTAACCAGAGCTGTCCAGGAGACCACATTCCTATCCCTGTTCTCGTCAAATAATTTCCTAGAATTCTCAATTTCCTTGCAGTTTGCATAGAGCATGACAAGGGAAGTAGAGACGTAGGTATCATAAAGGTGGCCTACTTTAACAATATGGGTATGCAGCTGTTTGCCTAATGCTAAATCAGACACATTCACACAAGCCGTTAGTACAGAAGCAAAAGTGCTCGAAGAGGGCTTGACCCCTGAACAACACATCCTGTAGAAGAGGCTCAATGCTTTTTCACTTTCCCCATTCTGATCATACCCTCCAATCATTGCGGTCCAAGAGATGACATTTGGGTGCGGCATCTTCTCAAACAACGTATGAGCTTCTATGACTCGTCCATTGTTACAATACCCAGAAATCATCGAATTCCATGCTGCAGTATCCCTGTCCGGCATCCTCCAAAACAATTCTTCTGCCTCACCAATTCGACCGGCCTGCGCAAGTCCATTTATGACAGTAGTCCAAGAGATCACACTTCGCTTCGGCATTTCATGGAAGAACTTAAGAGCGCCTTTTAGATCACCGCAGTCTAAGCAGGCCTTTATCATTGAGTTCCAAGAAGCAACATCTCGTGTAGGCATTTCACCAAACAGCTGAAAGGCCTCATCGATAAGCTTAACTCGCGAGTAGCCATTGATCATCATGGTGTAGAGGTGAGCATCTGGGGATGGGATCTTGGCGAAAACTCGACGGGCTTCATCAATTTCCTGGTTCTGAAGGAGACGGGATAGGATGGGCTTCCAGTAGAGAATCTCTTGCTTGGACTTGTCCTTGTTGCAAATGATGGGTTTGAAAGATTTGGGGCAGCTGAGGTGCTTATGAATTGAAATTAGGGCGGGAAGTCTCTTCCTACTTTGAATAGAGCACATGATTTGCCCTTAGATAACCCAAGGTTTAGCTTGTTCTTGTGGCATGTTTCAAGAAGAGGAAAACAATGTTAGTTCGATCATTCTTGAAATACATACGCATAATCACATATGAATGAAAAGATGTATAATATTGTAAAAAATTAATTAGTTACCAAACTTAAGAGTGTCCAAGTCAAACAATGTCCAAATAAAAGCTTGCAAATTTTGGTCGAATATTAATCTTGAATTTATTTGATTAAAGCTTAACATATCAAAGTTGAATCAAGCTTAATTTTAAAGATATTTTAAGTTTATCTCAATTATTGCTATCAAGCTGCTTGACAACTCGAATAGGTACGAAATTGAGCTAGAATTAAAGCTAAATAAATCAAGCTTTCCCTATTTTAGTTAGCAAACTATTGCCCACATTACATGGATGTATTATTAGGGGAAGTCAATTGAAAATATAAGACGTTCGATCTCAGCATATCTCTTAGACTTAAGCACTGAATCCAATGTGGTTCAAATCAAAGTTGCAACTGCAAATTTCTTTCATTCAAAACTAATGGCCATAAACAAGTAGCTAAATGACCACCGAAAGACCCAGTCTGGAACTAGCAATCCAAGGCGCAAAATTGAAGAAATGTCTCACCTTTCTTCGGTCAATGGAGTGGACCTCCGTCTTGTAAGCGGAGACCACAATATCCTTAGAGGAGGGCCGGAACGAGAGGGAGACGGAGGGCTACGGAGGTCGAGAACGGAGGGGATGGAGAGGTGCTGAGTCATGTTATTTGTCGGTTAGGGTTAAGTGGGTCGGGTCGGATCGGATCGGACTTAAGAATTAGTTATATTTATAAATGGGTATCCAATATCCCAATCCGGATCCAACTGATTTATAATTAAGCGTATCTGGATATGGACCCAAACAAATTATGAAAATGCTATCCGGACCCGAATCCGAAATAATCTGACCATTTTCACCCTCGGTTAAATGGTGAAAATATGAGGACAATGGGCTAAAATGCCAAGCTAAAGCACTTTAAAAGGGCTCTAATATTCCAAAGTATCCTGTGCTCCTAAGGTGAAACAGATACGGATTGGGCAGTGCTCAACTCATATTTAAATTCATATTTTTAGTCTAATTTAGATACGGATATTAGATAAATAGTAAAATTTAAAACTGTATCCTAACTAAATGGATATAAATAAGTTTCAGATAGAGAATCAAAATTTAAATACATGCTAATCAAATTTTAAATAAATTATGATATTTTAGTTAGAGATAATTAACATAAAAATATTAAGAGTTTCAAAAAAAAAAATTGTATGTCAAATAGATATAAAATTAGAAAAATTAATCTTAAAAAAAAGCAAACTAAAAACTAAAAATTATTCAAAAAATATGTGGGTATACATATATATCCAATATCTGCATCCAAATCTAAAAATTATATTCAACCAGTATCTGAATATGTATTCGAGTTTTTTTTTTCAAAAATTCTATTCATTTTCGAATTCGTATTTAAATTGGATAGAAATTTTTTATCCGAATCGAATCAAATAGCGAGTCAAGTCAGAGTTAATCTGACTCATTTTCACCGCTGTGTGCTCCTCGTATCGTATGGGTCAGCCTCACTTGAAGTTCATATAACGGGTCCAAGACAATAGTCTCATACATATAAATCAGCATTAGACATACTAAAAGATACAAAAAATATAATGTCGTGATATGAGGATACTGGGCTAGCAAGTGTGTGCATAGTACATTCTCTTGAATGTATGTGCAACATTTATGTTCAATAACATACGCCTCAACAATACTACATCATAATTAAAAACACAAGCAATACATGTTATGATAATGAAAGTAGATGCCATGAAGTATAAGCAAATAAATAATAAACATCGATAAACATGGAGATAATACTATCACATTTGCCTACTATGGTATTAGGTGTTATACACACTTGGCAAGTGTACTAGAAAATAAACTATGGTAAATGTGATTTATATTGAAAGGAAGAGGGATATCCGCTTGCCTGATGACCAGTATGTCTTAATATAATGGGATGGTGCAGCTACTACTCGTTCCTGCAACCCCTTGATTTCCATGTCTTCAACAATAAATCAAGGTCTTAAGGCCATTTGAATTTTGGATACCTTTCTCTCCTTTAACCTTCTCTCATCTTACTCATATATTACCATATCCGACTTCCTCACTCTCTACTTCTATCTCTATCCTCTTCCTTCCTCTACATTCTCTTCATGTTTACTTTCCTTGCTCCTCTCTCTCAACTCTCTTCTTTCTTTCCTCTCCACTTCCCCTATCATCTCCTTCACTCTCATTGGTACCCTTCCTCTTTCCTCCACTTCTCCCCTCTAACCGCCATCCCATCTTTTCACTCACTCTCTACTTCTATCTCTACCCTCTTCCTTCCTTTACATTCTCTTCATGTTTACTTTCCTTGGTCCTCTCTCTCAACTCTCTTCTTTCTCTCCTCTACTCTATTGTGCAAATACTCAAATGGGTGAGGGAAGCGGAAGCAAAACCCTACACCCTCAAACAAATCTAAATATAATAGCAATAATTTGGGGCAAACCAAATATTAGCAAAGCTAATATTAATATCAATGTGAGAACTCCAAATGCAAGATGATAGTTGTAGAGAACTTCAAATACCCAAAGTAATCACAAATATGAAAACCAAATTAATGCAAACCATAAAGAGAAAAGAGGGAGAGACACGATTTACGTGGTTCGTCGATGTGCCTACATCCACGGGCGGAGCAATCTTTAATCCACTATACAAATCTTTAAATACAAAAAGATTACAACTCTAATCTCTCTCTAAACAATGGTGGCTCTCCCCTATAAGCTTTTCTCTCTTGCAAAATGCCCACACAAAATCCTAAAACTTAACATTTTTATTTATAGGGCCGGTTCAGATTGGGTTTTTTCGCGTCGCGTTCGAACGCGCCCATATCAAAGTAGTAGAATCAAAGGGGCGTTTGAATGCCCGCTGGGCGCATTCGAGCATGCCTAGTGCAAATGCAGACTGGCGTTCGAACACTGCTGGGGCCGTTCGAATGCCTACATCACAGACTGCTTTTTGCTTGGAGCCCGCATTCAAACGCCCCCAAGGCCCGTTCGAACGTGCGGCACAAAAATGCTGATACTTGCTGAATTTTTTGCTGAAACTGAATTTGAGACGATTTTTAATAATTCTCCACCTTGGCGACAAATTCACAACTTCACCAAATCACTCTCCACCACTGCAAAGTGACTGCAAATCCCAAAATTGCACCGCCTGCAAATTTGTGTCAAAAGACACTAAATCCAAACAATTTCTGCAAACAAATTCAAAATAAACTCCAAATGGTCTTCACCATTGCAAAGTGAGTGCACCACTCCAAAACCCAAATGCAAACAAATATGATGAGACTTAAAAGATGCCAAACAATTGTCTCCACCAATGCAAAGCGAGTGAGTGCACCATGCCAATGCCAAGTAGTCAAACATGCAAATAATTGGTCAAGTCCAAGCAATGTTGGACATTGACCCGAGTCACAACTGCACTGTCGTCATGAACAACCAAAAGTGCATATGCTATTCTGTTAGTACACCATGCAAACTTCTAGGTCTTTCTTCTCAGTCTACTAATTGCAATTGATTTTTCTTTCTGCAAAATTTTCTGAGTTTAGGTCTCCACCTTATGCAAACATGAGTCTTCTACATCCAAATTGGTAGACTTTGGCGGAGCACCAAAGATTTCATCCTCCACCTGCTGCGAAAAGTCTTTGCCTATGTCATTCTGCAAATTCTTCTGATTTAAAATAGAAGACTCTTCAAAAGTTATAATTATCTTAGAGACTTCATTCTTCAAATTTGGGCTTTGTGATCCATGACCATGTCTACCTATCACAATCTTACCCTACAAAAAATACAAATTCATTTTCTGAAGGTCTTTTATCACAACTCGAATTTCCAATGCAATTTTCAAAATTTCATCTTTCATTGTGATTGTGAAGCCTTTGGATTCCAATGCGCTCAATGAGATGAGATTCTTTTTCAAATGAAGGACATATCGTACCCCGTCAACTCTCTCACTGATCCATCATGCAACTGCAAACGAACTGTGTCAATTTCTTCAATTTTACAGGTATTATCATTACCTATAAAAACAATGCCATTGCTTAGTTCTTCAAAAGTGCAAAACCAATCTCGATGAGGACACATATAATAAGTGCAACCCGAATCTAAAATCCACTCATTTGTATGACATGGTACAGATGAACTGCTAAGTGCAATATCTAGATCCAAGTCATCAAACTCATCTTCAAGATCGGCCACATTTGTCTTTCTCTTATGTTGATCATTGCCATTCAAAATCGGACAATCCTTTTTCCAATGCCCTTTGTTGCGACAATATGAGCATTCATCTCTAGCAGGAATGTTTCTATTGGATGATCCACCCCGCTTGCTAAACTTTCCAGTTCTCAATCTACCACCCACTATCAATGCTTCAGATGGAGAGTTCGTATGAACCTGCTTATCCATCTTGCGATATTCATTATTGAGCAATGCATTTGCAATATCCTCATAACGAATATATTCTTTTCCATACAGTAAGATAGTAGTCAAATGATCATATACATCAGGCAACGAATTCAATAATACCAAGGCTTTGTCTTCATCCAAAATTTTCACATCCAAATTTTGCAAATCCGCAAGTAACTTGTTGAAGGCATTCAAATGCTCGGCCATAGGCGTTCCAACCTTGTACTGAAATCAGAAAAACTTCTTCTTCAAATAGAGCCTAGTCTCAATGCTTTTAGTCATAAACTTATCCTCCAATTTCTTCCACAAGCTCTTCGCCGAGGTCTCCTTCATTACAAAGTACTTTTGATCCTTTGCTAGAAAAGCCAAATGGAGCTGCAAGCTTGCCAGTTTACTTTCTCCCAATCCCTCTCGGATATATCTTCGGGCTTCTCCTCCAAGGTGATGTCCAACTTTTGTTAAAACAAGACGTCCATCACTTCACATTGCCATATTCCAAAGTTATTGGTGTCATCAAATTTCTCTACGTCAAATTTTGCATTTGAAATAAGTTTCCACAATTTGGATGATCCCGACATATTTGCAAATCAATGCTATCCCCAAATTCAAAGCTATCCCCAAATTCAAAACCCAATGTTTGAGACCTTGAAGCTCTAATATCAATTTGTTGTGCAAATATTCAAATGGGTGAAGGAAGCGGAAGCAAAACCCTACACCCTCAAACAAATCCAAATAGAATAGCAATAATTTGGGGCAAACCAAATATTAGCAAAACTAATATCAATATCAATGTGAGAACTCCAAATGCAAGATGCTAGTTGTAGAGAACTTCAAATACTCAAAGTAATCACAAATATGAATACCAAATCAATGTAAACCATAAAGAGAAAATATGGAGAGACACAATTTATGTGGTTTGGCGATGTGCCTACATCCACGGGCAAAGCAATCTTCAATCCACTATACAAATCTTCAAATACAAAGAGATTACAACTCTAATATCTCTCTAAACAATGGTGGCTCTCCCCTACAAGCTTTTCTCTCTTGTAAAATACCCACACAAAACCCTAAAACCCAACATTTCTATTTATAGGGCCGGTTCAGATTAGATTTTTTCGCGTCGTGTTCGAACGCCCTTGGGGGCACGTTCGAATGCACCAATATCAAAGCAGTAGAAATAAAGGAGCGTACTAGGCGCGTTCGAACGCGCCTAGTGCAAATGCAGACTAGCGTTCGAACGCCAAGGCCCTGTTCGAACGCCTACAGAAATAACTGCTTTCGGGTTGGCTCGCGTTCGAATGCGGTTGGGGCCGTTCGAACGCCTGCATCACAGACAACTCTCTGTTTGGAGCCCGCGTTCGAATGCCCCTAGGTTCGAATGCGCAGCACAGAAATGCTGATACTTACTGAATTTTTTATTAAAACTAAATTTGAGCTAATTTTTAACATACTCTTACCCTATCATCTCCTTCACTCTCCTTGGTACCCTTCCTCTTTCCTCCACTTCTCCCCTCTAGCTGCCATCCCATCTTTTCACTCAATCTCTACCTCCACTATCTCATTCTCCATCTCCTCTTCACTCTTACTCTTAGTCCTCCCTGAATAATTGATTGAGGAAGGCACTATCTCATTCTCCATCTCCTCTTCACTCTTACTCTTAGTCCTCCCTGAATAATTGATTGAGGAAGGCTTGACCCCTGAACAAGAACATGCTCAATGCCTTATCACTTTCCCCATTCTTTCTTACCTTCCAATCATTGCAGTCCAAGAGATGACATTTGGGTGCATCATCTTCTCAAACAATATATGAGCATCTATAATCCTTCCATTGTGAAATCATCAAATTCCATAACGTAGTACCCTTGTTCGAGGCATGACTAACATTCAAAGGGAGATATTTGACTGAAGTCAAATCGATCTCAGTTCACATTCTCTCTTATCAACTCAAAACAAAACCTTTTTTTTTTTTTAATTTTCTAGTTCTTCTCTCTCTCTTTCATTTTTATATTTCAACTAATATTTTGATGCAATAATGACTTTCACAAATAAGTTAAGTGGCATTTTCTAATACATCATATAAAACGATAAAAAGAACAATACTACAAGAAATATATGAATGCACGGTGTCAAATTGAATACTACCAAAATGGCTTTAACATTATATACGTGGTAGCTATCTTCATTGATCTTTTCACAAAAGAAATATTCGAAGATAAAACTAAGCCAAAATATTTATTGTGAATTAAATTTGGACAGATCCAGAAGTAAAAAAATTATAAAAACTTAGATAGTGATAGCCTCAAAAGTTATGATTCTAATGGTTCTAGTTTTAATAAATCGGAGGTCGGAATGAAAAGATATAAATAAAATAGTGGAAGAATAATATAAAACAGAATATGACAGATTGGTAGGTGGACAGCCGTAAGGTAAGGTGGCTGTTGGAGATGATGATGGCTATGGGCTACGGGTTAGAGGTAAAATTAGGTTTTCTAACTTAGATCTACTCCTAGAAAAATAAACAGCTATTATTAACTTAGATCTATTCCTAGGAAAATAAATTACTATGATTAACTTACTTCTACTCCTAGATTATCTTACTCTTACTCCTAAAATAAACTCAAGACTAAAATAATTTTTCAATGCTTAGATGGTTAAACAAAGAAGCCTAGTCACTCTATATATAAATATCAGGTATAATAAGTCTTACTCGGGTTTAACCCTAAAGACTTATACGATTCAAATTAAGACTTACATGACTTAATTGAATTTGTCTTAGTGGCTTACATGATATAATTAAACTTGCCTTAAAGGCTTATATAAATATGAATCAATTGAAAAATAAATATACTCAATCCATCAAGCCCAATGTCCTCGTAATTCAATCCGATTAGACTCAGATTATATCAATATTAAATAGTAAAAATCAATCTATTAAGAAAAATATCTAGAGAACTCCATAAGACATTGCCCACACTAATAATGAATCACAATAACTATGATGAGCAAACAAATAATGTGACATAATATTTTTAATAGGAACAAGATACTTAGAAATGATATATCAAATTGTCATATATAGGTGACTAACACTTTTAACATGAACTCTATAATATGACAACTTAGTATCATAATAGTCATTTTAATTCAAAATGTGCATCATTTTAAAGTTTTCTCATTTTTTATTTATTTATTTTCAAGATAGGCAAATAAAATAAAAATGAGAAACACGAAACAATTAAAACCAACTAAGAGTTGCCTAAGGGTTAGATCCAAAGTCTTCATATACCTCCTCTAAGAATAGCTCAAAGATGTCATTCAGACATTTACGAACTCTGAAAAATTAGATATGTGCTCGTGTTTTCGAATCACATATTATAAGATCAAACAGCCTCTCAAGAAAACTCATTTCACTCCCAAAGTTGTTAACCAATCTTCATGCTTATACACCAAAAATTCTCCAACTTTTTTAGGTTGAACCACTATAGCAAAACTACCGAAGATTTATATATGTCTTTTTTTTTTTTGCAAACCAATGTCATGTATTGAGATTCTTGATTTCAACCCCAATTTTGTACCATAATATTTTTTTATCAAACATCTTATAATTTGTGCTAAACTTATATATAGAATCTAGACATATTACATAAATAAAATTCTATTTATATCATAAATTATTAATTACAAAAGTACTAATAAAATCTTGCATAAATAACATGAGATTAAGTGCTTAAAATTAAAATATACATGAGCAAGTTCAATTCCAATCAAACCCCAAAAAGTAAACAGTTACTTATACAAAATATAATATTATTTAGTAGAGTTTTAACTAAAAGTATGCATTGAATTAAAATGACAAAGGAATGTAAACTATAAGAAATTCTATAGTTTGAAAGATTTTATACTATGTTATATGGGAGTTATTTTGCAAAACTAAAAAAGTAGGTTCATCTTGGAAAGACGACTGAAGATATTTGGAAGAAAATTTAAATCAAAGGCCAAATAGTGCTATTAATACAAAATGTTTGCTTTGCACTTGCATCGTGTTCCAGGTTGCGTCTCTTATAATACTTTTATGTGCCCTTAGGCTGGATATAATATATGTTTAATATTACAATGAATATCTATCAAGTTGTGAGGCTCGTTTTAAGGAGGTTTATAATAGTTTCACTTCGAGATAGATTTAGATTTAGATTTAGATTTGTACATCAACTCTTCCTCATGTTACTTGTTGATTATTCCAGAATCCGAAGATATATTTTCTAGTCAAAATAATTTATATAGTTTCTATTAGTCGCTTTAAATCCGTAATTTACCCAATTTAATTAATAATAAAGAATAAGCTGGACAAATTGTTTCAATTCAGTCAAAATGGACAAAGCCTACCCCACTTCGTTGTACTTACAAATGAGGTTGAGGATGACCCGACCCACTTGGCTAAGGCTATGTGCTCACTATGATTAAAAAGGAAATTTTTTTTATAAATTAAACCTTATATTTTATCTATTTTGTGTTTCACATTTCGTCTTCTGAGATTTTTATAATCTGACTCTTACTTTTTTGTTATAATTATCATTATGATATTTCAGTAATTTGATCGATATCAGTTATTCAAAATAACATTAGGGTGTTAAACGAGAATTATAGAAAAAAAAATAAGAAATGAAATTATAAAATTATCAAAAAGAAATATGAATCACAAAATATATAAAATATAAGGTCTAATTTGAATAATACCCTTAAAAAACCAGCATAAGGAAGTAAGCCAATGTCCATTCTGCACTTAATTCCAAAGAATAAAATGATTGCTTAGAGTTAATCAAATCCGTATCTCACTCAATAAATAATATTTTATTTCCATACCTTCTAAAATGCAATTAGTTCACACAGCTTTATAGACGATACCTCAACTACTGTATTTTTTTATTATATTTAATGTGACTAAGAGAAAAATACTTTTTAATAAAATAAATGACTAATTTTATATTAATTATTTATACGCGTTAGGATAATATGAATATCCTCCTCTATGCGCCAAAAATTGTTATACTACCAAAAAAAATTGTCACAATCTTATTAAGAAAAAAATAAAGATATCATTGTCCCGGGGAAACAGTGAGAAGCTGTAGGAAGAAGTATCAATTTGACTTAAATATTTAGAGATTAAAATTTTTAAGAGAAATTTATATATAATACTTTATCTTTTAGCGCAATTATGATTTACATACTATGTAATTATTATTTACAAATCGAATCCTATAATTTAGTAAAATGATACAGAAAACACTGTAATATTAGGTCTATTAGTTAAACGTAATTAAATCTCTGGATTAAGTTAACTATATATTCTCGATCAAATTATACTAAGGATATTTTAGTTATTTTAGAAAAAAAAATATTTTTACTTAATGGAATATTTTTACGGTGTTAGTAACTCAAACACATAATAACTACTCTAAAATTATATTTATTTATTAACTACTCTAAAAATTTAAGTAATTAAAAATAATATTTTTTATATTCTGTGAATATGTAGCTCGAGCTCAGCTTAACTTAGGCTAGATTCAAAATTAACTAAGCTGAGCTTTGACAAAATTTTAAATTTTAAATTAATTTCGAGGGTAGCAATAGCAATTAGCAATGCTAGCTCTTTGTTAGGCACCCCAAGCACGAAGAGATTTAAATTGCCACGTCACAGCTTATAATTACACTGTTAGAAGATAAGATTACTCGTAATGACGTGCTACCCTATCCCAGCATTAGCAACTAGAGGTTTACTCCCTCTCATACTTTGAAAGCATATCTTAATCACCCACCAAATCAAGGCCAAATAAAATAATTAAGGAAAGGGTTAATAGATTAGTCACCGTAATCCGCGTCATCCGAAGCAGCCCAAAGGCGGCATAGCAATCGAATCAATGATTAATTAGGCAACGCCTACCTTTGTACTTAGTCTAACTCAGTTCTTTATTTATGTTTTTGTTTATTTATTTCAAGTTTTTTTTTATTTAATTTTTTTTTATAACACCAGTCCGTGTGGTTTTAATCTTCATTAAAGTATTCATGCATTGCATTAATAAGATTGGGAAAATTACTAATCAGCCCCTATGGTTTTTCAAATTTATAGGATAAGTCCTTGTGGTTTCAATTTCATAAAAATGTGAATGTGGTTGGAAACTTCATAGATAAAAGTCCCTCTAATTTAATACTTGTTAATCCTTGTGGTTTGTTACCTTTTCTTAAATTACTTTGCTTTATTTATGTAAATTTTAGTGTACAACCTAGTTTGGCAAAAAAAAACTCACTATAATCGTTAGGATAAAATAGAGCAAAAAAGAATTAACTAATATAAAGAAGTAGAAACTATGGAGATATTTTTTTTTTTACAAGAATAAAATAACAAGGAGTGATTATCTAAAATTGCAAACTACGGGGAGCAATTTAAAAAAAAGAATGTGAGCCAGGGACGTATTTTGTATTTCCTCTTTTTTGAGATTTATTTGTGCAGTTGTTTAAGATATATTCGTATAATAATAGTTTATCGGCTGACAAGGTGAGCGCATTAGTGTCAACGGACGCGAATCGCTTTTCCAATACAGCGAAATCGGGATATGAGCAGTATATTTCTCTCTCCCTCTCTCTCTCTCCCTCTACTACTGTTTATTAGTTTTCTCTCCCTCCAATCACCGGCTCTCTTTCCTCTTCGTCAAATAATAGAGGGAAGGGTAGGCGAAAGACGGCACTTTTGCCTAGATTTTTCGGTTTTGGTCGCAGAGCAATCGAAGGATCTTGTAGATTGGTGTGCGCCACTTTGGTTCCTTGTCTTCTCGGAGCTGTTTGAGGACCATTTAATCTGAATTTGGAATTGTTGGAGTCGGTAAGCGGTTCTCGATTCATTGTTTCGGTACCTTCGCTTCTGGGGTCTTCTGAGATCACGATTTAATCATTGGAGAGTTATGATCTTTTGCGGTGGCTGAAAAAAGTCTTGTTTTTCGTTCTTTCTTTCTTTATCAATTTTGGATCATGTTTGTGCTTGCTTATATGTAATTATATCGATTGTAGTTCTGCTGAGGGGTGACGCTGGTTAGGTTGGAGTTTTACTGTTTGTTTTGTGATGTCAGATGAAAAGATTTGATCTTGACCAAAATTTCTCTCTTTTTCCGTTGCCTAAATGTTGTTATTTGACCAATTGAGTTCTATTCTCATGCATAACAATGAACCTTGGTAGATTAGTTAAATTAAATATTTTCTGAATAGCTTCTGTTATATACTGCTTGGGCCTTATTGGCTCTGGAATGACATCTGGTTGCTGCGCTTGGCTGAGTTGAATTGGAGGAGATCATCTAATGTCTCTGAGCTATTTAGGATGTTTTTTATGCAATTTATTGCACAATTTTTTCCTACATTGGATGATAATATCATTCGGTTCTTACTAACTCCTCCTTTTTCTTCCTCCCTAAACCTTCTTTTTGTCATATCAGGGTCAATGAAATGGATAAGTCTATGGACAATAGAAATCCATCAGGTAGACTAGTAAATAAAATATTCATGGGTTTTCAAATCGGGAATGAACTTCCTTCCATCTGAAATTGAGCTTTATATATGATTTTGTTTATAGATCCATCAAGTATTCCGTCTGTGAAGACTCATGAGAAGGTTGGAAACAGCACACGAGGAATTACATCAGGACTTTTTCTTCATTATGGATCCAGTGATGCTAGCCTTTTCTCAACCTCGTTACCAGTTCTTCCACATGAGAAATGTATATAAGTTATCTTCTTTGAGTTTTTAATATTTGATAATTATTGCCAGCAGCTGTTTGATTAAGTTCGTGCCTTCTTTCTTTCTTCCATCCAGTAAAGATCGCAGATTCAGAAAATGGTACTCAGTCAATGGATGATTCTTCCTCCAAATTTAAAAATTTTAACGATGATACGGATGGAAAGGATATTATGGATTATCTTGATCTCCAACAGATTGGAGATTTGTTGCCTGATGATGATGAACTCCTAGCTGGGGTAATTGATAACCTTAACCATATTGAATTGCCAAATCAAGTGGAGGACCTGGAAGAGTATGATGTTTTTGGCAATGGAGGAGGCATGGAGTTAGATTCAGATCCTACGGAAAGCATCATTGCTGGTATGACAAGGGCGGGCATAAATGATGGCTACACAGGAAATGTGATTAATCAATACAGCCTCTCAAATGGTGTAGGAACTGTTGCTGGGGAACATCCATATGGGGAGCATCCTTCTAGAACATTATTTGTTAGAAATATCAATAGTAATGTTGAAGATGCAGAATTGCGTTCTCTATTTGAGGTAATTAGTTTTAGATGTAGCTTTCATGTCAGATTGCCTTTAACTTCTTGCAGCATAACAGCACACCACCTTTTCTTTTTTCTGTTTTTAAATCAAGCTAGTATCCAACTAATTCAGTTTTCAGGTGTCTTACTTGAAAAGATTTGCAGAATCAATTTGCATTCTAAGTTCAGCAGTTGTGAAACTTTTTTCTTGCTGTTATAGTAGTCCATCTCCATCATGTATCTTTCTATCTGAATTTTAAGATGAATTGTTGTGCATTACTACGCGTAAAATGATCTTAAGGCTTTTCTTAGTTTAGTTCTTCTATTTTTATAATTTTTATGTGACAAATGGCATGATATTTGTTTCTTTTTACCAGCAATATGGGGACATCCGGACTCTATACACTGCAACCAAACACAGAGGATTTGTCATGATATCTTACTATGATATTCGAGATGCTCGAAATGCTATGCGTTTATTACAGAATCGGCCTTTAAGGAGGAGGAAACTTGATATTCATTTTTCAATCCCCAAGGTCTCTTGCGAGATATGTCTCATTGATTTGGCATTTGTGATATTCGGTATATCTTTGTTAATTATTGTTTCAACTTCTTTCCAGGAAAATCCATCGGACAAAGATATGAACCAAGGAACTCTTGTGATTTTTAATTTGGATTCGTCAGTCTCTAATGATGAGCTTCGTAAAATTTTTGGGGCTTATGGGGAAGTAAAGGAGGTCAGAAGCTGTCCCTTAAAATTTTCTACCTTCTATTGCTAGTAAAGGAGGGTGTCACTTGGTGTGACAATAGGTCCTGGAAACAGTCTCCTCAGAAGTGAGGGTAAGGTTCCGTACATTCCCTTCCCCCACACCTCGCTTAGGTGGGAGCCTCGTGCATGGGATGCCTTTTTTGTTTATTACTGCTAGTTACCATTATAGACTGGAAACATTTAATTTATTCATTTACTAAATCTGTGGGATTTCATTCTTCTTGAATACAGATTAGAGAGACACCACACAAACGACACCATAAATTTATTGAGTTCTATGATGTTAGAGCAGCAGAAGCTGCTCTTAGATCATTGAACAAGAGCGACATAGCTGGAAAAAAGATCAAGTTGGAACCTAGCCGTCCTGGTGGTGCTAGGAGAAAGTATGTATATGGTTACTTATTCATTTTCTTTCTTTGTTATTGCAATTAGATTTGTTACACCTGTTGCTTCTTCTATTAAGTAATTAAATTTTACATTGTTTGATAACATATGTACTATATCTACAGTTTGTTTTATTGTTTCAGAATTGTCATTTGTATCTAAGAACTTTCCTGTCTGTAACAATCTGTATAAACATTGGGTGGCCTTGCTATAATTACAATCTTGACATGCATGCAAAGAGCCATTTAGGATATTCTACTTCTGAGATAACGACTCAATTTCATTCAATTTCTGTTTATGGATGCTTGAACTTTCATTGTTTCCAAGTAATTGAATTCATTTTCTACTCTTTTGTATATTAAAGAGTGAAGGAGGATATTCTTCTTTAGAGAAAATGTGAACTTCTGTGTTTCTTATATTGTCTTTTCAATCTGTATCTCAAAAATGTAAGTTATGACATTCTAGTATCAATATACTGCACGCCATTTTGGTTGAAAGAAAGCAATGCCCGATGATCTTGTACATGCCCTCTTGAAATTCAAGTTTGTTAATTTTACTTTCTTTAGCAAGTTAGTTTTTATTGCCATGCATTTGTGGATCGTTGCTCAATATACACATGAATTGCGGTAAGTATTTAGCTTTTGACACTTTCTTCCCCCAGTTGCCTATTGCTGTCATCTAAAGTATGACATCATCAAATTATTTGTTGGAGCACTTGTTTAGGTCTTTCGGTTCTAACTAACATTAGGAATCAACTAGGTGGACAACCATGGAATGAATGGAGTGTAATACTCTCAAGGACCAGTTGGTTTGAGAGAAGTGATCTTATATGCGTGTCTATTACAACTTATGACCTTTGAAACATGGACACTTCAAATAGCATGTTGTCGGCACCGACACTCGTCTCGGACACTCGTTGGACACGTGTTGGATACTTCTACGACATATCCCATATTTAAAATATTATATAATAAATTCGGATACTCATTAGACACTTTTAGACACTCTTGAGAAACTTTTTGGACAGAAGATTTATCATATACTATAAAAGTTGATAATATAAATTATCGATTTTAGGAAATTCCTGCATATGCTATAGAAATATAATACAACAATCAGAAGTTAGTACATACAAGAAAATTAATATTAATGCAAATTATTGTAAAATCACAGATTTGCCTAGGCCATCCACTGTAGTTAAGTAATGGTAGTTAGTTATTTATTCTCAGGTAGTTAGAAATTTATTCTCATAATATAGAATTGTATTATCACGTATTAGCATTATCATTTTTGGCTTTGTAGTATTGTGTACGTTTTGTTTTTCTCTTATGAATAATTTATGCATGCTTGTGTATTTATACTATAAGTTTAGAAAAATATTTCTTTAAACGTATCGATAATATATATATAATGCTTTTATTTATTTATTTTGCAGTGTCCTAAACATATCGAGTCTTGTTTTTTTAAGATTTATCGTCTCCCCGTGTCCGTATCGTGTCCCATATCCATGTCTGTGCTTCTTAGCTTATGACCAACAATAGTGAAAACTTTCTTTCACAAGTTAGATATACTGCATAAGGAAAAATCAAGAGAATGATTCTCCAATTGTTGAGTTGATATGGTGAAATAGATTTACGACTGTACTTTGATTAATTCTGCTGCATCAACATTTTCATCTGATTATCAAATTATCAACCAGAGTAACTTGTTAACACCTAAATAGTCATTTTCTATCCGCATAAGTCTGTATGACCTCTAATTTATAACCTTTTCTCGAACCAAACAAAAATTTGGAGAATGCTTATGTGATGTAGGCATAACATTGTTATCATGAGTTCATGACTATGATGCAAAATGGATGGCAAGTTTGTTATCTTCTGGAAGAATATTATCTTCCCAAGTTGTTTTGTATAGCCTATCTTATAGTATTTGTTGATAGGGTGTAAATAAGCTGGGCTTGAGCGAGTTGAGGTTAGCTCGCTCAGCTCGAAATTGGGAAATGTCTAGCTCGACTTGAGCTCGAGATTGAGAAGAGCTAACTGATGTGGGCTCGAGCTCGGCTCACCCAAGTGTCGAGTTGGCTCAATTTTCAAAAGAAAATTATAATATGTACCTTAGTACTTTCTAAGAGGTGGGTAGATATAAAAAATATTCTTATCTCTTAGTTTCTCGATGTGAGACTGAATTTGATCTAATAATTAAAAAAATTAATTCTTTTACATTGTAAAACCTAGAATTTGAATCCAGATCATATTATTTGACAATGAAGCACATAACCAACTATGCTAGAGCACATCACTGTATATTTTAAAACAGAAAATAGGTATTATATGATGTTAAAAAATATATATCAAGCTAATTATAGCTGAGCTCGAGCAAGCCGAGTCTAGCTATTTTGAGCCAAAAAATTGAGCTCGGTCAGTTCGTTTAGTGTCAGCGAGCTATTTTGAGAGCCCTATTTGTTGATGTTAAATTGATAATATCCATATGTTGTACAGATGCAAACCTTAATTGAGAACGTTGCCAAATTACATTTGCATTGTAAGTTGCTGGACTGAAATATTTATGTTCACAATATCTGGACTCTGGAGGTTGTCCAATCTTCTGGACCAATGTTCGAAAGGATAATGAGCGCTCCCTTCCTATAAATTTAAGATAACATAAAATCAATTTGTATTTTTTTATTATGTTGTAATATAAAAGGCAAAGATGAGATGTTCAACTAGGTTATACAAATATTTAGTTGTAGTTTTGTATGAGAAGATAGGTTCCTTTTGGAATTTTTTATTTCTTTCAAATACAAAACAGACTTGTCTTTAAAATGAATATTTTTTTTTACTTCGTAAATTCAGCTTGATGCAGCAACTGACTCATGAGTTGGAATTAGACGATGCGAGAGTTTATAGACATCCTGTTGGTTCACCTATTACCGCCTCTCCTCCAGGTACACATCTTTTTCATTTTCCTAGCTCCTAAGAAATAGCCATTGATTTCCATCTTATCTTGCTTTGAGCTGATAGCATATTTGTGTAGCAAATGTGCCATATACTGATCTGAGGAGACTGCCTCTTTTAATGACAGGGACATGGGCTCAATATAGCAGTCCAACTGATAACAGTCCATTGTTTGGAATGTCTCCAAGTGGGGTAGCAATAAGTCCTATTGCTAATAATCATTTTTCTGGATTAAGTTCAGTACCGCCCCTGATGTCAAACTCTGTGAAGATTGCACCAATTGGAAGGGACCCAAATAGGATTAACAATTCTGACCAAGTATTCTCTCCTAGCAATTCATCACTGCATAATGAAATTCAGCAGTCTCGTTCTTTTCCAGGGCATAATAGTGAAATTATGAGCTCAAGTCCTGGAAGTCGATCTTCTTTTGGTCCATCAACTTCGAATACGTCGGGCATTGGAATGTTGACTGGACACCAGTTTTTATGGGGTAGTCCCAAAAATCATCCAGAGCATTCCCAAAGTTCTGCTTGGCAGTCACCACCTATGGGGCATTCATTGTCATCCAATGGCCACGCTCCAGGCCAGGCTTTTCTCTATGGAAGTCGTCAGACCACCTTCTTTGGTTCATCAGACCATCATCATCACCATCACCATCATGTGGGATCTGCTCCTTCTGGTATTCCTTTTGAGAGTCACTTTGGCTATTTTCCCGAGTCATCAGAGGCATTTATGAGTCAGGTCAAGTTTGGAGGTATGGGTGCCAATAAAAATGGACGAGGCCTCATGATGAACTTAGGTGCTTGTGCAAATATGAGTCCTGCAGTTGCTCTAAGTGGGAGCTTGCCAGACAGTAGCTCACCAAATTTTAGAACAATGCCATCACAGAGATTGGGTAACACGTTCTTGGGGAAGGCTCCATATCAGGGACCGAGTTCCATTGGTTTTGACAGTTTGCTTGAGCGTGGCCGAAGTCAGCGCATCGACAATAGTGGGAGTCAAGCAGATAGCAAGAAACAGTATCAGCTTAACTTGGAGAAAATTGTCAGTGGAGAGGATACTCGGACAACTTTGATGATAAAGAACATCCCAAATAAGTATTTCTCATAATATTATTACTAAATAATCTTATTTTTGTAAGGTTAGACTATTACTCAATCTAGGCTTTCCAGGTATACATCAAACATGCTTTTAGCAGCCCTAGATGAAAACCATGAGGGAACTTATGATTTCTTTTACTTGCCTATTGATTTTAAGGTAATTCCATTTAATTCTAAACTTTATTTCATTTGTCATTTTTCTGGCACACTTAATAATTATTTCGACATCTGCAGAATAAATGCAACGTTGGTTATGCGTTCATAAACATGGTATCCCCTGCACACATCATCTCCTTTTACGAGGTGCTTTTCCCGTACTGAGTATTGCTTTTCTTTTGGCTTTACTATAGAAATTCCATTTATGTTCCAGTTAAGAAACAGATTCATGTCACGTTAACAAAAATATCTGAAGAAAATGTCAGCTATTTTATGTTTTACTTAAACCCATATGTTGAGATTCAAAGAAAATAACCTATTAGAGAGTTTTTCTGAGTCTTGTAATACATGCACAGGCATTTAATGGGAAGAAATGGGAGAAGTTTAATAGTGAGAAAGTAGCGTCATTGGCATACGCCCGAATCCAGGGCACAGCTGCACTTATTTCACACTTCCAGAACTCAAGCTTGATGAATGAAGACAAGCGATGCCGCCCTATTCTCTTCCACTCTAAGGGGGTGGAGGCTGGCAATGAGGTGAATGAGTTACTTGAAACTTTAATTACAAATTATTTACTGCAAGAAAGGCTGGGAATGAGGTGATCTGTTTTTCTCTTTCTTCCTTGGTATCAATATTCCTGTCATACTCTTTTCCCTAGGCCCACAGTATCAAACCAAGTGCATGCTGTTCATATACTGTAATCTCTTTTGAGATTGTGTAAGGTAGATGTCGCAGTGACTGCAGCATATGCATATCCCAGTATTTAGATCTGATAGTAGAATTAATTTGTTATCTAGAAAAGGCACGAGTATCTTTTGAAATAATCTGTCTCTCTCTGTAGACACATACCTAGGTAATACACAGATGTATAAAAATGTAGCACTAACTTCCAATATTAAATTGTTCTACTGTAGAAGCTTTTTGTTGGTGTACAGATCTAATAGAGTTACATTACTTTTCATTTTGCATAACATTTCTTCTATGAGAACAAAATTATTTAAAGCAGAATAATGTTTGATACTTTTCCTGTATATAACTCTAAACCTCTATTTCTTATTTGATTTATGATAATGACTCACAAATATTAAATTGCTCTCCTTTTTTTCCTGCCCATTTAATCCATGTTGAGTGAAGAACCATCTTGTGTATATAAAAGATTTGATGTCCTTTCCATAACGCAGGATCTGTTTCGATCTCTAGACATGTATTTATGCATCTTGATATTCTAGACACCTGGTCGGTGTAGGATGCTCTTATGGATTAAGGGGACACATTAACAGAGGGAGTCCTCAGTGAGTCGGTCCCATCAGCATCATAACTTGATTGGCTTCTAATCTTCTTTCATTAATAGACAAATCTAACTTTATTCTTGCTAACTTTGACAGTACTTTGGTTTCTTCTGTTGGATAACTTATATTAACAAGCTCTTTATAGGAACCATTTCCGTTGAATGGCATAAACATCCGTGTGCGCCAGCAAGATGGTACCATCATAGGAGGGTATTCATCTGAAAGTTCAACAAACGGCTTCCCATTGGAGAAACTGGAAGCAGGCAACTTACCTGAAAGTGGCTTGGACGGGAAGTAAATAATCTCAGATACCGGGTCATCTTTAGGTGAATATTCATATTGGTATTCAAGTGTACAAAGTGTAAATCTGAGGAAACCCTGCTATTGCAATTGTAAGATAACGTACATCTAATTCTAAATCGATTGATGCACGAGGCGTAAATGGGAACTGTAAAGGGTAGCTAAGGTTTATTAGTGCTCACATTTTGTACAGATTGAAGATATTAGAGGTGGTGTAAAGAACAAAAGTAAGATGTATAGTGTCAGATTTCCTATTTCTTGTTGATTTTTGGGTTTTGCTGGAGTCCTAATATATTAGCTGTAATGGGAATACTATTTATTAGTTTGTACAGTTGGAATCCACTTGTTTCGAGATAACTTGTGGAATTGCAGTGATTTAACACTTTTTTTATCTTATTTTTTTTAAGAAATCTTCTTGTTTGTTTTGCGTGTTAACCTCTAAATTTTTTTATTTACAATTGTTCGTTCTAAATTTCATATTTGTATGTATCATTTCTCAATCAAAAAAAAAATTAATATTTGTATATATAGTTTTTCAAAAGCTATGACTTCTTTTGTAGATATATTTTATTTATTGAATTTTTCCTATTTTGTTTTGAGAGAACTGGGTACTTAACAATGTCTCAGTTAGAACGATGTACTCATACGTTATGAATTCTTTTAGCTATCTGACCATAATCTTATTGGCCTTTTAACGCGTAAGTTCAAATTTTAGTAATTTAGCATATGAAAAGACAGAAAACCTTCTGTAATGAATATATGTAAACAAGAGAAAGAGTATTTATATATTTTTTTATAATTTAATTGATAAAATTTTAATACTTAGGTAGCTTTGATAGTTATTCAAAGCAATGGTTTTTAAATATCTTCTGTTTCTTTTTTTTTTTTTTCGGGTTTGGAGGGCGACTCAGGATTAGGCTAGATAAGGTTACAAATGGTAAGCTTGGTCTGAGCTCGAAATAATATGGGTGGCATGGGTTAAGCCTTAACCCGACTCGGCTTGTATATCCACCTGCAGCTCGAAATGATATGGGTGGCATGGGTTAGGCTTTAGCCCGACTCGGCTGGCTACATCCACCCGCTCTAATCTGAATACCGTTCATTAATCTCACACAGCAGTTGAAGTGACATTATTTATGCATCTTATCAAGAGCCTTCGTGCTCTTATCTTCCACCAGCTACTCTAACATGTGATAATTAGTGTTGTTTTCATGTTGTGCAATCCTGTGTCTTAGTTCTAGTCAAAATATATAGCTTTGGATTATCACTTCGTTCATGAAAATGTTGCCTCTTGTCATTTACGTGCTTGCTATGTTCAATTCGAGTTCCAAATTATAGATTTAGTACTGAAATGTCTCCCGACTTAAGTATGCAATTTTGAGGTCCAAGCCCAATGCTATTCTTAATTCCCATGATTAGCTTGCAGGGTGAGGAACAGAGAGTATATATTCCTCTCCTAATATATATATATATATATATATTATATCAGCCTTTCTCTAGCCACTATTGTGTGAAATATTATGTGTAAGATTGTCTCCAGGAAAATTTTTTTGTATTTGAACATTAACTTTATGTAAGCTTTGAGCCAAAAATTTTGTGAGGTTCATAAATTATTAATAATGGATTAACAGTAGAATTTAAAGAGCTCAAAGAGTATTTAATGTTATATATTCACTAATTTAAATTTATAAAGTGAAGTGAATAAAAACTGGTTTTAAAGTGCCTGTTATTGGTAAGAAAAGATAGAGAGAACTGAGTTAATACTATATTAACTATTTATAAAATACTAGTAAGATATATAAAATATCAAGTTTTACTTGGGATTTGAGGCCCAGTAGATATCCATTGTAAAAGAATCTATACAAATCAATTCACATATGTGTGCCATTTAGTTGGTGCACGAGTCAAATTATTAATTAACTCTTTATTTAATTAAATAATAAAATTAATACCTTTACATAAATTCAATTCCCATATTAATTTTGGAGTTGATATTTAGTACATTTACTATAAAGCATTACATATTGAGTTTAGTGTGCTTATTTCTTAGGAGGATTAGTCTAGTTGTCTAACCTACATATAAAGAAGGGCTAACCTCTTTATCTATTATATAATTCACCTACATACTTATAATCTACTAATAAAAAAAATAAATAAAGTTTAGATTGAGTAAGTCTCTCATCTTCTGCCAAGGACATGATTTGCATAATGCAGTTCTTGGTTGTAAAATTTTGGAGCAGTAATTCAATACAAACTAATTATTTATTAAAAAGAATTATTTAAAGAATTTTATAAATTATACCCTGTGTTTTACCTATTTTGATTCACATTTCGTCTTTAAAAATTTTGTAACTTGCTTCCTTATTTTTTTTATAATTTATATTTAACACTCTAACATTATTTTGACTAATTAATATTAAATAAATTACTAAAATACTTTCACCGCCCCCACCGCACCTCTGTACCACTCCATCATCTTCATTCATCTTCTCCCAATCAATGCATCCCAGTGTCACCGTTGCCACCACATTTTCTTGTCTTCCCTTTCCCCTTCTTCTTCTTCTTCTTGTTCTTGTTCTTCTTCTTCTTCTCTTTTGCCTACTCTACTAGGTGGTTGTTGGAGAAGATGGAGCGAGCCGAGCATTTCAGCCGACTTTGATTTGACAATCAAAATCTCTCACTTGAGCATGATAAGACAGTGAGGATGATGGGAAAGATGAGAGGATAAAAAAGACAAGGATAATCCAAATATTCTATAAATTATTTAATATCCTGTTTAAGTTAATCCAAGGTGTTAAATAAAAAATTATAAGAAAAAAAGAGGGCCGAGTTACAAAATTCTTTAAAATGATGTGTGAATTATAAAATAAATAAAATATAGGGTGTGATTCATAAAATTCTTTTTATTTAATAATAAATTAAGGGGTATAACAGACAATTTATAAATGAGCTAACTAACCGATTAGTAACATAGAATTTAAGCATTTTCTTATTGCTTATCCTTATAATCTCTCTTTCTTAAATAGCAGGTCATGTGGAAAAATTTATACCTGAGTACTAGTCCGAATAACATGGACCTCCATAGTGATAAGAGCTATGTTGAGTTCGTACAAGCCCAAACGCTCATCCAAAATCATGTTTTCTCTCAATCAATCTCCTCAACTCTTAAGTGCGATGTCGGGCTCGACATTGCCGATCACATCCATGGGCTTGCCCACCCCCACACACATGTAGGACCCGATGCTCCATCGCCTATTGCTCCTTCTAACAAGCAATGGAACCTTCGGTGCAAAAAATTGATGGCATCTACCACCTGACGCCTTTCTCGCGTCTCCTTCTCACCAATGGCTTGAACATGCGCACATTTGTGCTAGGGTTGGATGTCAATGTTGTTGATTCATGGCATTATATAAGTATGTAGTTTAAGACTATTGGCTCGACTTCTTGCGAGACAGCGAACGACCAGAAGGCAATTTGGAACATATTAATCAAGAACTAGAGTGTCCATGCCACATCTAATGAGGCCATGGCAGGATTAGTGAAGCAGGTAGTGAAGAGCATGACCTTGGAGCATCGGGAGGTGTTCCGGGGGCTGAAGTCATAGTGGACGTGGGAGGAGGGAACAGCGCGGCAGTGAAGTTGAGCGTTGAAGCCTTCCTAGATGTGAATGCATCGTCTTGGACCTTCCTATTGTCATTCCTACTCCGTTGTGTGAGAGTTTCGATGCTGTTGGATGCAGCACGTTTGATTATATTCATTCCACTAGCCAATGCACTCCTCCTCAACGTAAATGAATCTTGACAATCTCGACAATTCAGATTGAATGACCTCTCTATTTTTGTTTTCATATGAGTGAATGAATGGAATGACCTCTACAATCCTTAGCTCTTGTCGATCCTTAGGTTACCCTAAAGGGATAATATATCCTTAAGATTATTAATCCCATATTTTAGTTTTAGTCTTCAAACGATAACTATATAAACTTAGACTATTATCCTCGGAAAAAAAAATAATAATACTAATTTTTATTTCGGTTATCGCAAACTTAAATTATAGGCTTAATTACATTTCACCCTCTATACTTTGACCATAAATCACTTTGTCCATTTGTACTATAAAAGCGTATAAATACCCTCCTAGATTTTTGAAACGCTACAACCCCTTAGACGTCATTAATAGAATCCTAAAATTATTTTTCTATCCCTTTAGTTGGGGAAAAATATTAAGGTTTATTAGCTAAAAAGTATAAAATTACCTATCTATACTTACTTATCACCAATTGGACTACGCTACTTCACACGGTTGCACCACACCCAATGCCATCAACATTGCCGGTTGAGAGAAGAGAGAACGAGAGAAACTCATCTTCTTCCCTTCTCATCCCATCTTTTTGTCTTCTTTCCCTCTTCTTTCTCTTTAATCCGCCACTCCCATCTCCAGACAGAACTTCCCTTGAACTCTTCCTTTTCAAGGATGTTAAGGTACTCAAGCATCGGAGAAGACACAGAATGTCAAATATCAGAGAAGATCGAGCAGATCAGAGAGTTTGGAAGGTTTGCCCACTTAAAATTTCTAATTTTATAAGGCATAGAGTTTCCTAGAGGTATATTATAATATTAATTTTTTAGTTCCCATACTAAATTTGGGGTTTTTCGAGGGCTTAATGAGATAGTGAATATAATGAGCTTGTTGGTGGTCCCTCTAATCTATATATGGTCTGCACTTTATAAGCACATTGAATCTGTTTGTTTGTATAAACATTGAGTTTGTTTGTATACACTTTATAAGCACATTGAGTTTGTTGTCAGCATATAGATACATTCTAATGTATGTTTTATTATAAATACAAGTTACAGATAGGTTCAAAGAATACAGTAATAGTGAACTTAGTCAATGAGTCAAGTAGAGAAATGCATATTAGTACTGTTAAAGAAAATAGTAGACATAACAAATTATCCGACCATATGCCAATGCTTACTAGTACTATTAAAGAAAATAAAAATATTGCAAATCAATTATCTGACCAAATGCAAATACCTAACCATAGAGAGTATAATTTTGTTATGTCTATATGTTCATATGGAGATGGCGATGAAAGTGTTAGTACTAAAAAATATATTGACAATAATAAGGGTAGTGATAATGATTTTGAAATTGATAGAGGTGAATTTTCTCATCCACGAGTTGATACTAATAAAAGTGATGATAGTAGTGATGAGCTAAATGAACTTAATTATCCAAAATTTAATCATGACAAGAAGCATATGACTAAATATGTGCTAAAGCTTGGGATGATATTTCTTAATGCACTCATTTAGAGACTTATTGAAAAAGTTACATATTAAAGAAGGATATGAATTCAAATACATTAAAAGTAAATCTTCTAGAATCACTATTGAATGCAAGAAGGGATGTGCGTTTAGGATGGATAATTCTCTATTGACTGGCACAAAATTCTTTCCATATTAAGAGTATCAAAGCACCACATAAATGTGGAAGAGTTTATAGTAACAAGACAGCTAATTCTATTTGGTTGGCGAAAAAGTATATAGACTATTTAGGTGATAATCCTGATTGAAAAATAAATTCAATAAAAAGAAAAATTAGAAGAGATTGTATGCTTAATGCATCAAAGATGGAAGTGTATAGAGCTAAAAGAAAAGCTATTGATGAACTAGAAGGTGACCATAAGCAATAATACACTAGATTATAGGACTATTATGAGGTTATTAGAAGACAGTATTCAGGGAGTACAACTATGTTGCATGTAGATAGGCCAATTATGAGTACTACACCAAAATTCCGAAGGATTTTTTATTATGCATGTTTCACAAACTAAAGGTTTCTTTGAATGTTGTAGACCTATAATCTGATTGGATGCATGTAGTCTAAAAGGATTCTTTGGAGGCTAACTAATACATACTGTTGGAAGAGATGAAAAATAATCAAATATGATGTTAGAAGAGATGAAAAATAACCAAATGTACCCATTGACAGCTACTATTGTAATAGCAGAGTGCAAAAATATTTGGACTTGGTTTTTTGAGATTTTAATCTCAGTCATTAGGAGGCGTGAAGACAAAGGATAGAAGGTATAATTTAATTATATATTTATCTGTGTATTTATTTCTTATGCATATTAATTGCTTGACTAACTATTGTTGTAGCACCCTACAAATTTAAAAAAAAAAACCCGATGCACGCGCCAAGAACGTGCGTCCTAGCCTGCCACCCCCGTCCTTCTCCTCTCTTTGTTCTTCTTCTCCTGCCATGCACGCCACCCAGCCCCCTCCTCTATTTCCCTCCACCCCACCATCTCTCTCTCCCTCTCCTTCTCTCGTGTTGCCGACGCCGAAGCTGACGAAGCCAGCCGCGACTCCCTCAGTAAGCCCCTACCCTGCCATTAAATTCCAGTAAATCAACTCCTCCCCCTCGTCGTCATCGGAGTCCTCGGCGGCCGACAACTTCGCGTCTAGCTGTCAGTTCGAGAGGTCCAGTGTGGGGGAGATTTCTCTAGATGGGCTTCGGGCCCTTAGTGAAGGGAGGAAGGACCTCCATGGCCGCCGGCCATGGAGCGCGCCTCGTTGCCCCATCGGCCACTCCGACTATGGGGCGAGCTACTCTCACTCCCCCGTAGGTGTGGAGGATAGATGGCGACTCCACCGCGGCTTAGGCTACGCCTCGCCGCCGTCGAGCCGAGCCCTCCTCCTCCTCTTTCCCCTTCCTTTCCCTCCGATTCACCACCCCCCCCCCCGGGTGAAGGTCACGGGCCACCGGCTCGAGGGCAGGCTGCCGGCGACGTGGGCGCCGACAACATTAGGCCCATTTTCCTCCCCATTTGTCTCCTTCTCTTGGAAGGAGATGGTGAGGGAGGGTGGGGGTTAAACAACCCCCACCCACACCCTTTGGTGGGCTGCGGTTTAGACCGCAGCCCATGAGCTATTCCACCCTTGCCCTATTGGGTTGGGCTCGACCTATGCACCAGCCTAGGCCTAATGGGGTTATTTGGACGCTATAGCCCCATTCCTATCCTCACTTGATTAATTAGCCTAACCACTCCCTTAAAGATAAATTCTTATCATCTAAATAGTGTGAATTATAGGATGACATAGAACTCACCCTAGGGAACTCTTGAATCATGTAATATGCCTAAACCTAAATTATCTAATAAGATAATTAATTCTATTAATTCACTAACCTTACATATGGCCTTACTTGCATGAATTGTTAGGATCAACACTACGCAAGGAGGATTTTGGGATTCCGGAGAAGTTGACTAGTTGAGGGGAAATTAGAGTACTATGGAGACCCCAGGCGAGTAGAATTTATAAGTCTAGAATAATGTAGTTGCTGCTATTATACCTTTCATGATATTATAGGAATGTTAGTATTAACACATGCATCTAATGTACCATGATATATTTTAACATGTGTAGTTATTGATAGTATACTCATCATGATATTATGAGAATGTTAATGTTAGTGTATTTATTAGAATAATTATAATCTACATATATCCTAATATGAGAAACTTTTACGTAAATATCTGTAGTGAATATAAAATGTAATGACTATGATGACTATGACATAACTTATACACCCATAGACACTGCACCACTTCCACATATCATTAGTAGTCGGGTTCTGACTAGGCAGTGCCCTCTACTCACTCAATCCGGGGTTAAGGGGAGAGTGTATCATATATGACTTATATTATTAGCGACCTACACCTGAGGTCGGTAGCCTGAGTGGCATTCATGTAATTATACTCATAGTCAAAACTAGATTATAATGATAGTAAGAATATGATTGTGAGGCGAAAATATATCTCTAGCGGCATCCGACGATGCAGGGTTAGGACGTCCACTGATGAGCTGAGGGCTCGTGGCTATCCCACTGAGGCGGTGATGATTTATAGATAGTGAGATATGGGCCTACGACTGGAATTCTTAGTCTGATGGCCATAGACAATCGGTCACATGTAGTGTCGCCATGTATGTTTGGATTACATTATCGCTAGATGTGTATATATCCTTCCTCGATGTATGAGATAGATGGATAGTTATGTGATGGATGATTTTTTGAGAATATCTACATTATGTGGTAAATGGCTCGGTGAATTATGATAAAATATGATTAATGCCTTGGTGAGCATGTAATGACTAAACCTCCTTGACTTGCGTGAATACGAGAAAAACTACTCTTTTTACTTCTAAGTATAACATGTAAATGCTACGATTGAGATTTGTATGATTAAGGAATTGTATCAAGCTTTATACTTGTGTAGACTTATCTTGATATGATTAGGAGTTGGCATATTCCAGGACAGTGACGTGTACTCTTTATCAATTGCATTGATTTAGTAACTCATTACAAGTTATTTAAATAAGCTTATTCTATTGCTAACAACTATAGGCATGCATTGGGATATGCACCTATAATTTCATTGTTATAGATTGTAACTCGTTGGATTGTGTGCTCACCACCTCTTGGTAGCATCATTTCAGAGTTAGGAGAAGCAGGTGCGGGTAGCGAGGAGTAACTGCCTTTACTTTATTTAGAATTATTTATATTAGTTGTATTGAGCCCCTACGAGGGTATTATAATTGGAGTTGTATTTTGGATGTGTATCTTTGAAGGCGTGTTGTGGTCTATGAAACTTATATCCGGACTCATATTGCTTGAGATTATTTATAGAACCTATATTTTTATGTGCCTTGTGGAAACATATTACTAACAGGTCACATGATACACTGCGTGGGAGGATTTACCCACGTGGTATACACATGTATTTGAAGATTTGTGTGTTTCAATTGCAATAATGTTGTATGCTAGGGCCTTGTTCAAACTTTTGAGTTGTTAATGCCGAATGTGGAGCATAAATTTTGTATTAGATATATGTGTGCCAATTTTAGCAAATTATTTAAGGGAAGGGAATATAAAGATTTCATGTGAGCTGCTTACACATTACAAGATTTTGAGGCTGCAATTAAAAGATTAAAGGAATTGAACAAAGAAGCTCATGATTGGTTTACACTTGCCAACTATTTAGCGCCTTATATTGAAGTTAAAGGCACTAGTAAGATTGGCGATTTATTTTTTAACTAAACCATTGGATATGTCAGCGATATATATCGATTTGACGCGATTACTTTCATAGTAATGTAAGGATTTTAACTAAAGAGTTCGTATAGATTAAATGTTAATAAATTTAGCACTTTAATTATAATGTAAAACAGTAACAACTTCAGCAACTAATTTATTATGCCATTATATTAATTTTGTCAGAAACTTGCATTTTAGAGTCAAGATTAAGAATGTACCGTAAGAGTTAGGCACACATATATTCCATGGCAACCCCTTGTTTTATCCCAATAACAGGTAGAGATAGCAAAATTTGACATAACCCGATAATCCGACATAATAATCCGGCTCTTAATCGGGTTTGGATTTAATATAATCAGGTTCGGGTCGTAAACGAGTCAGGTCAACATACGCTTAACCCGTTTAATAAATGAATCATGTTTGGATTTACAAAATTGACCCATTTGACCCGTTTAAGTATACGGGTCGGGTCGAGTCAACTCGCCAACCCTATATATAAACCCTAACCTTACCCTCTCTCTCTAATCTCAATCTCTCCACTTCCTATTCTCCAACCACCTCAGCATTTTTGAACGAAAAAAAAATTGCCCTGTCTCTCTCAAGCACCGCCACACCTGCCGCCTCCCGCGTCTCGGCCTACGGCCTCCCGTGTCTCCATCTCCACTTACCGTTGCATCTCTGCTCCCCGTCTTAGCCTGCCATCCTCGTTTCTTGTCTCTGCCTGCTGCGATGCTTCCTTCCTTGTCTCCGCCTATTATGATGCACCCGTCCCCGTCTCTGCCTGCCATTGCCTCTCCATCTTCGGCCGCACTAACCGCCTCTGACCTCTCCCACCTCATCTTCCTCAACATATCCAGAGCTCATCGCCATGGGAGCCAACTCCTGGAGCCTTGCATCTGCCGCCGCCACTTCGCCAACTCCGGCGATGCCTCCCCCGTCGGAAGTTGCTGAGCAATTTGAATTTATTTTTACTAAATATTCCCATAATATTATAAATTTAATGGATTTGTGTAAATGTGTAATATTTTTGTTAAATGGGTGTTGTGTTAAATGGATGTAAACTAATTAAATAGGTTGTATAAATGGGTTAAACAAGTATAGATGGGTTAAACGGGCTGTATAAAAAAATATAAAATATTTATTAAACGGGTCGTGTCAGATTAAACGAGTTGTATAAAAATTATAATTTATTAATTAAATGGGTCGTATCTGTTACCCATTTAATAAACGGGTTATGTTCGTATTTAAAAAAAATTAACTCATTTATTAAATAGATCATGTTTGTGTTAGTACTACTTTAATCCAATCTGAAGCAGACTAATCTGACCAGATTGTCACTCCTTGTAACGATATGCAGCAAAGTTTATTTCTGACAGTATTGAACATATATGCCAATGTCTTTTTGACCGGTCTAAGTAGTTTGGAACCAAATTAACCAGGAAAGTCAAAAGTGAAATAAATGTTCGGTAACATAGTAGCATCTCGTCAAACATAAGATCAGCATGCCATTTATTGGAAACAAATAGTTTCATAGACTGCCAATTTCAGTACCAGGATTCCAGGAGATTCCTACAGCTACGAGAGCTGCAGTCTGTGAATAAAGAAAGAGGTTAGCAGTGGGTAAACGGGATAGACTTGAAGTAATTATACGTTGATGATGGCTTTAATTAGCTTCTATGAAGATAATTTAACTACTAGACTCTGTCATATATACCGTGTGATCGAACATGAAACTCCCCAGTGATGTGGTGGAAATCTAGTTGAAGCTTTAGCAAAAGAAAAGCAAAAAAAAAACAAGCACAAACCCCAATGAACAAACCAGCAAGGTTTAGGCCTTCTTAAACCACGGTAAACAAACATCCAGACAAAGGAAAGGACATAGATCAAAGGGGACTTTATAACATATGCATGGGAGCGACAAAGAGGTTAGCAGTGGGTAAATGGGATAGACTTGAAGTAATTATACGTTGATGGATTTAATTAGCTTCTATGAAGATAATTTAACTACTAGACTCTGTCATATATACCGTGTGATCGAACATGAAACAAGGGAAGATATTGGAAATGTGCGAGATCGCATGAAGGCGATATGTATAAATAACATGATGGGAAGGATATGCATGGCGGTTTAGTTGTATATTTTGCACGTATGTGGCCAACGACTACAACTGTATTTTGGGACCATTTCTGCAAGTGTAATTATAGCACTTGTACATGCTGTGCTAAAGGCTTGAACTCGGCTCAAACTTTGCTTGATCAACTTAAGCTCATTTCATTCAAACATTCATATAAAATTATTGCTAGATGCAAACTTTATATTAAAAAGTTTGACCATGCTTGTAGCTATTGAGTATTTAAAAGTAAGAAATGAGGATAGCTACCCTAGATTTTTTTGCCATTAACTGTAAACCAAATGAGGCCTTACTGAATGTTTATCTTTTATATTCAATAAAGGAAGGAGATGTATTTCGGAAAGAGAACGTGCATACATAACTACTTCTTAATGACTTTCTCATTCTTAAACCCCAAAGTAAAAGTATACTGAAATTAAAATCAATATCTTCCGTAAGATTAACGTTAGGAATTAGGATTTGCTTAAATAGTTTTTGTATGCAAGTACATAACAGTAATCATACCCAAACAAAACAAATCTTCTTTTGTCTAATTAAGTTTTTCCATCTTTAGTAGAACGGCCAAAGTTTGTTTGTTCTCATCCTCATCAGAGATAGAGTCAGAGAATGCAGACGTATGTAGACTTGACATTTGGAGGTTGATCACTTTGTTTACAATTTCATATGCTATACAAACTTATCCAACCAAATATACAAGAAGTTTTGGACGCTAAATATTCACATCGAAGTTAGATATGAATTCTGCATAGATCTGGTCAAACATTGTTATGGTGCTTAATGTCAACGATGATGAGAGTATGATAGATAGGCTTCATTATGTACCCATGTCCCCATGTGCATGCTTTAATTTCGAAGACGCAACTTTATTAGCAGTACTGCTTGGAAGCCTTGGATACCTCAAAATTCACCAAATATTGAGGATGACTGCGATTTCAAATTTGTCTATGACAAAGACTCGTAAATACCGAATCTATGACTTGTGAATGGCCCCATTTTAACTCATTCACATGTATTTCAAACATAAATACTTAACCACATTTGGTTCACACCAAGTCACAATTGTTAGCTATCCATTACGAGGGATGTGAAAGAATTAATTATCCCCAAAGAAATATAGTCTGATTTAATAAAAGTAGTGATAATCTCTCGGCCCTTTAGCCATTTACTTATCGTGATGAACAATATTGGTCTCAACCACAGAAAATTAGAGATAAATTAGAACTGAATCAAGCTAGGATATTTTATGGGGATAACCCATCATCGATCTTCTCGTGTACTAATTATCCTCTTACGTATAAGCAGTAGCTAGCCTCAAGAACTTTCTCTGGATGAAGATGTCATATTCCACCCTTTCATTGCTGTACCCTCGCCTACCAAATCTTCTTTGAAGTTTCCTATACTTTTCCTCATTCTAGTCTTCTCCTGTTCCAACTTCTCTTCTTCATTACGTACGTAGTTTTAATTGATCTCCTTGTTCTTTTGTCAAAGAAACAGATAGATAGGTACTTGTTTGCAGAAGACAAAAGGAATGGTCTACGAGATCATGGCTTATTTATATAGATATTGATCTCTTTTCTATTTTTCCTAGTCTATGCGTTTCAAAATTACGTCGGCTTTCACTTACTGGTCCAATAAATCAGCCAAGCTGGCTAGGAAGACGTGCAGAAGATTTAATGGAGGGGTACGTACTTGATTAAGACGTCTAGTGTTAAAAGAGAGTACGTTCACACATCTCCCAATAACGTTAGATTAGGGTTCTTTGCTACAAAAAGGATGGAAATTAATTTCTATCAAGTTGTTCCTTGTGGTGCATGAACCAACGAACGAGTAATAGACAGCATGCAACTTGTCTTCATCCTAGCGATTAATAAATATACAAAATGGAATCCAATTCTACCTAGAGCTTAACAACTAATTGCACGATAGATTAATCATCTATATCATACTTTTTCTATGAAAATTTCGGCCTGTTAGGCGCCAATCTTAATTAGTATAATTGATAGGAGGTCATACTAAATAGTAAGAGGTTATAAGTTCAAATTTGAATGTAGCGTGTTTAGAGATATTATAATAGATAATGAATTCAGCTGCCTGGAGCTTGAATGAATTCTCAACGCCCTGGTAGACTGACTACATGCAATAATCTTGTCGAAAGATTGCTTGTAAACTATTTGGGAACATTTCTATTTGAATATCCAAATCAACCTCTTTTATTCTAATTAATTATTATCGAAATTAGTCTCGAGTTAAACAAAATTTGATCTATGTGCTATTATAATGTTCTTAGAGTTATCTTGACAAAATATTTTAATTCTTTATTTGATACTGTTGAAAGAGTTTAAATCATGACCCAAGGTCAAATAAAATTTTCTCATTATTCTTCAAGCTCCTCCGCATCCTGAATGGAGATTCTATTGCCTTATAACCAAAGAGGAGAGAGAGAGAGAGAGTTTAATCTAAATTATTTTATATCTTACGGCATCTCTGAGTAATACCGTGTTCTTTTCTTAATACGTGACATAAAATAATATAGAAGATTAAGCATCTAAGTCATCTCCTACGTGAATTAGAAGATTAAGTTCTTTAGATAATTGCGGCGGGGAAAGAGGTCTCACTCTCAGATTCATTCAGATGACTGACTACTTGATGACCAGATCCACCAATTGGGAGTAAACTTTCAAACGGTTGTGCTCCCATTTTCCAACCGTACAACGTGCGCAACTACAAGTTTAATCCTATCATCTCTCTCGACTAAATTATCACATTAGGGTTGTTGGGAAATTGGTCAACTCAAAGTGATCGAATTGGCCCTCATGAACCACCATCCACCGTCAAACTTTTTCGTTTATTATTTTTCTTGCTTAATGTCAATTGAGTATAGTATACGTATGTATCTGTGGTTAATTATTATTTACATTGCTATGATTAGGCCTACGCCTAATTTTAATCTGATCATATATATTTTTAAACTTAAGCACTTAAACTATACACGAGGATGTAGTGAATATTTGGTTTTGAAATGAAAATTTTAGCTATTTCCCAAATTCAGATAAGGTAATTAAGTTTAAAGTAAAGTGGTGTAATTAAAAATGGGCTAAACTATAGCGGAGTAAACTATAATTTGCTCATATTTTCTATGGCTTGCTAGTTTATTGAGGTTAACACACATGCTCACGGTTAATTGCATAAAATTGTAGAAAAATATTAATAAGTGAGTAGTGCTAACTTATCAATTACTAAATCTAAACCAACTGGCAAGGGAAAGATCTCTAGATGCAAGCTCTTGCCTAATGGATGGCTCCAAAGAACCATAGATGAAGTAAAGGAGAGCTACCCCATCCCCATGAACTACTAGAGCTCAGGGAGCAACTCAAGGAGTTGATTGATGCCTCTGGCAATTCATTCAACCTTGTTTGATTTGAGACTAAATCTCAAACTTAATTAGTTAATTTTATTTATTAGTCTTAATTTTTTTAAGAGTAAATTTAATTAGATATAAAAAAAATTAAAAAATATATTTAATTGCTAAACTAGTTTAGTAGTCGTTGACAATTCAGAGAGGATCCCTAAATTCAAAGCAAACAAGGTCTTCACTAACTAGGGGAGGCATTCACCCATATTCAGCCTGCTAGGGGCAAGATTCGGTAGGTCATTGTCTTTCATTTGCCTTTCTTATAAACATTAATTTTAGTAAAAAGACCTAAATGCAATTATATAGAATAATTTTTTGTGAAAATCTTATAGTCTTGTGACTTTCTTAAATCAATATTTCTCACCTTCACATTATGAAAGTTAAAAGTCTTCTCTAAACTGATAATATACAATTACAAAAAATTTAATAGTTTAACGAAATATCACCTTCGAACTAGGTGGTCACACTAATGAACCAGTTAACCGACCACCAAATTGGTTTAATTTTAGGTTATAATATCCCTCATAAACTTTAGAGAAATTTTAATGTCACCCTTTTATTAGTGTGTCATGAGAAAATTTGGGCGAGTCAAGTTACATGGTAATCATATCAAACATAATTAACTCTGAAATAACCTAGATGCCCTCCTTGTGTATTTCAATCAAATTAATAGAGATTTAAGTATGACTTTACTTTTTGACTCTTTAATTAAATTAATATAATTAATTTTTCTTATCATTTTCAATCCTCCCTAAGCCGACCACCACCTTCCTCTCCCCACCTCACCCTCGACAGCACTAGCGACTGCACGTGTAGATCTCGAGGGGCGAGGACGAGGGCTGAGGTGGCGGTGCCAGGCTCGGCTCCTCACGACTCCCGTTGATCCTCCCCACTCCTAGTGAAAATCAGCCAACTCGACAGTTGAATCGGTATCTCTTGAACCTGATCGATTTTTGGCGAACGCATCTCTTATTTTTAAAAATTATCTAAATTATCTATAATTTTTAATTATCCTATTCTTTATCTTAAGGTACTTTAATCCTAAAATTTTGAAATTATTGAGTTAGTAGTATATCTATGTGTTTTAGAACTTTGTGATTATTAATTTATAAATGGATTGACTTCTATTGTTCTATCTAATTTTATGTATCTTGCTAATAAATTGTATTTATGCACCGAAAATACTTAGCTAACATATTTTTGTGTTACCATTCATGAATTGGTTAATATGTTGCTAGCTACGATATACAAAGCCATAAGTTTTAAATGTTGATTTGTTAAATATAAAGGCTAGTTAAAAATGGCTAGGTAATAGAAGAAATACGATTATACTGCTTTATAGATGCTTTTTAAAATATTCTTTTAAAAAAAATTAGTGATATGATTGGATGAACCACTGGTTAATTGAACAAATAATCCAATGAGCTGATGTTTAACTGGGTTAATATCTAGTATGTCTGATTCTAATAACTATCCTTACAAGTACTTGCTTCTAGAAACGTACTAAACAATACTCACTACCAAACAAATGTTCAATAAAGTATGTCTACATGTATTATCTCTGAAGTCGTCTATAGAAAACTATATATACATATATATATGTGTATGATCCTGACTGGCGTTCTTCCCCACTTCTCTCAAAAAGTAAATAAAAAATAAAATTTTTGTCTCAGAGTATTAATTAAAGCCACAGGATTTTAGTTAGAGGAACAATGATCGATTAAAAATGCATCGGAGTAGAAAATGATATAATTTGATACCGTTTCCTAACTCTTGTTTGACTACAGGTGGTCTAAGCTAAAGTCGGTCACCTGGCCAATTTAATTAATGATCAGTTTAATTTGGTATCGAGTGTGGAGATTTTATTTGAATAAAAAAAATCCTCTCTTTTATTTTCTTCATTTACTTCTGTTTAATTATTTTTATATATGGTTGGAAAAAAAAATAGAAAAAAAAAAATGGACGCCTTAGACTTGCCGATTTTGTAAAATTAAAACCATCTCTTCTTTCTTTCTTTCTTTCTTTCTGTTTTTTAACTGGTAGAGACCCCTCCTTTAGCATTTTAAATCACCCAATGTAAGACTAGATTAACATCATAGTAAAGTGTGATTAAGTATCATATAAGAGAGCTTAATCCCATATAAGAAAACGTAAGGCTTTGAGTTAATTTTCAAGATTTTTTTAATTGATCTGATTGGAGTGAATATTATCTCAACAAGATTAGGTTAGTGTTTAGTATTTAAACCCTTTGTTATTTACATAATTTCTTTTTATTAGCGAACCACTTCGGAGAAGTGGATCTAATTTACATATGTAAAGTTTTATATTTTCAAGCAAATTATGAGTAGGATAGAATTTGAATCTATGACCTATGTTAATACACTAATTAATCTAAAAACTTTAGATATTAAAAAATAATAATTTTTATATTTGATATTCTAATATTTATTTATTCCTTTTTTATCCTTCTCTTTGCTGACGGACTATTCATAAGGTATACAAATTAGAGGGTCAACGCACTGATATGCAACATTTAAGATCCATGACATCTAAATCATTATCTTGGGCAAAATGTGTTAGTGTAATTTCCCTTACAAACTCTGTGAGTTATAGTGATTCTGTTACTTCTCTAATGCAAGTTCTAAAAATACTGACAGCGTCTGAAATAATCTCCATTCCAACCAAACTCCAAAACACCTTGCGAGTTTTTGACTATTTTAAGTCACTCGCCAGTACTTGAGAAAATTAGTTCCAAACTAAGATGCTTTTAATAAATATGAATGCCATATAAAATAATTTATACAGGTATACAAAAAAAACACTGTCCAAGTTATTAATTTGTTACGGTCTGAGCACATAATTTAAGTCGAGTCAAATCAAGTCAAATCAAGTTAGTTAGTTATTTTTATCTTATTATTTTAAATTTTAAATAAATCGGATAATACACATGTGTATTGTGGATCTGATACGCTAGGGATTTTTACTCCTATAAATAGCAAAAATATGTTAATAATCATTATGGAATGAATTTAAATTTAGCTAAATTAGTATTTTCGTCTTTTCTTTTACCATAGCCATTAGATCATTTTTATCTTTTTAGGAGTAGATTATAACTGTAGAAGCATTCCGATCTTCTAAACCTTTGCTATCTTCCTCCACCAATAGCCACCCTACCTTATAGCGCCTAGCACCCTCTAACGATCGCCGTAACATTAGATATTTACTGTTTTATTGTATTTTACCCTACTATGCTATCTTATTAATATCTTTTCATCTAAAAGTCAAATTCTCATAAAACTAGATCCATTAGGACCTTAACTTTAGAGGCTATCTCTATTTAAATTTTTATAATTATTTTGCAATCATATCGCTCCATATCTAGTTCGTAACATAAATTTATTTAATATAAATCACTTTCTCTTTCTCTAAAAGTATATATATATATATAAGCAAAAAAATAAATGTATAGAAATTACTGAATGGGTGAGCAGTGCAAGTGTGCTTACATATGTTCATATGTTCATATGGCGTAGAAGTCACCTACACGGTAAGTTTAAAACAATATTTGATGAATATAGTGGATTGTTCAAATACTCACTATTGGACCCGATCCAATCCAACCCAATCCAAACCTACCCAACGTAGCATATCTCACTTGCTTCTAGGCACACGCACAGCAGCAACAGCACAACCGCCAGATACGTACGAAAAAGGAATAATTTAACTGATCCCCATTGGATGCTCGTAATCCGTTTACGCCCGGTCAAAAGCCCCAGAAACAAACCCACCTCCCCCTCCCCGTCGGCCAATCTAAACGCCGCTCCACGTGGGGGGACTGCCCGCCAACTGTGGGCCCCGCGCCACCTGTCGTGCCCCCTCACGGTCCCGTCACCTCCCTCTGCTCGAGATCAGAAAGGGGTCCGAGTCAAAGCTGTTGACGAGTTCTCCAACGTGGTATGCGCCTGCCCAATCGGAGGCGCTGGATTCGTTGAATTAGTCCCTTTCAACTTGACTCTCTCTCTCTCTCTCTCTCTCTCTCTCTCTCTCTCTCTCTCTGAGAGATCGCATCTATTCTCGATAGAGAGGAGAAATAGAATAATTTATCTAGACTTTGACAATTCTTTACCCTGCACGATAAGATTAACAAGTAATTCTGGGGAAGGGTTGGATTTATTCCGTTCCTGGCTCACGCCCAAATAAGAGTTGACCCGACGAGAGCTCGCTAAAATTTTCGATCAGGTCGTCACAAAATTAGTACTCTTACGGGTTAGCCATCGGGATCCCACCAACCGTCCCCACTGACGCAGCGTCTGATGTCACTCCATCCAAGTCGCCGATACTCTTTTTAATGCCCATCCCATCCCACCGGTAAAAGACTTCAAATTTCTTTCTCCTCTCTCTCTCTCTCTCTCTCTCTCTCTCTCTCTCTCTCTCTCTCTCTCTCTACCTCTCTCCCTCTCTCTTCCTTTCTTGATTAATACTCCGTTCCTCTCGTCCCGATAAGAGTCTTGGTCGATTTATGGAAAAAGGTAGTTTTGATTCTCGAGGTGGGCTCACGTTCGACTCTTCAAACTCGCTTGGGTTCTTGGCGAGAAAGCCTTTGTTATTCAAATCCAGTGATTTTGGCGGTCTCAAGCGTAGATCTGTCATGGATTCCGTCGAGATGGACTTCTTCTCCGATGACAAGAAGAAGAGTAATACTGGTATTCGTGTCGACGAGCCCGATACCGATCTCAAGGTCCCTAGTTTAAGTATCAAGAAGGAAGATCTCACCATCAATGTTAGTAGTAGGAATCCAATTTATTTCCTATGCAATTATCTAATTTTCTCTTCTTTTCAATCGATATAAGATAATTGAATTTGATCGATTTTTTATTTGTTTTGCAGACTGGCCTGCAGCTCCTGACTGGCAACACAAGGAGCGACCAGTCGACGGTGGACGACGGCGTGTCACCTGACGATAATAACAGAGAAGGCAAGACTGAGGTAATTGGATTTGGAGTTAATCTCTAGTTTTTTTTTCAAAAAAGAAAAAGAAAAACTCATGAGATTGCGTTTATGGACTAAATCGGTTTGTGGCGATTCAGCTGACGGCGTTGCAGGCTGAGCTCGGCCGGATGAATGAAGAGAACAAGAGGCTGAGGGGGATGCTGAACCAAGTGACTACAAACTTCAATGCCCTCCAGATGCATTTCGTCACTCTGATGCAGCAGCGGAAACAAAGGAACGGAAACCAACCTGACCATGAGGTAGTAATTAACATCTCTAATTAGATTTTTTCTTTTCTTTTGCGTGTTACTCAAATTAAATCAATATAAACATATATTCTTATTTATAGATCTATATCATGTTTCAGGCTATGGAAGATAAGATCACGGACGTCAAGAAGCCCGAGCACATCATGCCGAGGCAATTCATGGACCTCGGTCTCGGTCTCACTGCGGCTGATGCGAACGATGAGCCGTCGAATTCTTCGACAGAAGCCGGCAGCGGGCATCGCTCGTCGCCGACCAACAAGGAGATAGTCTCATTTGATAGGTCTAGCAGAGAAGATAGTCCGATCCTACCTTCCCATGACTGGATTCCTAACAAGATACCCAAGTTAGTGCCTTCCAAGAGTCCAGAGCAAGCCCAAGAGGCCACCATGAGGAAAGCTCGTGTGTCAGTTCGAGCAAGATCCGAAGCACCAATGGTATGATGATGCTAAAGCATCATGCATCACATGCGTCGAACTCTTAATTTATCGTCAGTTGTTACATAATTATCATAATTAGTTTTGATCTCAAAGTATTTAATTGTCTGATCACATGCAGATCACTGATGGATGTCAATGGAGGAAGTATGGTCAGAAGATGGCGAAAGGAAATCCTTGCCCTCGCGCTTACTACCGATGTACGATGGCAACCGGATGCCCAGTCCGCAAGCAAGTAATGCTCCTCTACTTCTTTAAACTAACCATTATAGTTTTATCGATCTTATAGTCATCGAAGAATTCAACTAATTAATCCCTTAATTTGCATCATGAACTTAGGTCCAAAGGTGCGCTGAAGACCGCTCAATCTTGATAACTACATACGAGGGTACTCACAACCACCCTCTCCCACCAGCGGCCATGGCGATGGCATCAACCACTTCAGCTGCGGCATCGATGCTCCTTTCCGGGTCCATGTCGAGCACCGACGGTCTGATGAACTCCAACTTTTTAACCAGGACAGTCCTTCCTTCCACGTCAAGCATGGCGACGATATCGGCGTCGGCACCTTTTCCTACCGTCACCTTGGATCTCACCAACTCCTCCTCCTTCAACCCACTTCAGTTGCAACGGCCGCCGGCCCAATTCCAACTCCCATTCTCCGGTGGTGCTCCGGCTTTTGCAGCACCACCTCAGGCGGCGGCGTCCCTACCGCAGATTTTAAGTCAGGCTTTGTACAACCAAACAAAATTCTCCGGCCTTCAGATGTCGTCGGATTTGGACGGCGCACAGTTCTCGCACCCAAAGCCACCGTCGGCTGCACAACCCTCTCTAGCTGATATAAGCGCCGCCACCGCAGCGATAACAGCTGACCCCAATTTCACGGCTGCGATAGCAGCTGCAATTACTTCGATCATCAGTGGCACTCATCAAACAAGCAACAATAACAACAACAACAACAACAATAATAGTAGTAGTTCTAACAAAACTACTACCCATGACAACAGCAGCTAGCTATTGGGCTTGTTCCGATTTTTTGGCCATCCACAGATGGAAGCTGTTATTATTTATTTTTTCCTTGATTTTTTTTGTTTCATCATAATTCATTTTTCTTTGTGGAGAAAAGTTTATCATGTTGAATATTATCATATAGGATACATATCTTGCAGAATATGTTAATTTGGGGAGATGGGTAAAAGACAAAACTGCATACTTTCTTCTATCTTCTTTTGATGTTGTTTTTAATTTGCCTTGTGTATAAAGACAATATAAACGAAGATGTCCAAAGTTTCAGTATTGTTATTCTTCTATTCCTATTATATATATATATGTATATATATATCTTTGTTCCTTCCCATAGAAATCTCAAAATGTTATGGAGCGAGTCAAGGAAAGCTCCCATGCACGTTAACAACGTGAAGACTAGTTTGACACGGAAATGGGTTTAGTCATACGGACTGCATGTTGGGGTCTCAAAAAGGGGCTACGTGTCGATTGGTCATCTTTTGACTTAGAAGCCACCGGTGTGCTGGTGGAGTAGCAGATCCGTTGGTATCGAGATTAGTATATATATTTATGTCCGTTAACTTAGCTAAGAATGGGCTACGAAGGAAGATTCGCGTTTTGACGCAAGTGGGCGTTGAAATTAATGGAAACGAGGATAGAGTTTTGGAACTGGAGATCACGACGACTTCATTTTTGCCAACTAGAATATATTTACGTGGTCTTCCTTTATTTGGTCCTTTGTGTGGCCTACTATTGAATATTGTAAAGATAATGTTGATGATGAAACTAATAATAATAATAATAATAATAATAATAATAATGGTTGGCGAATGGCATGACACAAGGGAGGACTGCAACTACTCCAAAGGGGAGATGATAACTAACTAGATCATACAACTTGTAGCATCTCCTGCTTGTTTTTTCTATTGTGAAATGTTGGTTCACACCCTTAATTTTATTCATATCACTGTTCACACCGTAAGGTTCCCCAGTCTATTTTTTTGACCGGTCAAATATTAAGGATAACCCGTGATAAATAGAGGGATATATATACATATATATATATATATATATATATATATATATATGAACGGACAGCATCAAAGATTACCTCTCATAATTATTTTAATCATATTACGGTTCACACTCAATATTGTTTCGTTGTTTACATAGCAAATCTATCTTCTTCTTCTTCTTCTTCTTTTCTTTTTTTAACCTTTATCCAGTAAAAGACCCTATGGTTAATTAGTAGATGTGGTATCTAAGCCTAACCCAAAAGGCTATTTTCAACAATCGAGTCAAACTTACAGGATAGACCATTATTGGTTCTCTTTTAGTTTGAAAATCTTGCTTATGTTTGACTGATTGATGCATGCCTTTGGAGCAAACCCCACTATATAATGTTCAGATTTACAGTGTAGCATGACGATTGCTGCAATTGATGTTTGTTACTCTCGTCCGTGCCTCTTAGTTCACTTCGTTTTCTACTCTCCTCCTCTTCCATTTTTGGCCCCTGTCTTCTTTTCCGAGTTTCAATTTGGGCTGTTCCATTACAATTAGCTGGGCCCAAGGCGAGTTCGGACTGAGCTTTTCAGGCTAAACAGGCTTAAATATTTGTTCACGATTTGACCTACCAATCACTTGGGCAGGGCCGGGTTTAGACCGGGCTAGAATATTCTAACTCGTTACCGCCCATTTACCCATTAGTTATTGGGCTTGGGTTAGGTAAAATAGCTCTAACATAATTGATCAAATATAAAAAATATTATATTTTATTAAATCGAGTTTAATAGACTTATATGAAGATATTTTAGTTATCTTTCGTAGGAACGTACTTATATATTGATATATAGTTTACTAAATATCCAATATGGGACTAAAAAAATTATAGGAATATGAGTTGGCTATAGATGAGAGTGGTGGATCGGGCTTTCGGGCTGAGTTGGGCAGGCAAAGGATTAGCCCATGTCACTCATTACCATCTCGGGCTCGGGTCAGGCCAGGCCTAAATCGAACACAGGCCTAGCTTAGCCCGGTTAAAATTGGACGGGTTCGGGCCGGATTTGGGCGGGTCAAGCCTAATGATCTTGTCTAAGCCTAGCTCATGGGTTTTTTGAGCAATTGAGGTTTCTCATAAGATGAACCCTATCTAAGCTACTAGGATAGGAGTTGAAAACCATTTTTTTCATTTAACCATTCAAGGGCCGAAAGCTAGATATGAATTTGACAAATGACTAACTATCCCTCAATATGGACGCACTCAAGTCGCACTAAATTTTAACTAATATAATAAGCTGCCTACTTTAGATTTTAAACCATGTGCATTGTCGAGATATTACTCTGAATTAAATTAAATGCTGTCAAGACCTACTCCAAGCCATCACGCTACCGAGCAGCTTCTTTAATTTAACCATATTATCAAACTATCAACCGAGCTAAGCAATATTTACACCCAAATATATACAAATATGAAGAAAGCTAAATGCACGAGACAAATGGAACCATAATAATATGTGTGAATCATGATTCACCCATAATGTGGCTATATTCATGAGCATAAAGAAAAATCAAAATCGCTATTAAGAATATAAGACATAAGTAGAGGGATGTCACAATCTCTACTAAGATGAACACGCAACTTTTCAAGAGAAACCCTTTTAATTGAGCTTCTCTTAAATAAATCTTGCTTCCAAAGCATTAGTCACCACTTTCAACCGAACCCGAAGCGACTAAAATTACACCTAAAATATAGAACAAAAGAAAAGCATCCCTTGCCTACCAACTCTCTCGTTTAGGTGCATAATGTTAGAATATAAAATATAAAGACCATATTCTCTAATATCTTAAAGTTTTAGCATAATTTGTGAATTAAAATGACATCAAAACAGAGATCATAAGTCTAATTCCGCTAAGCCAAATTGATGTTTAAAATATAAAATCTTTCACACTTATTGGCTAAGGAGATTGGAACCTCCAATAAGATGAAAGAACAAGAGGGTTCACTGTGGATCACCAGCCTAAGGCGCCACGTCATCAACGAAATCTAAAAACGAGAGTATTAAAATTTAAAGCACAAAAGAGAGAAAGAGAGAGAGAGAGAGCAGCGATGGGCGGCCAATGAACGAAGCTCACAGAGGCAACAAAAAATGATTCTTTGTAAGAGCAAAGGTCAAAATAATCCAAACTCATCCTCAATGCTTAAGAATCTTTTTTCATCCTTAATATAACGTCAATCTCAACTTACACGAGAGCAAGATTGAAGTGAGAAAAGCACGAGGGTCCAAAAAATCCATCCTCAGGGCGTAAGAATACTCTTCATCCTTAATAGGAAATTAATCTCAAGCTACTTTTAAACAAGATTAAAGTGTAAGATTGAATTTGAGAATAAAATGAGACTCAGAGCGAAATCCTCTTAAATCTTTTATATATTCTTTTCAAAACAAAAAAAAAAACTAGACGAGAGAGTGAAAGAAAGAGAGAACAATGGAGGAAGAGGAGAGGGAGGAGTGGAGGGGAGGCGAGGCGAGGCGAGGAAAACCCTAGCAGAGCAAAAAGAGGATAAGAAGTTGGGGGCAGTGGCGACGTAAATAGAGGGTGTTAGTTCGCCGATTAGGAAATCCTTACAGGAGTCTGAGCATTTGTCGGGAGACTAGTACTTTTCTTCGGGTACAAGTACTCGATCGCCAAGAGGATAGCTCAATTCAGTTATCGATACGTATCCGTGGATATCTAGTCTTGATCCTCGAAAGCGCAGTAAGCGGCAAGATGCAGGCTTCGTTGGACTAGTCCATGGCCGGCGCGTCGTCGCCGCCGCAGTATCAGCTCCACGCGTCCATCTCCGTCTCCATCTCCGTCTCTCTCCTCGCTATTTAAAGTACTCCAACCCAATCAGGTTCTAATTTATTATTTGTTATTATATTAATTATTAAGAAAAAGAGGGAATGGAGTCCATTTGCGAGTTTTGTGGGACCCAACGAGCCCTCGTATACTGTAAAGCCGACGCGGCTCACCTCTGCCTCCTCTGCGATAGCTTCATCCACTCCGCCAACGCCCTCTCCCGCCGCCACGCCCGTGTCGTCATCTGCGACCGCTGCTTCTCCCACCCCGCCGTCCTACGCTGCCTCGATGACCGCCTCTCCCTCTGCCACGTGTGCTCCTCGCCGCATTGGGCCCACCACCACCACCTGGTCACCGGCTACTCCGGTTGCCCCTCGCCGGACGAGCTGTCCTGCCTCTGGGCCAACGCCGACGCCCCTCCCGCGCACGGGATGCTGATGACTATCAGCGAGAATCTCGTGAGCGATTGCTGGGAGGACGCGGCGGGCCTGCCCGGGATTCCGGCGGCGGGCCGGTCGGGAGGCGCAGGTGGGTTTGATTCGTGGATGGCTTCCGCTTTTGCTATTGCGTCTGTGACTTCTTCTTCCTCGGTGGTGCCGGAGGCGGTGGATAAGCAAGAAACCGATCTTCCAGAGGTATCCATTTCCTATACTTGCATTAATGCGACGTGTAATTGTTAATAAGACAATATTAGCATTACACTTGATTGAAAAATTTCTGCATATTATCACCTCTATTAAGTACCATTTATCTTTGCTTTACAGTTGGCTTGTCCTCGTATCTTAGATCCTGGAATATGCGACGATGATGATGATGACCAGCTCTCCGAATGGTTTAATAATGGTTATGCTGGCCTAAAAACCAAGAAAGGCAGTGAGATATTTGGAGGTTTGCAAAATGTTCCTAAGTATCCATTGAAAGATGTTGGATTGGATGGCCTCCCTTCAGAAAGAAAAATTTCAGTTGCAGATCCAAGTGGTTGTATTGAAAATGCGTTAGAGGTACAAGTACAACTTTTTGTATCTCTGCTTGAGATTGTTTAAATGAGATCACAACTCAACGCTCCGCCAATTTGATCGGCCAGCAAGGTTGAACAGAGTCGGAAATGAGCTGAGCTCAAGGCTCCTGAGAGAACAAGGACTATTTAACACCCTCCCTAATCCACAATTCAGTCTCCTTTTGATAGAGTGATACTCAACTAATACCAATCCACATAAATGAATTGCAAATTAATAAGGAGTTCAGTGAAAGTATCGAAGGACACCTTTTTTGGTGTTGGTATTGAAGGATTACCTAGCCAATCGTAACCTGACTCTATTCACCAAAAAAGAACAGCTGCTAGCATGTTTACTAGAGTAGGATGTCAATTGGAGAGAGATTTTATTTCACATGCTCTTTATTTTCTCTAAAATATTATGGTCTCTTTTCTTCATTTTTTTCAAGTCTTTCAACCTTTCTTTCTTGCATAATTCACATTCTTTTATAGAATATTTTTCTACTTAATTGTCTAGATTAAATCAGATCCTCATAGCAAATTAATCTCATATTAGAATTGGCAAGATCTGCCTAATAATCATTGTTAGCTTCATTAAACTCGGAATTTAGGAGAGCTATTTCATTGATAATTTCCTGCAGTATTCCCATGTTTGTCTCTAAGTTGCACGCCAAAATGATCTAAACTACAATCAAACACTTTCTAGCCCCAATCTTGCTTGTGCCTACACATTATATTGTTTCTTATTATTATTCTTTTTCCCATTCATATGTGACCATCTTAATTTCTTCATGTGGAAGCAACAATCAGTAGAATAAAGCACAACAAGACATGACAGTATGCTTCTTTAGCCATCAGTGTAGCCCATAATGAATTTTACTATATCTGTAGGCATGTTGCTCATATGGAATCTATGCTGCAGCCGTCAATCCTACTAATTATAGATTTAAGTATACTGAATGACTTACCGATCTTTTAAATTACTCGAGATTTTGAAACCGTTTGATGTTGATGATCTCTCATTACTACAGGCATCCTCTTCAGTGAAATATGATTGCAGAACACCTCCATGTTGTCAGCTACTTGGACCATCCAATGCCATGCAGTCTGTGAACAGCACTGCAGATCATTTTCTGTTAAATTTCAACTGCAACAGAAATGTCAGCCAAAGTTTTCCTCCGGCCAATGTTGGTCGTAATATTTCCATTTCATTATCTAACGTCACCGGTGAGAGTAGTGCTGCTGATTATCAAGATTGTGAAGAATCATCGTTGTTTCTCACAAGTGACTCACCGAGGGACTCTACTCTGGAAACTGCTCAACCACAGGCAAGGAATGAAGCAAAAATGAGATACAATGAGAAAAAGAAAAGCCGAATGTATGTGGTTGCATCTAACATTACTGATTACCCCTTCTGCATGCCATTTTAGTATGTCATTTATAGCCTTCTATATGCTGACATGCTTTTCCTACAAGTGCAGACTAACCATTGTTTCTCAAAGTTACTTGACATGCGGTTTAGTTAGTTAGAAACTTTTTCCTATAATGTTATAGTTGGATGAGAAAGTTGTTCCAGACTATGTCCAAAGAGATACACACATGAAGCAGTGCATTTAAAGAATTAAATGAATCTAATATATCATTATATTGTCGAGTTGATTGTTTTAATGTCGCTTTAACATGTCCAAAATTATTGTTTTAATGTCTCTTGAATCTTGTCTACATGAAATATTTTGACACGTAAGGATTTTTTTTAATGTAAAATTTTTTCTGCAATTTACTATTCGAATTGATTTCTTGCTTAATTTCCATGTGACCATTGTTGTCTTTCCTTATATATAAATGTGTACATATTTAGACACACACATGGAGAATATCTATATAGGTAACAAAATAATAGGATGAAGGCTTCTTTGAAAAGAAAATTGCAACAACGGAAGTGCTCTTCTACTATTTTTTGTAAGAGAATATTATTTGAGGAAGGATAAACTTCAAACAAAGCATCTCCATTTTATCCACACGACAAGTTGATAGATCTTTTCAGGTATTGTTCTGCTAGTTTCATGTGCGTTGAGGTATCTTAGCTAAGTTCATCCATCCCATAGAGTCTCAACAGTTTCAGAAAATCTTTGTACGATGGAAGTTCATCCTTAGATCTCCATAGTTGATAAACTCTATGCCCAGCTCATATGTAGTTAATTGAACTAACGGTTTTTGCGGATATAACTGTAATATCATGTCTTCTATTAGCTTTATCACTTTACTCTCAAGATCTGTTAATTGTAAGTTCGTAGTGCACCTGCAGTATGATTTATACACTCATGATGAAGTCATCTATCCGTGGCTTACAACGATTTTTTTCTGTTCATTTTTTGTTGTCACTCAACTTCTTTTTGCTTTTAGTCCCTATTTTCACTACATAAAGAGGCTTCGTATGACTATGCCCAACTATTCATGTGAGTCATGGACAAATTGGAAACAACCACTTCAAAATTCAAATGAGGGTAAGGGCCTCCTTGGATCCCACATCATGGAAGCCTTATGCACTACTTTAGTACTTTCTTGATTTTATTCTAATATTTGATCTCTCTCTATATATATTCTTTTCTCTTAAGTGTTTAACTTGTTGGACCTGCCAGTTCTCTAAATTCAGTTATTTGGTGTTCACTTTGTCTCCCAATTCTTGATATGATCTGGATGTGAAGTGATATTGAAATTCCTGTCTCCTTGATAATTACTAAATTTTCTTATTCCTTTAAATCTTTTAGCTCAGTGTTATTCGTAGGGCGATCTTGCTTATCCGAAGGTTCTGAAATTTTGTTGTTTTTTGCTGCTGATTTTGTATGGTGCACCTACTCTCCTTTCTTAGGAAGTTGCATGGTCTTCTTTGCCTCAGCGTATCTGCCAACATATTCTAATGTCTCGTTGCCACCATTAGGATGGTTAGTTTGAATCTTCTAATTTCTATTCTTTCATCCATAGGTTTGGGAAGCAGATAAGATACGCCTCGCGAAAAGCCAGAGCGGATAACAGGAAGCGTGTGAAAGGTCGATTTGTCAAGTCTGATGATGTTTACAATTATGCTCCTCTTAGAGAGGAGGAACTAAAGAAAATCTGAGGCACTTCTTCCTGAGGATCACACTGTTCTCATTTTTGAACAACTTCTGGATAGTATTTCGAACAATTGAGACTGGAGATTGGCAGCATGAACTCAGAGAGCTGTCTCCTCAGGTGCAGATTCGTAAGTAACGATATAATTCAAGACAATTACACATATTTTCCTATACATCAGAGACTTTCATATTTCTAGTGGAATAATTTTCGGATCAATAAGTTTTGTAGGGAGTCTTATTCTTCCGCGAGTTTTTTGCAATCGGGAAACATTGCTTTTGAAGGGTTTCTTTTTTTTTTGGAGAGAGAGAGAGAGAGAGAGAGAATGGGGATTAAATCCCAATTAAAATAAGTTCATTCCTAGCATAATTTACTACTTTATGAAACATCTGTAGTTGGAAAGCTCAACCTGCAATGGCTACATTTTTTGGGCTGCTGTTATTTTTATAAACTGTCCTTTGTAAATACACACCAAATGTTTATTGCATTTATTCTTTGTTTGTATTTGCTGGTTGATGGACATAATCATATTTCTTAGTGATAGTTGTGATGCATCCCTTTTTTTCTTCTGAAAAACAAGATAATTATATAAAAGGACTCGAGTTATATGTGATTGACTCTGTACTTTCTAAACTAACTGAGTGCTTAGCTCTAATCCAGTGGTTGCTTCTCGCTAGGCTGTTAATTTATTACACACTTCAAGGAGGTCAAAGGATCATTGTTGTTCTTTTTACAAATTATGCAATTTTGAGCTTAATATTGAATTTTAGATATGTTTGTTGAACTTTAGTATGGAATAAGTTGAATATCAGATAAGTTTACATTTCTTTAATCGCCCAAATTACTTGGGATTGATTTTGGTGGATTTTTAGCGAAGCTCCTCCAATACCAAAGGTTGATATCAGTTAATTAAATAAATCATCCCCACATCGATAATGTACTCACAAACTGCTCCAGATCTGCACACCTCTTGCTAAAATATTAATTTGTTGTTCATTACAAATTTACAATGCAATTATCTTCGAAGGGGAAAATAAAACCGAATTAAAGATAATCTGAAAGCAGGAAAATCGAGCTTCTGTTTTTTTGTTTCGCCATATACATCTTTTGAACGTTTAACACCGAGAAAGACTACACTAGGTTGTACAATTGAGTTTGGCATTATCATTTATTCCATCATCACTACAGCAAATATGAATCCTATCCATGTCATGCATGATCTTTAATCAGCATAGCTACACATCCCATATCTGCAGAAGCTACCCTTCTTGCACCTCTTCTTGCATCCTCCGCAGTTGCTCCGATCATACATTATGCTCACACATTTGCCACTGCAACACGCCCACCCATATCGGCATCTCTTCCCGCATCGTCCGCAGTTGAGGTTGTCGGTCTTTACGTTCACACAACGCTTCTTGCAGCAGTCGTGCCCGGGGCTTCCCTTCGCATGGCAAATTCGCGGATACTTGTTGCATGTCATGGTGGCTCTCGCGTCGTACTGCCAAAGAAAGCGGCTTGTTACCATTGCAGACGACGCTGCTGCTGCTGCTGCTACTTTTTCTTCTTCTTCTTTTCTAGGCTGGTTGTGATCATTCATTTCGCTCTCAGTAGCGGCGGAGATGAACGAGATGGCCAATGCCATGGCTAATGCCACGAGGAAGAGAACCCTTCTCATCATTCCGTAATGGTTGATGAAGATCACCTAGAGGATATATATATATATATATATAAATAGCGAGCTAGAGGGAGTTGACCTAATAACTAATACTTGTGAAGAACTCAGTTAGGTCTAGTTATGTACGTGTACAGTGAAGTTAGGCTCTCCAATATGAATTATCTAAGAGAAACTTGAGAAGTCTACAAAACATTAGGTAGAATTCGGTACATGGCAGACTCAAATATTCTAAGCGAATTTTGATATATCTCATGCAATGCTGGATCAGCTCGACGAGTCAAAGCTATCTGTATTCAAGTATAATCTATATATATATATATATATATATATATATATATATATATATATATATATCTTGGCTTATTCTTGAAAAGATTGAGTAGCATATAACAGTGTTAGGTCTGTGGGCCATTAATATTCATACCAGGGATGGATTTCCTTTGCTCGCAATGGACATTAATTGGTGGTAGGTACGTAGGTGGTGATTATGAGTCAACTAAATAGCTAGGCATAGAGATGTATGTGCGTGTGAAAGGGATTATAGACTTCTAGTGCCAGAATTGTGTGCGAGGTACGCCTGTATTCGGCTACTGGCAAGTTAGGCTTAATAAGAGTCAACTGATGCTTATCAGCAGGCCATGTGTGGTGTTCTTAAAGATTTGAGGCTCATGGCTTGAGTCTTTTAGTAAGAGGGACTAGATCGACAACAAAGATTCACAGCCATTAATTATCTAACTTATTAGTTGACCATTAATGTTCATGCATGTGCCTTGTTTGTATGTGCTAATTAGAACTTATATGAGATCATGGGTGTCGAGATTGTTATTTGAAATAGTGTATTGGTCAAGCTAGTTTCCCACTGTACCCATAACTGTGTGCCCATACAAATCAGCTCATAATAATGAATTGCTTTGCACTCAATCAACGAGTTACACAATTTTTGGCAATTGTTAAGTTGATTAATGTGATATAATATACAGGACAAGATATGGCTAAACAATCTATTAGGGTATCTAGATATTTTGAGACAGGGATTTGGTGCATGTTAAAGACAATCATATGTGCATAACCAAAGTATTGACATATATCTAACGACACATTCAGATGGAATCCGGTCATGTTAATGTACATAACACCAATTAGTTGTGGTCGGCCACCCAAGCATATGCACAATGTATATGCGCTATTTTTCCCCCTTCCCTCTCTCGTAATGGTTACAAGAGAGAGAGAGAGAGAGAGCTCCAACTTCACCAGGTATGTCGAGCAGGAGTCGGGACTTGTTCAACTTTACTCTTCCCCACGTCTCCCTTAAAAGCCCTACGTCTCCTTCCCTCGTCAGCCATTCTCCTCTCCTCTTTTTCTGTCCAATCTCTATCTGTTTCTTCCTTGGCCATTGATATGCTGGATAAAGTCTATGGATTATCGGAGCACTATCCGAGCAAGGCAACTGTGCTATTCAAATTGCAAACTAGTCTCCTCTCCCTCCTTACAGGTAATTTGTTTTCATCAAGCAAATTATAGTTTAATTATAATTTTAGCTGTTCAAACCACAAACTAGTCTCCTCTCACTCATTACAAGTAACTTGTTTCCATCAAGCACATTGTAGTTTAATTATAATTTCATTATTCCAGCTTCATCGGAGAAATTCATCGGCTGATCTCATGTTGACCTAACACTAGTTCAAGAAACTCCGCCTTATCACCCTCTTCCCGTCGGTACCATGTATGGGTACACATGGTGTGTGTGGGTAGCTGCACTATATCACCTCCCACTTTCGGTTCCCTAGAATGAATTCGACCATTATAGATAATCTTGGTCAAGTTTCTCTAGTCGGTTTGGTTTTCCTCCACCAAAGAAAACTATCGATGCCTTTAGCTAGTGCTCTCGTAGCCTAGATGTGATATAATATATAGGACTAGGTATGCTAAACTAGCTAGGATATCTAGACATTTCGAGGTTGGGATTCAGTGCATGCATGATAGGACAATCAAATGTGTGTAATCGAAGTATTGGTGTACATCAAACGATATATCTAGTTAGAATTTGCTCGTGCTGACTTCTAATCCAACAATTATCGACATTCTATCCAAGTTATTAATCACTAGTTGGGCCTTTCATGTAACCTTGTCCTTATAGTTGGATCCTTACTCCATTAATTAGCTATTACTGAGTTTGTATTCCATTCGCCTGTGTACATCTAATGTACACACAGGAAGGAAAGGAAATGTGCGATGGGCATCGGAGCAACGCTACGTGATTTGCTCCATACTTTCTTGTGAACGTCGTAGAATGCATGTGATTTGAGGGCCAAAAGCAAGTTGTACATCCGAAGCTAGCAATTAAGCTCCATCCTTCACATGGCCATTCCTTGGCTCGAGAGGATTTTCTACAGCTCTAGCTGCAGGAATTAATTTAACGCCTCTATATTTTAGCACAATTTTAACTTACACTATCTCTTCTGTGGTTCAAACCAAATTACGAAGTGCCATTGAATTTTCTATCCAAACTAATAGTATAAATGGTTAAACTACTCCTACGACTATCTCTATCATCTTCAAATCAAACTATAATTCTGTAGAAGTAATTTAGTCTTTTCATATTTTTGTTAACTTTTGATTAATGATTGTAACTTAGGACTAGATGAGGGTTAAATGTTTAGTTCAAAATACACAGAGAATAAGTTGAAATCGATTGGCCAGACCACAAGAGGGTTAAGTTAACTGTAATTAATCCAATATAATTTTAGAACTTGAAAAAGGTTATCATGGGCTGCCAATTACTCTATTGCAGGAAAATTGTAGAACTTTCCTATATACAATTATAAAGGACGTTCCATTACTTAAGGAAGATCCAAAGATACTTCTTCAATTAATTATGTCAAGAAACGTATAATAAAATAAACTGAATTGAAGTCAACTAGGTGATTCGAGTTTCTCTTAATTAAATTAACCAGATGGATGGAACTTTTATTCCTCATGAAGATTTCCCATTCCCAACAAACGTAGAAATGGGCATGGTCCATGAAAAAGAACGACCATCCTTGATTTTAAAATAATTCTTCAATTTTGTCCTAGATATACTCCTATTTGAACTCAACATCTTATGCAAGATACTTTTATACACCGGGTAGTTTGTAGGATATTATCATATCATCATCATATATTCGTTTCTGAGAAATTATTATCATCATCATATATAAATTGAGTTTTGCTGATGCTACATTGATAGTAGCTGTGGAAAATAAAAACAGATTAGGCTCGGATCATATAATGATCAATGTGTCAAAAGGTCAACGAGCTGATTCAAAGTTCAGATTGCAAGACCTATATCCCCTAATGTACTCCAGATGGGAAAAACATAATGGGGTTTACTAATTGATTAGTATATGTATTAAGCCATTCAGGTGGCTTGCCACAAAATAATTTGTACATATCTACAAAGCTTATTATCCTATATAGTGCACATAAAAGTTTCAGTGCCATGATACGCAGAAAGAGATATTACTAATGACTTGATAATATTACAGTAGGTACATTAGTATAGTACTCAACAACCCATGATAACAATTTAACAACACATATAAGTAATGCAATACAAGTGTGTATATATAGATATAATAACCTTATCTTCTGAATATGGAGATGAACAAAGAAACAATAATATGAAGCCTTTATTTCCATGCTCTATAGCATGTCTTCATGCCGAGATGCATAATTATTCTAAGCGTAGTTACACAGCCCATAGAAGCATCGCTTGGTGCACTTGTTGAAGCATTGCCCACAGTGCCTCTTGTCATAAGCTAAGTCGACGCACTTACCGCCGCAGCACGACTCCGTAAACTTGCAGACTTTGCCACATTTCCCGCAGTTGAAGACGTCGCTCAGGGCGTCGACGCATTGTCCCCCGCAGCAGTCTGGACCGGGACTTCCCGCCGCCAGACATAGCGAAGGGTCGATGCCGCACTTCTTGGCGTTGGCCTTCAAGGAGGCCAGGAAGCGGCTTCTCCTAGGAGGAGAGCCCAAATGGTTGCTTGACATGAATGCAAATCCTTGAGTATCTCCCATGGCATCAAGAGTAGTGGCGAAAGCTAAGGCCATTATTGCCATGAGGAAGATGGTTACTTCCCTCATGGTGATAGGAGGATGGTGGGGATTGTAGTATGTGGGGTTAGAAGTGGAGGGCTAGCCAGTTTACATATATTGAAGGGGAGGAGGAGTGGGAGTAATTAAGCCCAAGGTTGAGTTCAAATAGTGAAAGCCTTAAGTAAAGGGAGGGAGTGTAGCTTCTAAGTATTTGGGAATGCAAGGTCTAGGAGGTTTTAATAAGAAAGTTCTCAAGGCAACTCACAAGTATCTCCGCCACCTTGCATGAAATGGAAGCAAGTGCCACCCTTGCATTAGAATTTGAATTCAAAATTATTGGCTTTCAATTCATCTACTTGTTTGGATGGCCAATTTTGAACGTAACAGGGAATATATGCATGCAAGCTTAGATGAATGACTTCAACAGTAGTCATACATCTCCTCTAGTTAGAAAGGGTAGAAGAAGTTAAATCACTCGGGGTGATTTCAAGCCTTTTAAAATTGGTCCCTCTGACTTTAATTTTATAAAAGGGATCCTTGTGGTTTGCATCTTTACGCCCAACCAGGTATGAACCAACCAACGCCAGTAGATATCCTTCTTTTATTTACTTTTATCACTGTTTAACTTCTCCCTGCAGAGGATTAACACTCGAAGTGGAAACCCTCATCCCAGGAGGGCATAATAACAGAGCAACAACTTTACTGGACTCAGCAAGCATGTAGAAGATAAGAACTCTAGGAAATTCACTGGGAATACTTGTTTAACTAAGAAGGCTAATATACAAGCCCTATATGTCAAATATCAACAAGGACCGAAGGTAAAGTGCTATACATTTCCGATACTAGCTGACATCAAGATAGCTAGAACTAGGATTTTACAATGTCCTTTGCGTAACTGGATTACCATTTTGTTGGCAAGGAGGAAAACAACTGGGTTTCCATGAAGTAATAGCATCTAGTAGCGCTATTCAGGTGATATAGTTTACCATCTTCTTCCTGCTGCATTCTGGATCTCATATCTTGATTAGCAGGCAAGGGGCAAAATTGAAGAGTAAAGTACCACCACATTATTGAGAAAAGGACTTCAAAAATTCAAACCCAGTCAATGAAAAATCTCATCTTCTAACATGCTGTTGAGGAAACAGGGTTGTTAAAGAGATAAATCATCACCAACCAAGACTTGGGTTAGCATCTTGGCTGCTGCTGCGTTTTCTGCCTCTTTTAATCTTGACTTTAGTTCACCCAATGTTATAAAAGTATTACCTGAAGTTTCGACTTGTACTGAACACATGAATTTTTTCCCATGAGCAGGCCCCTGTTCTTTCTCCACCCTGTAGATTCAAAAAGTATGAAAACATGAGATCCTACAGACATGAGGAAGGATGTAATTATGATAAATAATTCCTTACGCCTTCTTTTCTGTGGCATCTCAAATTTTAATGACAAGAATACTTTATCATCAATATTCAGGGAAAACCATCCAAAGATGATAAGAAATCCATTGCAGCATCCAAAGTAAATATTGTAGCATCACAACAATGTTCCTCTCAAGTGATGGAGAACAAAATTCATGGACGATGAATAGGATGAAACCTGCATGGAAATTAGAAGTCCAATTTTATTTGTTCTGAAATTTGTTTATTTAGATTATAGTTATTTCAATGTACACTGATTCTTTTAATGTTAATTTGTTTATTTTGTTCAGTTTGTATCCTCAATTTCCATTTAAGTTAGATTTGTGCCTGATATCAATCCAATTTGGAACACTATTATAGGTCGAGGACATGGTCAACAGGCCCCATTACGGATAATAAATGAAATGGCTTCCCTGGGGGAGCTCCTATTCCCAGTTGAACTGAAAAAAAAAAATCTCATTGATGCTGGCTACAAACTTTGTTGTATGTGAGGCCTTCCAGAGTGAATCTGTTATCCTATTTCATTCTTATTCTTCTCTTTTGATTCTTCTTCCTTTTTCCATTTTGTTCTCTTTTTTTGTTACTTACTGTACAAAGCCCCAGGGCAAATCAGGTATTTGCCTATATACAGATCCGACAGCCCAAGGTGCTCATTGAAGATCTCCAATGGCTTCTTTTACAAAAAATGAAAGTCTATGTGCCTGTGTTATTTACAAGACCTAGAGCATGTATGCACCCACACTAATAACCGCATCAAGACAACCAAAAAGACAAAATAGAATCACAAAATAGAAGAGCACAAAGAGGATATTGGTTATTTTATATAAGTAAAATAATTGGCAAAATAAAAGTACATCGTTTTAGTAGTTTAACAAAGCTCATACCCATGGGTAGAGCTTGATTCAGTCTGATTCTCTTTATGCCTGACTAAAACAAAGGTGTCAATGGGGCCATTTGTGTAGCAACCTATCCAATAGGGATGACAATTTTTGACTTGACTCTGTAACCCTACACAGATCTGGAGGCTTTAGACGGGTTTGGGTTATAAACAGGTTGATCTTACTAACTCGATTACTACCTCAACTTATGATCCGATATGCCAACATGTTTATGACATGATAACCAGAATTATGACCTGAATAATCTGTTTATCACCCGAATAACCCGTTTATAACACACAAAACAATTATAATATAAATAAACTCGTTTACAACCTGAATAACTTATATAAATTCAAATAATTTATCACCTGACAAGCCATTTATGACCCATGTAACTCGATTAATAAAAGGATCGCATTCATATTTAGAAATTTTGACCTATTTAATAAACGAGTTGTGTTCATATTTGCTTTACTTTAACTTGATGCAAACCCGATTGCCACCCCTACTACCTAATCCTCACAAGTCCACATGGCCACAAGAGCCGGTTAAGCTCATCATGATGCAATTCCTTCATATAGCTTGTAGAGCCCAAGCTGTGGCAGATCAGGTTTTCGATATGGATAACCTAACAAACCACTCTTCTAGACCTAGATGACTGATCCAACTCAACCAGTAAGCTACATCATAAGCCAAAGTAACTAAAAACAACATAATCAAGTTTATCTAGAGGTAATATTAGAGGGTCTCCATACATTGTCAAACACTCTAACCACAAACTAAATCCATTGAAGGACAGCAAACTCCCATGTCAATTGGCATGACCTAGTTTACTCAGTAAAAGATGAACAATGTTAAGACGGCTATCACTATCATTGTCTTGCTCGCATTGATGGAAAAGGCACAACGAGGTCTCACACAGGCTAACCAAGCCAACAAAGCATGAACTTGCTCAATCAAGTTCTATTGCTCACAAGTCAACAACTAGGTCTTTTCCTCTTGTTTTGTTCCTGCCACGAAATAACACACTGAAGAGCAATGGTATAGCCAATATGTGGAGGATCCCTTGAGAGTGTTCATTGTCCCAGTAGGGAATAGTATCTATTGTACTGGAAAAGAAAGGTCAGCGCTAAGGTTCCCTATTGTTTGATCCAATATTGATTGGGGATGAGCCTCGACATCCATAGGTCCTTGGTTAGACCTCCCACGGCAGTCCTTTCTTTTATTTAAGAAAGCTCCGTGGGGCCAATATTTTATATTTGCTCAGTGTGCCTTTAAGTGTAAATACTTTAAAGTGCCCAATGTGTCCACAATCCCAAGTGATTTTAATTTTCAGCCAAAATGGATTAGTTTCAGCTGAGGTCCAAAATCAAGACCAAAATCTCACTATACAAGGACAAAAACAGAAAATTGTTGGTTTAGACTTTCATTTCGAGCTGATCCCAGTGGAAATTGATCTATTTTGCCGAAACACCTCATTTTCTTCAAGGGCCAAAACCGAAAAGTAAAAGAGAAAGACTTCAAAAAGTTCACTTATGGATGACCTTAAGCATTTTTGGTTACTAGATGGTAAGATTCTCCATATGTTTAATTGAAGTGACAATCACCCCCACAACTATATTTCAACCTAACATGTGTATACAAGACAATCTGATGTTGGGAACATCCCTCTATAAAATCTAAAAGCTTCACCAAAACTAACTAACACCCAGATAACTCAATATGAAGGTTTGAAAGAATTTGATTTTCGACACATGAGATTCTCATGACATGGAATAATTTTAGTTTATTGCAACTATTTAGTTGTTAATTGTAAATTGTTAACTTGCTTCTTCCCTTGGTTTATTATTCATTATGAAGCGACAAACAGGTATTCTCTTGGTTACTATGATGTCTTTAGAGAACATCTACAATAGAAAAAGAAAAGGTAATTTCTTCATGCTCATGGGTGAAGCTATAGGCCTCATGCCTCAATGTTGTCAGCCCACATAGTATGTAGTTATCTACTTGTATAAGCTACCATATTTCCGACCTTAAAGACAGATATAAGCAGATTAAATATGAAATGTAGATGGCTAGCCAATAAACAAATGAACATCAATTTCCAAATGTAGATACTTGTTATCTTTATAGTAATTCATCATCTCAAAATAAAAACTGCTTTCTTGCATAAGCTTACTTGAAAGTTGAAACTTTACTATAATCTTAATATGCTACAAAATCCTAAAATAATTGTCTCCATTCAGTGTTCACCATACAGTTTCAGATAATTAAAGTGTCCTAACTACATTAACAATAAACAATATATCTGCTTGCACAGCTATCATATAAGTTATATGTGGTACCTACTTTGCTTGCATATCATGGCCACCTTTTAAAACATCGATTTGTAACATGCTAATGATAGAAGCAAGATCTAACTTTCATTATTAGATTGCATAAATGTAAGGTTATATAATCTTAGAAGGTTATACTATTACTAAATAATAGTAAAACGTACTATTAGAGTTCTACAGCAAAATAAAATAGAGCCTACGAGCCACATTATATGATATGCACATCTGAGGTGAGATGTGAGTCAGATAGAAAATATGCATAATAATTTCAAAGGAAGACTTTAACACTCATTCATTGGTTGCAAGCAATTCCAAAGAACAGTCAAAGATTGCATTAGATTCACACTAAGATGAAACACCATCTAAACACACAACCAGAACATATAGTACTCAGACAATTTATACTTTATATGTAAATAGAAGGAAGTAAAAGCTTACTTGTAAATCGGCTTCGGCCAATTCTTCTTGCTGCACAACTCATTTAGCTTCTGCTTATATTCCTTCTGTTCCCCAGTTTCACCATCCCCGGACAATAACTCTGTAGTCATTAAGAAATCAAATTTAGAGCTTGCTAGCTTCTCTAGTGCATCCCTCGCTGCATTGAGCTTTGCGATCATCTTATGCTCTGAGGATCCCATTCCAACAAGCTGCCCATCCACAAATACATTAAAGACATTCACATTATTCTTTTGCCAGTTCTTGAACATGAAGTTTTTCCCTTGCTTCTGGCAAAGCTCATGAAGCATCGTCACCGGCTGCTCGTTCAGCGTCTCTGGCGTAATAATCGGCTCCAAGATTCCTCTAAAAACCTGTTCATATTCCCCCCATCTTTAAATCAAAATGCAAGGCGTACTACTAGGAGATCAGGAGAAGAGACAACAGAACAAGTTGCCAAACCATCCAGAGAATCTCGAGGTTGAAATTGCAATCAACATAAACAGCCGCTGCGATCGCCTCGACGACATCGGCTAACACCTTGGGGGCCTTCATTGTGCTACCTCCGTATATCAGCCCTCCGAATTCCTCCTCCGATTCCTGCATTACCAACTCTGTGAACTGATTCACCTGATAGGAGAAGAGAAAGATACAATAATGCGATTAACTAAGAACGATCTGCATATAATTATTTCAAGAAGAAGAATTTGGGGGGTGAAGTAGTGAGTACAAGATTGTCGAGGCTGGGGGAGTTGCGGCGGAGGAGGGGGTATAGGCGATGGCGTACAGCGACGCGGGCAAGCTTCTCGGTGGAGATGTTGGCGGCGCGGAGGTCGGAGAGCGGGCCGGGGCCGAGGTCGGGGTTCGCAAGGTATAGGTAGTTAGATAAGGCGAGGCCGAGGGCGGCGTCGCCTAGGAACTCGAGGCGTTGGTACGAGAGTTGAGAGTCGGAGAAGGAGGAGTGGGTGAGGGCTTCATTGAGGAGGGAAGGGTCGGAGAAAGAGTAGTCGAGGAGTTGCTCCACCTCCGCCACGGCGGCAAGCATGGAGGAAGCGGAGGAGGAGGAGGAGGAGGAGGAGGAGGAGGAGTGGATGGAGTCGGCGGCGAGTCTAGGGTGGCCATGGAGGGTTCTGGGGTGGAGATGGCGGGGCTTCGCCGGCTCGTCGGCTGGCTTCGTCATGGTAGACGGACAATAGTGCGGCGTCGGATGTAGACCAACCGAACGAGGATGCGTAGTTTTAGCTTTATGGAGTAGGGTGGCAGTCGGGTCGGGTTTCCGGTCACAAGTCAGATAACAGGTATACTATCCGACTATCCGTATAATAAACGGGTTAGAATATCAATGAGAAAGATAACCACTAACCCGTTTTCAGTGGGTTGGAATATTTATTATTAAATAAGAACATAGTTGAACCTGTAACCGATTTAAGAAATAAGTATACACCAAAAGATTGGAGATGTCAGCTAGACTATATTTAGCCGTTCACTTTAGGAATAACAAAAGTCTTTATTCCAGAATACAATCCCTTATTCCAGAATAACAGCTAAATATCATAATAGACATATTCCAGAATATAAACACTTTATTAAAATTATATTTTATATCGCATACTAACCCAATTACTAATTTACTCTTGATTTGACTACAACATCTCTTAAATATATTATTATAATTTATCATCCATATCTTATCTCTTTCAAACATCTTATCATAATTCATTACTCATCTCTTATCCCCCTCAAACATCTTATCAACATTTTATCATAATTTACACTCCTCTCTACTCTCTCTCTATCACTTATCACATATCTATTAGGAGTCGCAAAATTTGACCCGACCCGATAACCCGATACGATAACTGGCTCTTAATCGGGTTTCGGTTTAGTATAATCGGGTTCGAGTCGTAAACGGGTCAACCCGCCTAATCCGTTTAATAATCGGGTCATGTTCGGGTTTATACTACTGACACGTTTGACCCGTTTAAGTATACGGGTCAGATCGGATCAGGTCGGGTCAACCCGCTAACCCGTTTAATATATATATATATATATAAACTAAAACCCTAGATCTAATTATCTAATTACATCTACCCTAACACCACCTCTCCACTCCAGCCGCCTCAACGAAAAAGGGGGAGGGGGGGCAGAATTCTCCTGCCTCCACCTTAGCCTCCGTCTGCCACCTCCGCTTTCACTCGCATCTCTACCGCCTCCACCTTTGCCCCTGTCTCTACCGCCTCCGCCTTTGCCCTCGTCTCTACCGCCTCCGCATTCGCCTCCGTCTGCTGTCTTTGCCTTCGCCTCCATCTGCCGCCTTCGCCTTCGTCTACCACCTCGGCCTTAGCCTCCATCTGCCGCCTCTGCCTTCGCCCCCATCTCTATCGCCTCCGTCTGCTGCCTCTGCCTTCGCCTCCACCTCCGTCTACCGCCTCTGCCTTTGTCTGTCGACTCTGCTTCGGTTTGCCGCCTTCGCCTTGTTATAGAAGTCGCCACCAACAACTTCTCGATAGACAACAAGCTTGGAAAGGGTGGATTTGGCCCAGTTTAGAAGGTCATTAATTCCTTTATTTAGCATCATAAAGATTCAAATATGAATAAGTAAGACAAATTGTAAATAGTTTACAAGGTCATTAATTCCTTTGATTACAGGGTCAACTAAGGGAGGGAGAATACATAGCTGTGACAAGACTCTAAACTTCAGCTCAAGGCAGCGATGAGTTCAAGAATGAGGTCGTGTTAATCCCATAGCTGGGAGCTTTGTTCCGTTCTCCCCGTCGACTTCAAATCTAGTAACTCCTCTTAGTGGCTATCGTCGATGCTCCTCCCGAAGCGGCGGCTGCTCTTCTTTGTGCTCGGGATCTAGCTAAAATTAATAGAACTATAATCTTTATGTTTGAATGAGTTTGATGATGAAAGTAGGTTAATTTGTTTGTTAAACGCATTACTTTTATAGAATAAAATTTAAATTTTATATAGGGTAATCGGGTTAGACGGGTCGTGTTATTGTGTTGTGTTAACACGACTCGTTTATTAAACGGGTTAGACGGGTCGTGTCGTGTTACCCGTTTAATAATCGGGTCGTGTTCATGTCTAATAAATGTAACTCGTTTATTAATTGGGTCGTATTTGTGTTAGGATAAAGTTGACCCGACTTGAATTTGACCCGACCCGAACCTGCTTAACCCGACCCGATTGCCACCCATAATATTTATCTCTCTAGCATTGCATTGCATATTTATCTCTCCAGCATTACCTTTAAGCATTACATATTTATTTTTATAGCATAGCATTGCATTACATATCTATCTCCCTAATATTGTATTGCATTACATATCTATTAGCATTGTATCGCATATTTATTTCTCTAGTATTGTATTGCATATTAATATTATTATTAAATATTATTTTAATTTTATATACATAAATATAAATATAAATATTATAGAATTATTTAATATAGTATTTAATTGATATAATAAATTTTTTCTAAATTATATTATTGATAAAATAATTTTTATATGTACTAATAACATCAAAATTATAATATTAATAAACTAATATTTTATCAAATTAAATATTAACTCATAGATAAAATAATATATTTATTATTTAAAGTATGTATTAACATAATTAAATATTTCTTTCTTAAAATGATAACATAAGAAATTTTGGAAAAAAATAATATAATATTATTAGTAATATCATGTTTTAAGCTAAAATAAAATATATGAAAGTGTAAATATTTTAATATTATTAACAATTTTGGAAAGATTATTAAAAATATATATTCCATCTAAAATAGAATTTTATTATTTTTTACTACAAAATATAATAATATTTAAAATATTATATATAATAATATTTAAAATATTATTTTTGACCATAAAATATGTAGGATTAAATGTAAAAAAAGATAAATATTAATAAACTATTATTTTATAAAATTAAAATATATTTAGATTACATTGCATTGCATATTTATCTTTATAAAATTGCATTGCATATCTATCTCTCTAACATTGTATTGCATTGTATATCTATCTCTCTAGATTACATATATAATGACTTAGCCTAGCATTATATATGTAACGTAGCATTGCATAGGTAACTTAAAGCATTATATACGTAAATCTAAGTATTACATACATAAAATATATTAATTTATTTACCATCTATTCTATCAATCTACTTTAAATTAAATCGAAGGGTATTTTAGTAATTTTTTTCTTTACCTTCACTTTATATCACATCAAATATAATCATTACACTCTTATTCCAGAATAAATATAGGTTTATGTATTTCTAAAATAAAATCATCATTTTAGGAATAATAAATTAGGTTTTGCTATTACTATTCCTCTCTATTCTAGATGTGAACAAGGCCTTAAGATTACATTATCCCAAGTATTTTTTATTTATTTATTTATTTTAGTCTAAGCTAGATGTCCACATATATATGAGCTGAATTATTTTTTTTTATATGTCTCTTCACAAAAATATTTAACTTGATCATTGATCATATATATATATATATATATATATAGAGAGAGAGAGAGAGAGAAGAGCTTCATCTTGTTTGGCTGTTTCATTCCTCAGCCTTAGTTTCTTTAGTAAGGATTTTGGACCCAAGGTTTTGCGTGCTAATCTAGATTAGCTACTAATCGTTACCATAAAACTTTTAATTAAACTAGGATTAACTGATAAGTGCCTGTTATCCGCATTATAACTGCAATTTTAAGGTGCTCAAATTTATACTCTCAAAACTATATGCTTGTGGAGTTATGGGCAAGCACTACTTTGGATGCAAGTGTATGACAAATAAAAGTCAAGGCTATCAAGTTTCATTTTGCTCTTCTGATAAGTCTAGCTCTATACTGTAATGAGATGTTCATTCCAAAAGACGGGGGGTTTCAGAGACACTTTCTTCCTCCCATTATTTAACACTAATATCATTTGCTTAAGATGAAATAGAAATTAATTAGTCAGTAAGCACTTCTACTTAACACTGCTCTGTTCTAGAGGTGAGAGAAACTTAACTTGATTTATTATGGTGTAAAATTCAAGATTTACTTTTAATGTTCTTTCTTCAGAATAATAACACTTGGAAAAATAAACAAGTTAAGACAAGTAGGCAATGAAGATGGTTGCAATGGGAAATATAGAGTACTTTTAAAACTAACAAACAATATAGAGTACTTTGGGGTGACAAGAATATATGCACCTCATTATTAATCCTTCTTCTATACCTCAGTATATTTCATGAACTATTAATCCTTACAATTTGAAAACGAAAAATAGATTACCACAAAATTGTGAAAAATTATGAGCAAGTCGCTGACCTTTTGAGTTTGAAAACGCGGCAATGACCAAACTGTAGACCTATTTATAGATTTATCCACGTCTTTGGATAATTTATCATATCCATTAAATAGTCGATCTATTTGAGCTTAGACTAATCGACGGTGTTGAAGCGTATGAGGAAATTTGGAGATAGAGACCTATATTTAAGAGAATTATTCACTATCTGAAAATTATACCACGTCTTTCCATAAAATTTTCAATACAACTTAACCATTGTTTCTAGCATCTTATTAATAAAACAACGTTATAGAAGCCGTAAACAAACGAAATATCTACTTGTTTATGCCACATGCATATGCTCGAAGTTTTTTTCTTATATATTTATTTTATGGAAAATAACAGATTTGTAAATAATAGGAATACAGGGTCTGAAATGTAAACATCCTTACATAGGGTGTAACATGCAATTATCCCCTGGAAAATGGAATATAAGTTGCAGAGCACTCACATTACAAAAGACTCGACTGTGAGAATTGTGGTAAGATAGTTTTCGCGCTTCCAATCCCGCAATGGTGTTGAAGGAGGAGAAGGAAGAGGAGAAGAAGGTGTACGTCGCTGTGGGGAAGGATGTGAAGGAATGGAAGGCAAATGTCCTCTGGGTGTTGCAAAACATTCCACGGCACAAGAAAATAGTAATCCTTCACATCCATCGCCCATCCAAAACTATTCCTCTTAGTATGTCTTCTTCCTTTGCCCCTACCTTCGAAAACCCAATTTAGAATCGTAGAAACAGTCAACGATTTGGAATAAAAATCACATTTTCCGTTCGTTTTCTGATATTTCTGATCGGTCTGGAGCGTACCCATGTTTCCGTTTTGCGAGTTGACGCCACGTCTCCATGGAAAGGAGAGTTCCCTTTGTTGGGTTTCAGTTCTTTATCTTTTCTATTTCTTTTTTGATATGGAGAACAGGTTAATGAGATTAGGAGCCTTGATTAGTAATATTGCAAGCAAGGTTTTCTCCAGCGGTTTACGGGGAAGATAGATAAGGGAAAATAACAATTCTTGTATTGTTTTTTCAAATTCTAAGTAATTCAATTATGCTCCCTTTTTTCTCTCGTGATTTTACACTGAGAACAAATTCGATTTTTGCTTCTCTATTCCTTGGCTGTGTTGCAACGGGGAGAACTTTTAGTCGATTTGTTCTACCTCTATTACCTTAGAATATGTTTATTGTACATTATCTGTTAAAAGTTGTTTGAGTAAATCATTGTGGAGTTCTAATCACAGTGGGAGGTTGGTGTCCTGCGGACCAAGTAAACGAGCGAGAAATTGCAGCATTCAGAATGATTGAGACCCAGAAGATGAATCAAATCATTTCACACTACCTAATGTTATGCACGCTTTCAAAGGTCCATTTGCTCTTCCATATTGTTCACAATTTTCCCTTTCATTATCTCATATGACCGTCAATGAGTTTGGTCTTGATTAACTATGAATGACTATGGTACCCATCTCTTTAAATATGAATTTTAAAGTAAAGATGAATCGTTCCTAAAACAAGATGCATCCACTTGTAGAAACTAGAAATAATCTCCTAATAACCTTTTGATGTCCCAGGTGCGAGCTGAGAAACTAGTTATCGAGATGGATGATGTTGATAAAGGGATAGTTATGTTGGTTGCGCAACATGGGATCACTGAGCTTGTTATGGGAGCAGCAGGAGACAAACATTGTACAAAGTATGCATAGTAAATAGCCTTTCTAAATCATTTCATTCCAAAGAGCTATCAGATGATTCAGACATTTCCAGTGTTAAAAACTGAATTATTTCGTAGAAGAGTGCTATCGGAATTTAAGAGGGGTTTGTGTGAATTGATGGTTTTGCTTATTTTAATAATAAAATGCAGACAATAATGTTAGCTCACTAATAAAATGTGGAATTTTGGTGCACAGTGAAATGAAGATTCCATTCTCTAAGACAGCATTCAGTGTGCAGCAGCAGGTAGATCCATCTTGCAAGATATGGTTTGTCTGCAAAGGAAATCTGATCTACATTAGGTATGCATGTAGTAGAATTACTAGAAACATATCTGGTTTGAGTTTTCCAATTTACTTTTGTCATTATGGCATTTGGCATTTCCAATATTGATAAAGAAAATTGTTCAACTTTGCTTCTAACTGTTGACTTTGAAGCAAAAGTTTCTCCACTAAAGTTACCAGTTACAAACTTTGATTCCTATGAACCATCCAAATTCATTCATGCTCCATTTTAAGCTTTATCATTCGTCTTGCTGAATACTGCATGTTATGGGGTTTTTGTCAACAGGGAAGCTTGTCCTAGTGGATCCAATACGGCAGAGTCACACGAAGCCAGACCAATTTCTGCAAACAGCCAATCTGGAAAATCAATTTCAAGATCCTTACCTCAAGGGCAGGTTAAATCAATTAATTTGATGTATGGCCCTACGCAAGAGGTTATAAAGCATATATCTGTCCAATATAATTCAAAAGGAGGGACAAATGGGGAAGCTTCTCCTCATGAGGTAGGCTAGAGAAAGTTAATGAGGAAACATCAGAAGCAGCTAGTAATCATAAGTTTTGAGATTTTAAAATACATTGACCAACAAACTGATAACAAGGGTATCCGCCAAGTTTTATATGAGTAAATTATGATTTTGCTTCTTGATAGTGCCTTAGTGAAATATGCCTAGAGTATCACAATGTAATCATTTCCAGTTGAATAGTTTTAGGGTATATTCTACTATATTGTTTCTGCAGAAGGATGTTGGAGCAGATAATGCGAGGCATAACAGTTCTCGACACATCCTTAAAGAGGTAGATAATGTAAAAGATGAAGCTCATCTGGAGTCTCAACGGCATCAAATAGTTGAAAGAGATGTTTATGAGACTTCCAGACACATGCGTACCGTCAATTTTCTCTGGTTTTTTTAGCTAATGTTAATTACAACTTCATCATTTTCCACAATGTACCAATCACAAATTCGAAGATAAATGTGAGGTTCCAAACACAATTGACTAGTGTGTGGTTATTGGTTAACTGGTCATAAACAGTATAAACTACCATAAGTCATTGCATGAGGAGAAAAGGATGGGACAGCATAAGGAGCATTGTTCTATAATCTCATACTTGCTGCTCATATTGCACAGGTAAAAGAAGCAGATACTCCATACACCAAAGAGATAATACAAAGGATAAAAACTGTGGAAAGGCATACAAGAGAGACAATGGAAATTGAACTTCTTATAAGACAGAGACATGAGATATTTGAAGAGCACCAAAAGGCCCGTGAGCAGAGGGCTGCTTTGGAATTTCAAGCCACCAAATCCACACACATTGTCAACGATCTCCAAGATAAGCTATCGATGGCCCATCGTCTCCTCCTTACACTCGAGCAGGAACAGGAGGATTTATGCCAGGAGCGAGACGATGCAGTAAAAGAAGCTGAACAGCTTCATCAAATGGTACAAGAGCTGGAAAGCATTGACCTTTTAACAGAAAGTTTCTCAGAGTTTTCCTATGCTGAGATAGAGGAAGCAACTAACAATTTCGATGAGTCACTGAAGATAGGAGAAGGTGGATATGGAAGTGTCTACAAGGGGTCCTTTCGCCACAGAGCAGTGGCTATAAAGATATTGAATCCGCAAGGCATGCAAGGAAAAGCAGAGTTCTACAAAGAGGTGAATAAAATAGTTCCAAAATTGAATCTTACAAGTAATTTACTTGTACACTTGCAGAAATGCTACTGACTATACCATTATATTGTACTATTGCCTTCATTCAAGAATGTGCTATGACACAGTTGAAATGTTCATGTTAGCAGATGGATGTTCTTAGTAGAGTAAGGCATCCAAATCTTGTCACTCTCATTGGAGCATGCTCAGAAGCCTGGGCTCTCGTCTATGAGTTTCTCCCCAATGGAAGCCTGGAAGACCGCCTCTGCTGCAAGGACGACACACCTCCTCTAACTTGGCAGGCACGCATGCGGATTGCTGCTGAAGTCTGCTCTTCACTGATCTTCCTGCACTCAAATAAACGTCTGACCTTGATACATGGAGATCTCAAGCCGACTAACATTCTCCTTGGCACAAACCTTGTAAGCAAGCTTGGTGACTTCGGTATCTGCCGTCTTCTAGAATCCAATGCTAACACAATCCTTTTCCGCTGCACAAATTCTATTGGCACATTTGTCTACATGGACCCTGAATTCCTTGCATCTGGAGAGCTTACTCCATCCTCTGATGTGTATTCCTTTGGTGTAATACTTTTACGCCTTCTGACCGGAAAACCTGCATTGGGGAACATCAAGAAAGTACATGACTCACTGGAAGCAGGACGTTTGAGTGAGATATTGGATTCATCTGCAGGTGAGTGGCCTTATGAGCAGGCCAAGCAGTTGGCGGAACTGGGTTTGAAATGTTGTGAGATCAAAAGAAAGAGCCGTCCAGTTCTTGCTGATGGAGCTCAGGAAGTCCTGGAGCTCATGATGAAGGTTGCGTAGTCCATTATTGCATGTTCCTGCTCTTCATTAAGGTCAGTTCCCGAGTACAAGAAACCTTGTATAATCCTACTTCTTCTGTCCATTAATTTAGTTTCGCCTAGACAAATTATTTGTAACGTAAACTTGCACGTATGCTGTATTTGTATCTTGACAGGATGAAAAATAAAGAAGCACTAATTGCATTGCCTAAATTATTACCATCTCGATCTCTGTTTGGTTACATGGGGATTAAAAGGATAGAGAAAAAAAGCCTCAACTAAGAAGGCTCGTCTCATGAATTGAAAGAAACATCATAAATTCATTGGTGAGGTTTTAAAATCCATAAGAAAAAGAATAAAATTTGAGTTCGTGGAGACGAACAAACACTAGAGAAAAAAAAAAGTGGTAATTTTCTTTTATCACCTGTGAATTAAAAGAATCACTTTTTAAGGAACAAATGAGGACATATCAATCATGCTAGTGGAAGAGAAGGTTAGAGTCGAAGTCGGCGTGGGATAACAGGTAGGCCTGTTTCCCCACCGGATTAGGGATCCAAAACCCATTAGCGAGGAAAAGCAAAAATAAATCGGAAGCCACTCTATTATCAGAGCCAGGTTTCGATCCTGGGACCTGTGGGTTATGGGCCCACCACGCTTCCGCTGCGCCACTCTGATTTGTTAATAAATAGAAGAAAAGAAACCATGAGAGATATGCTCGATTGAAGCATCCTTCTGATTTGAGTTGATTAACTAGAGGAGTTACCCACCATAAGTGAAGTCACTCATCTCCTCCATGCAAACTGTCCAATTTTATGGAATGCTGCATCCACGAGAGTGTAAAAATTAAATATATTTAGGTTCTCTTCTAGGGAAGAAAGTGGTCGGTAGGTTAGTTGTTGCTACTAGGTGTAATGAAACAAGGAAGGTGATCTAGAAGTTTGCTAAGAGGCAGACAGGGCAATTAACCAACTGTTGTTAAAGTTAGACCAAAGTTTTATATTCAATTTTAAAGGAAAGTTCATTTTTTATTTTGTAAAAAGCCCTTCAACAAATCCTATGAAGTTTGTAGTCATCTACAACACCATAAAGAAATATACAATCTTAAGCTCAGAGAGCATATAAAAATATTATAATATACACAAATCACACTATGTCGCAAACGTAACTTTTAGTGACTCCATCATGACCACTATACAATTCCATGGAAAACAAAGAAGAAGCTATAGTGGGACTATCAGCACGGATGCTAGATATCATTATTGACAATCCACCAGTAGAGAGAAAGTTAAACAAGGGAAAAGCGCAAAATTAAGCCAAAAAATGAAAGCTACAACAAGAGTGGCATAGAACGCTCAAAATAAAACAAAAAATAAAACCAAAAACAAGATTGGGCACGAAAAACCTCAACTTGCTAGATCTCGACAAGAATGCCTGCAAAAGCATCCCTATAAAGCTCTCAAAATTTTAAAATTGTATCCTCCCATAAAGGGAGAAGCAAATATAGTCTAACAAGGAAGAGAAGAAGAGTGATAGATGAGGAGGAGAACAAAACTAGATTAGGAGCAAAGCATCTCCCCTCCTAACTAACATGGCAAGGAGGAGAAGAAGGCTGGAAAGGAGTTCCCATGGTGCTCAAGAAATATGAGAGGACGAAGAGGTTGAGCAACTTGTGACGCTCAATCAAAATTTTGGTCGAAATCAAAACGTCAAGTGTCAAGGATGTCCAATAAATAGGCAAGACTAATACTTATTTGCTACTATATTATTAAACGGATGAGTCGTAGCCTCTTTTATTGGCTTTGAGAAACAAAAGCCTCACTTGTGATCTTATCTAGTTAGATGGGATATTTAAATGCCTTGGTCTTATCTTTAGCTATAACAACCCAACCTTTAAAAAAATATTTTTTTGCATGGCACGATGTGGCTGGCCATATTGTGGCCGGCCTCGTGCCATGCTGCTGGAGCGAGCTGGGGGTGCCACGCACTCCCAGCAGCGGCCAACCAGGCCGGGCAAGCTAGCTCCGGTGGGCTCACCGGCGCCGCAGCCGCAGCGCCGGCGTCCCCACCGCCTCTCTCTCCCCTTTATATTTCTCTCTCTCACTCTCTTCTATCTCTCTCAAACTCTCTTCCTCTCTCTCTCTCTCTAACTACTATCGCCGCCGCCTCGCCGGCCTACCGACCGGTGCTACCTCCCATGGAACTGCCGCCGCCACCGGTGAGGTTTCTTACTTCCCCTCTTTCCTTTTCTCTCCTCTCTATCTTTCTTGCTTTGGTCTCGAGCTCGTCGAAACCGAGCCATCGGCGAGAGGCCGACAGCTTGCTGGCCACTAACTACCGGTGCCCTCCTCGCTGGCCCGGGTCCGCACCTCCCTCCCCTCCTCTCTTCTTCTTCTCCTTCTTCTTCTTCTTCTTCTTCTCCTCCTCCTTCTTCTTTCTTTCTTTTTCTTCTTCTTCCTTGGCTTCTCCTCCTTTTCTACACAGTGTTGGGCTCGGCCCAGCCAAGCCCAGCACTGATAGTAGTGTTTTAATTAATTAATTAATTAATTAATTATTTATTTATTTATTTTATTGATGTTATTTATTTAGGTTTTTCCTTCTTAATTAATTTAAATAGATTATTTAGACATTAATTATTTTAATAATAATATATATTCTTCAATATGATTAGTATTAATTATAATTTGTATAATCAATAATTAATTAGGTATAAATATAGGTAATACTCATATTTATTTATTTATATCTCTATTAGATTAATATATAGATTTGTAAATTATAATTATCAAATTTATATACTAATATTTTTATGAGATACAATTTAAATAATTCTAATAAGTTATTATACATTATTATTTTGTAACAAATAAAATAATCAGCTTATGTATTTATTTATTATTTTATAAAGTAATGACTACATAGTCCCTAATTAATCAAGATATAATTTAATTATAATTAGGTTTTTATCTATATTTTTATTTTTATTTATAATTAAAAATTTAGCTAATAATAACGATAAGTAGAAATTCTAAAACCTAATAAATCATCATATATTACATGAACGGATTTTAATTAGATGAACGGCTAACTTCATGCTACTTAAATATTTTCAAACTCCGCATCTCCTTATTTGAGACCCTGTGGACCTTGCTAGCGATGAGTGTCACTCGGTTGATTGGCGGATATAAGGGATACGTGGTTTGCGTCTTCGATCCAGTGTGAGTAGTCTTATCCCCTAGATGCCTTTCTCAAATTAGGATATATTATATCTTATCTACATGCATGTTTTGACCTCCAACATTATTATATTACTTTATCTAGAGATAATTTCAGTCGAGCATATTTTATCATGCATTTAATTAAGTTAATTTGAGATATGAGTACATTGGTGATATATATAGATGATGAGAGATAATTATACTGTTATAATGTTATATCTAGTTGATCTATAGCATGAGTATGCATGTAATAGATTAGCATGAGTATGCATGTGTTGACTACATGGTTGGAGATTACATTGCATCATTTTTCTCTTGATTCCTATTTCATTTAAATTCCTATTATGCATTGACTTGTTATCGCACTGGATATATGCATATGATCTGTCATTTAGAAGGAAAGTATGAAATGTGATTAATAGGATAGTTGATAGAAAGCGTGAGGATATCCGAGTGGGCGCGAGGGTTAGGACGCGCTTGGTGGATGATTGATCGCTTGACATAGTCGCGATCATGTGGCCTTACGTCCGAGGTCGTTAGTCTGTGTGCGCAGTAGACATTCGAACACATGCTGTTCGCTAGGGCATATGTGGCGAGTTATCATCACGAGATTTTTATCATCTAGAAGGGTGCCCGGTATGGATGGATGTTGATACCCTTAGCGGATGGCAGATTATGGATTATATTTGAGATACTCCTTGTGGATGGCAGAGTATGCTCTGAGCCTTCGGGCATGATATTGAGATCGAGTACCGGGTGTTGACTGTGCATAGTTGTCTAGTATGATGATGACATATAGAGCTGACATTGATGTAGATGTTGAGAAATGCATATGATTTTATTATCATTTGATTACCTGATTATCGAGTGGTCAATATACATCATATATGGTTGTATTTGATATTATAGGATGGTCATTGTCGGCATGCAACATATATCATATTTGAGAGAGAGTTATAATGATAGTATGATATAGAGATTTGTTTACTCATTGTCGAGGATTATATACTTTTTATCAATTATGACATGTTATATACATTTCAATTATATATTATTGAGGTTACATTCAAACACTCAATCATGACAGGATGCTCTTTCTGATTCATATTATCGAGTACATGATTTACTCTTTGTTTGCCTTCACTAATTCGGGGTAAGGTCTATTCACTGAGCCCTTTTGCTCATGATTCTCTTTATTTCTTTTCTAACCCTTCAGATATGTGGTACGTGATAGCGACTTGAGATATCTTGAGAAGATATTTTAGAGCGATGATAAGGTGAGCTATAGATGCAATATAGTATAGATGATAGTTTATATAGCAATTGACTTATACCAGTATTTAATATTTGTACTCGTTTGTATTATATGATGACTTGTATAATACATGTCGAATCATAGTGTACTCTTATATTAGTTGTTTTAGTTATATCTTGATGGTTTGTTATAGCCTGTGTGGGTCTTGCCAGATTATATAATGGTCTAGTATATATTATTGTGGACTTGTATATTTATATGTTAATAGGTTTATTTGGTTAATAGTATGATTTATTTGGTGATGGATTATGTGATCAAGATAAGTTAGCAGGTTTTATTTGATGATGTCATGATTATATGTGCACAAGAGAGTATCTGTGCGTGACGGGCCCCGCACGACCTATCGTGTGCGCCACGCGTACCTTGTGGGCGCGTGAGCGTGCACGTGCCCGTGCCGGGCGGGGGGCATTACACTGGCCCTCTAAATATCTAAAGTAGATATTTAGGAGATTTAGTCTTATCTCTTAGCCTTTTAAATATCTTAGAAAAGATATTTATGAATCTTAGTAGCTAAGTTTCCTTTGGCTTATATAAATGCTTAAACATGTACTTGTAAAAGAGATCTAAAATAAGTGAATTAAAATAGAAGTGAGAACTTCACAAAAATTTGTATCTTCTCTAACTTATTAAAGTTTCTTTCCCTTTTCTTACTTCTACACTTTCTTTACTTTGAGGCTTACTTCATCTTGCAAAAAATATAGAGTATTGCATAGACTAACAACATCAAATTTGAAGAAAATATGTGAGCGGTAGAAGAATGCGTCTAAGCTGCGATGGATGCTTTCAAATCTCAATTTTGTGAGTTTAAATTGAACTTGATCGACAAAATAATGAGAAAGTTGTTGAGGCAACTACCTATTAAGAGCATCGATCCAAAGTCGACTAGGTCAATGGTCCCAAGTTGAGAGTAAGTCTTTTAGAGATGGTTGTCTCGCATGGAGGTGATGTTGCAAAGAGCACACCTATGCTGCATATCTTGGAGCTACGAGTGTTCAAAGACATAAGCAACACAAAGGAGGTTGAGAACATCCTTTGAGGCATAGCACAGATACCTTAAGGCATTACGACTTGAGAATAAAAGCAGGGAAGTCCAAACCATATTTATGTACTTCACTGACGATCTCATGCTGTGGTGGTGTTGACGCTCAACGGAGATTCAAAAGTGTCTTTGCTATATCAACTCTTGGGTGGACTTGAAGTGCAATCTAAAGGTGCAATTCTATCTCAAAAATATCAAATTCTTGGCTCGAAAGGACTTGCAAAGGTTGAAGCATAGCGGGACTCTTGCCGATTATGTCAAGGAGTTTACCTGTTTAAAGCTGTCCATCTCAAATATGTCAAAAAATGATCGCGCATTCTTCTTCCTTGATGGATTGCAACCATAGGTGTCAAAAGAGTTGGTGGCTAGAGGGGTTAATGACCCGAACGCTACCATCTTCATTGCTGAAAAATTGCCCAAGTACACGAGTAGAGAAATGACCACATTGCTAAGCTAAAACCATTGCTGTTAGGCGATGGCAATGGTAGACAAGAAGTTTGTGAGAAAGGTGCCAACGAGACCTTCGAAGAATGCAACCAAGGGTTGACGTCTCAGCTTCAAAATGCAAAAATTTCTTGCTATGATTGCAGGAAAAACTATTGGGCATGTGATTGCCAAATTGAAAAAAACTACATGTTGTCCAAGTCATGGTGAAAGAGGATAGCAGAGAAGAAATGGTGGTTGAAGCCATTCAATGCATCAATGCTATCCATGGATCGACTTTGGATGGCAAGCCCTTTGAGCGAAAGGGACTTATGTACATCGACATGATAGTAAACGGTGAAGCCACTCGAGCGTTGATCAATATCAGCGCAACCCACAACTTCATGCCACTTGTAGAGGTCAAACGACTTGGCCTCAAGCTAGAAAAGGAGGACAGCCACGTGAAGACGGTAAACTCTAGTGCTTGCTCAATCTTAGTCATTACTAAAGATGTTAAAATCAGACTTCATGCATATAGAGGACATATTAACATAACGGTGACAAACCTTGATGGCTTTCAACTTATCGTCGGTTTTGAGCTCCTTATTGATGCTAATGCCACATCTTAGAGGGGTGCGAATCTTGGATAAAGCAATGCAATATGTGATTTAGACCAACAAATGTTAAAAGAGGCAAGACATCAATGGCAAGAAGTGATGAGGGCATACCTGAAAAATTACGAATGCACAATAGAGAGATCACACATTAGATGTGAAAGAATAAGACGTCCTATCAAAATTTTGGTTGAAACTAAAGTGCCAAGGATATCCAAAGGTCGAAGTCAACGTCAAGCGAAGCTAGACACGAGGGACACTACAATAAATATGCAAGATTGATGCTTATTAGGGGTATAAATAAGCCGAGCCTAAGCGAGCCGGCTCTAGCTTAGGCTCGACTCAAAATTAATTTTGAGCCCTCTCAAATTGTTTAGGCTCGACTCAACTCAACTCTAGCCAAGCTTGAGCCAAGCCGACCCGAGCCCAAGCCGAGCCCGAGCTTGGTTAGAGAAGGAGGAGGAGACGGCAGTGCGGCGACTTGCCGAAGGAGGAGGAGGAGGCGATGGCTTGCCAAGGCCAAAGGAAGAGGATAAGGAGGCCAGATGACGAGGAGAGGGCCGATGGAGAGGAGAAGGTGGCGATGGCTTGTCGATGGAGGGCTATGAGACCAGATGATGAGATGAATGAGGAAGAGGAGGAGACGGCAGGGCACCAGCTTATCAACGGAGGACGAGGAGGTTAGATGAGGAGGTGAAGGAGGAGCACGACAAGGAGGCAGAGGAGGAAGATGAGGAGGCGACGCCGGGGCCGACGACGATAGAGGAGGCCGACGTCGTTATCGGGGCCAACGTCATTGTCGAGGCCAACGAAGATGGAGGAGGCCGAGGCTGAGCCGATGGAGGAGTAGGACCACGGATGAGCCGGTTGAAGAGAAAATGAGCAGGAAGAGTGTGGTTTGTTGGGAGTTTTTTTTTATTAGATTTAGGGTTAGTATTAGATAGGGATAGGATAATAATAGCCATTGGATCAAAGATCTAATGGTTATAAATATATTTATATATAATATATATTAATATATATAATATTAATAAATATTATTTTTAAATGAGCCAATCGAGCCAAGCTTGAGTGAGTCGACTCTAGCTCAGGCTCGACTCAGCTCAAACTAAATCGAGCCGAGCCCGAGCCAACTAGCAAACCGATTAAAATGATTAAGTTCGTAACATACTGCTTACTTTTATCCATAGGTTTCTTCCAACCAAATGCTAAAAAAATAATTTAATAAATTGCCTTGATAACATTAAAGGCCTACTAGGACTAATCAAAAGATAACAAAGAACATCTGTCCCGACTAGATCCAGATCTACGTCTGGTGCAATAATAATAGGTTATTCATCAATTGATGATTGGCATGATCAATTGTTCTAAACTTACAAGATTCACGAACATTGATCACCTAAATATTTCATTAATTGTAGGATAAGGTATTATGAATCTCAAGATGTATCAAGTGGCGACAAATTGTCCTTTCTCGGATATTTAATCAACATGATCTTTGTAATCTAGCTTATTTAATTAAAAAGATTATATCTTTTCAGAAGATTCAGCATTAACAGCTTTGACAGCCAGAGAAGAGTTCAAAAAGACCCATTAGTTCTTGCTGGGGTCGTTTGAAGAGAGCTCATGCAAAATATCTAACAATAATGGCTCCCAAGCCGCCCGAAGGACCTCCTACATACCCTAGCGCATCCGACCAACAAACCAGATCACCACCATCCATCGGGTTGGGCACGTAGTGTTAGCTACGTGTCTTCCACAGGGCTCACACGGTGATAAACACGTAGCCAATGAGCTTCCTAGATAGATTGTCCGGACAATCTCCCCGATTGGATCCTCCATTGATCTCGATGATACCACCAATCAATCGTAGCCAGCTCACGATTCATGAAGAGATGCTCAATGATTTCAACCTCACAGGAGGGAGGGTAGTCTTACAGTTCCAAAACCATTTACTAGAGGGAGAGGATGTTAAGTGCTAGAGGTGGAGAGCATCTCCAAGTCCGCTTGGAGATCGAGGAGCCAGGGATGAATGGGCTGATTTAGAAGAGAAAAAGTTGGGAGGATGCCAGCATCCAAACTATGTTAGATAAAACTAGAGATTGAATGAGGAAGACGTAAGAGACGGACAAAACGTAAATAATACAATTGTATGTCCCACATGATAAGGATTTTATTCGCATTGAATTGGCTTCACTTCCATACTCTATTAATTTGACATGTGAACTTGCAGAAGCAATGAGTGATGCACAACATGCCGTTTATCCACTCGGAATTGTACGAAAAACTCATGCTCTACAATTATTGACCATACTAGCTACTCCAAAGGGTTTGTTATGCTTCTACCAACGTATGTCTCTTTTTGTTGTTGTTGAAATTTGCACTTTATTATGGTTTCTCTTAATTTTACAAAATTTGTCGTATTTTTTTTAAATTTAAACACTTAATTATTCTTGTGATCTTAAATAAAGTGGAATTATTATCTTTATTATCATATTTAGCAAAACTACAGGTCGAATTTATAAATCCTTGCTAGACACAACATTGTAGAAGATTAAATAAGTTTTTCAATATATCTAAAATAAAAGTTAATTTCACTTAGACTCCTAAACTATTATCATTTTATATATATTTCTTAAACTTTTGTTTACCACATATATTCCCTAATTCAAAAAGTTTTTTAGTTTAGAGATCCGTATAATTTTTTATTTTTCTTAGTTTAAATAATAACTAAGATTTGAAGCTTATCATCTTAAATAGAAGAAGATAGATAATATTTAAAGTGTATATTAATTTAAAATTTGAATGATAAAATATAGTGAGTAAAAATATAATAGGAGTAAGATAATTATGATATTATCATATCTATTATGGTGAAAAAAAAATTCCCCTCCAATAGTTTTTTAAATTTTATTTGTAAATAAATAGATAAGTTAATAATTTTATATAGAAATAAAAATTGGTGGTATCTCATTTGAATTTAAAATTTAGTTCTCACTTATTTTTATCTTAACTTAAACAAAATTTATTTAAAATTTTTAAGGGTAGTAACGTTATTTTATATTTTTAGTTATCTTAATTCAAATCTATATAGTAATCTATAGTTAAGAAAATTACCAACAACTAACCAACTCTAGAGTTAGTCGGTATCTTTCTCATGACCAAGGAGGTCATGAGTTTAACTTCAACCCTAAATAATATTGTGAAAAAATTATTTAGTGATTTGATAATTTGGTAGGTTAACTCCACTCTATAATATAATAGAGTGTAAATAAGAGTAAAACCAAAACGTATCTAAAATATTAAATATCGAGAATAATCACCTAAAGTCGGCTTACTTTATTAAAATCAAGCCAATCTGCCAAAGCCCAGCTCGTTTGATAATTGATACTCGAAAACTCTTCTTCATAAGATCCCTTTCTTCTCCAACTTGGTAATGGACATGGCGTTATCATCGCACTCGAACTCATCGTACCGGTTGAACAACTCTGCCACCATCAAACACGCTGTCTCCACCACGTAATCCTTCGCGGCGCACTGCTTGTTATCCGCCGTCGGCTTCCCGGTCTCCGGCCCATTGGACCAGTACAAGTACTTGAGGAGTTCCTTTCCACTGTTGCCCATGAATCGTGTCCCTACGAATGTCTCGGGATTCTCAAACACCTCCGGATCCCGCATGGCCAAGGGCTGGTACCCGCACAAGAGCTCCCCTTTCGACACCTGGAACGCCGTGTCGTGGGAACGCAGCACGAAGTCCCTCCTCGCCCTCCCGTACTGGAGGGGTACCGGAGGGTTGAGGCGGAGCACCTCGTAAACCGTGGAGCGCACAAGCTCCATCTCTTTTACCGCCTCAAAGCCCATCTCGCTGCCGTCTCCTCGACTCTTCATCACTCTTCTCACCTCTTCCTTTAGCTTGGAGCGTAACCCGGATTTGTCTCTCCCAATGGTGGTTATCAACGAGGGGAAGAAGACGGAGAAGCCGCCGAAGGCGTTGAACCCGAGGACGAAGAGGATGTTGTGGATGGCCTCCTCTTTCTTGAGACCGTACTCGTCTTGTGCCATCCGGACGACTTCTTGGCCCTGCTTCTCGACGAAGTCGTAGAGCTTGCGGTAGTCGCCGCTGACTAAGGCGAAGGGGAAGGCGAAGGAGTGGAGGAGGAGCTCCTCCAACGGCTGGGGGATGGCCCCGACTTTAATGGTCGGGAGGAGCTGCAGCGCCAGCCATTTGTCGAGCAAGATGTGGCCGAATTCCCCGACTCTTGGGTCGGCGGCTGGGTCGGCGCCGACGATGCTTTTCGACAAGAACGCGAAGATGCACTTCTGCAACGCGACTAAGAAGCCAGAAGAAGACTTTCCAGAGAGCAAGTCCGACTCAATCCCGTCTAGCATCGCGCGGAAGTTGGACAGGAATTCTCTGACCCAGACGCGGGAGCTTCGGCGGAGGAGGTCGAGGCAGAAGGACTTGACCTTGGCGTGGGTGGGCTCGGAAGTGTCGAGGTAGACGACGACGCGGGTGTCGCCGGTGAAGGCGAGGCTGGGCATGTAGTGGCCGATGAGGACGTTACGCTTATCTACCAGCGAGGGGTCGAAGAGGGCGGCGAAGGAGGAAGTGTCGAGGACGGCGACGACACGGGGGTCGACGTTGATGAAGAAGGGAAAGGTCGGGGGCATGTTGGTGCGAAAGACGGTGCTCCGGTGGGAGGCCATCCGGCTGCGGAAAAAGGTTTCGGGTCCTTGAAGCCAGAAGTAGTCGAGGCGATCCTTCAACGGGCCGACCAATGGGAGGCCATAGCTGCCCGGGATCGGCCGGGGAGGTGGAACGAGAGGGGTGACCGTGGAGGCTAAGGAGGGCCACATGGATGGTAGAAAAAGATAGGTCTTTTTTCTCTTCCTCTCTTCTTGTTTCTTGGCTTCATTTAGCGTTCCTTTTTCCCTTCTTTTTATTCATTTTCCCTCGGGTTCATGCAGTCTTGCCATATAAAACACGTGCCTTCGTGTGTCTTTCAGAAGTCAGTCGATCGGAAAAAGTTTTATATATAAAACGTTTAACCCGGAAATCGATTTATATCGAAAAATAATTTTTAAACTTTATTTTAAACTAATAAAAATATGCATATATATATATATATATATATATATATATCCATTTTAAACAATGAAATATGAAATAAATTATTTTTATTTACATTAGGAAGAGCCGTTTGACAATTTGAAATTTATCCTAAATTATTCTATGCAGATCGATTAAAAAAAAGTGAGTTATTTGTTAAGAAGTGGAATCAAATGGAACATGTATCACACTTGTCGATTACTAAAGGCATACTGTTGCCGAGTTGTCACCAATTAAGTGGTTATCGATGGCGATGCGAGTACAAGGACGATTTTCAGACGATATCTTCTCGATCCGGATAACATTTTGGAGTGGAAGTATGTGGGCAAGAGACTGGACGTGAGTGATGGAAAATAATCTGGTGGAATAATTAACTTCAAATTAAATAAGGGTATAAAACATTCACTCAGATGGAAAGAAATAAAATCTTCTATTGCAGATTTTATCTATTATGTTGAATACTTGTATGAACGACGATAGATTGGTGGGGTCCCCTATTACCGATAATTGCCAAATGTATCGTCTTATGTATGTCGATAATTTGCTTATTTTTACTAAAGCTTCCTCTGCTAGCTGCAAGGTGATTAAGGAGGTATTTGGACAATATGGTAAGATTACTAACCCAAAAAGTTAATCTTGATTAGTCTGCTTTTTTATGTGCCTAGCTAGATTGATGCTATGATAAGTAGGGATATCAAAAATATTTTATGTATCAATCGTGGTACTTATCATTTTTATTATCTTGGTGTTGAGTTGTTCCCATCTAAAATTAGACTAAAGAATTATCAGGCTGCTATTGAGAGAGTCAATAGCAAGCTTATCGGTTGGACAAGAAACTCTCTCTCAAGTGGGTATATGATCACTTCGATTAATTCTATTAGAAATGCTTTACCTACCTACATGCTTAGTAACTCTGCGGTACATGTTGGTGTTCTTGATCATATTACTAAAAAAGGCTAATAATTTTCTATGAAAAAAGGGTGATAGAATGTTGTGCATCTTATTAACTGGGATACTGTTAAGTTGTCTAAATGCTATGGTGGTCTTAGTGTTAGAGATTTGAGGATTGCTTGTATGCTTTTATGAACCCTAAGATTGATATCCTATTGGTGACGATGACCACCTGTGGGTTAAATTAATGCGGTGCAATTATGATTCCCTTAACTTATGGGCTAAGAAGCATAAAAGGAAAGGTATCTTAAGTATGTATAGGCACTTGATTAAGGATAGTAAATTGTTGAGAACTTGGTATATTAGAAATATTAGTAATGACAAAACTACTTTTATAGATAATGACCCATGGATCTTCACTATGTCTATTGCCTTCAAGCCAATTTACTTAAACATAAATATAGGCTTTGGCAAGAAGACTATGGCTAGATTGTTATGATCCGACCACATAGGTTAAATCAAGTCAAGTCGAGTCGAGTCTATTTATTTTTTAATTATTTCATGATGTTAAACCTTTTAGGGCTAGTCTAATCATCTGAGCCATTAAGGCAAATCAAAATAAGTCATAACAGCCCTTAAGGTAAGTCTAGTTAAGGCAAATCTAAATAAGTCATGACAGCTCTTAAGCCAAATCTAGTTAAGTCAAGTAAACTTTTAAGTCAAATCTAATTAAGTCATGTAAACCTTTAAGGCAAGTTCTAATTCGAGTCATATCAGTCTTTAAGGCTATTCCTAGTGGGACTCGTTGTAACTGACCTCTATATATAGATGGGTTGGGCTTCTTTATTAAGCATCGAAGCATCCGAGCATTGAGAATTAATTGAGTTTACTTATTTTCTTATTATCGTATTTATCATTTTATCATAGCCGTTAGATTGTCTTTACTTTTTTAGGAGTAGATCATAGTCGTAGAACCTCCAACCTTTTCAAACCCTAGCCATCTCCTACCTCCAACAGCCACCCTACCCTACAGCCATCCACCACCACTTTTGGTCGTCCGCCACCATTCGACGACCGTCGCAACGTCAGATATTTACCGTTCTGCCCTATTCTGACCTATTTCCATTGTTTTATTTCTAACTTTTCATCCCAACCTTTAAAACCCTACCCATGAGACTATCATCACCTAAATTTTCATAATTTTCTTACGTCCGAATTATTCCGGATCTGGTTCATAACTTAGATCTATTCACAAAGGCAATTGAAACATGGAAAGGCTTGTGTTTTGGTTTGGCTCCATTCTAAGTGAGTTCGTAAGGAAATCTTGCTCTATAGAGTATCGCAGAATGATTCTTGAATTTGGCTTAGTGACCCTAGAGGTAAGGTTTCAATGAAGTCAACATATGATTTCCTAGCTAAATCGATGGGAGATTATCATAGTAATAATGATAAATGGGAGAAATTGTGGTGTTTACCTATTGCTTTGAGAATTCAAACTTTTATGTGAAAATTGACTTGGAATCGATTGGGGGCTAAAGACAGGGTGATCAAATTGATCTTACACTACCGATGCTAATGAGAGGGGAGGATAGGACTCCAACGATTATCAATCATCGCCTTGACCAAACGAGCCCAAAGGATATAGGGAGTACCAAAAAAAAAAAGGGGGACAAGTTGAGGAAGAGAAGGGGATAAGTTGAGGTGGCTCGGACACCAAGGCTTTGCCACTAGACATGGACCATAAAGTATCTCCAATCTCTTTAAAAGTAAACAACTTAATGAGCTCTAGGGCGTGAGAGTAGGCAAATGAGCCATAGGGTTTTATCCATATGTGGATTTTGAACATTCCAAAGATTAGCATAAAATCCCACAAATTAATTTACAAAACTATCCAAAGTATCAATACAGTCTATAGCAGAGGAACTAAGACAAGTAATGCAATTATGTCTTCTTTTGATATGAACGGCTATTTGAAAGAACTTAGCATTTTGATCTCTTTAAAGGATCCAGTTATTTTTGGCCTTGGCTTTCGAATGTAGTCCACCTACCTTAGTAGAACAGCATATACTTCTTATAGGAAATTTGAAGGTTCACGGTCTCCCCTTGTGGGAGGTTCCCACGCAAACATTAGCCTGATCAGTAATAATAGACCTAGCAGCAGATATTCCATTATCCATCTTCCCTAAACTATTCTTATTCCAACACCTTATCTTATCCATACATTGTAAGATTACAAGATAAGGAACATAAATGAGAGTTGGATTTCTCAGCCCATTCATTCCTAACAATATTCACCACCTCTCATTCAGATCAAAAGTGCTAAATTCTAAAATGACGAGTAATTCTAGGCACAACTTTAAACAAAGATAGTAGGGTTGTGCTACAAAGAGGCTGGCCACTTGCCACCAAAATTCCCTGGTTGCAACAAGCCTATGTCACCACTCTAGTTTCCATTATAAATTTGTAATCGCATGCCAAATTATAGCTCATCCTCCAATTTTGCCATTTTATTTCCCTGCACCAGAACACCATTAGATTTATCTTCTAGGACCTCACTAATCCGAGAGGGCACAATAGCAAGCTGACCACTTGGGTTTGTCGAAAGAAGTATTTTTTATTTCTTTGGGTCCAAGCAATCTGCCACTCAATGGTCAACACGACTACATGCGAAGAAGAATTTCGACAAATCCTCATACATAAACCTAGCTTGCACTTTTTTCATACCAATTCCAACTAGAATGGTTGTCTCGATGGTTTAACTAGATTAATGTCAATGCACATGCAAAGAAACTTTCCTCTCGCCAACAACACACTAGTTTCATCCACCCTAACAAATTTCCCAATTATGATTGCTTAAGCTGGACAGAATCTCAAGTTTCCGATATCTAAAGAGAAGATAAAAAAGTTGAACCTATATTGGGGCTGATTTATCGATCTCCTCTAAAGCTTAAAATTTTGATTTCCAAGGTATAAGATTAAGGATCTAAATCATAATCCTTTAATAAGAACCTTAATTATGTCATCTTCCGAAGCCAACCAAAGAGATAAAACTTGGCACTCATGCCTCATACTCTCTCACAAAATTTAAATTTTTTTTAAAGAATAATTTCCCTAGGAGATCAGCCACACCACCCCAGCTTCATTGCTATAACCCTCAACCATTAATATATGCAGCATATATGAGTTAGTGGGCACCTAGTCTATTACAAGCCAGATCTGGAACGATCCGTTCATATGATGATCGTGAGATTTTTATGGGAAGTAACCTCATCTCGGATATAATAGCTTTGAAATGAAGTCAATCGAAGATCCAGATGAAAAGTTTTGATTAAAATAGTGGAGCAAAGTCAGAACGGGCAAAATAGTAAATATCTGACATTGCGGTGGATGTCGGAGGGTGACGGACGACCAAAGGTGGTGGCGAACGATCAAAAAGTAAGGTGGTTGTTGGTGGAATAAGATGGCTAGGGTTTGGGAGATCGAAATGCTTCTACGGCTATAATTTACTCTTAGAAAGACAAATGCAATCCAACGACTAAGTAAAGATAAAGACAAAAATAATAATTTGGATAAACTCAGATTCATTCAATGATCCATGATAATCAACACAGAACCAGTCGTAGAGTAAAATTTTAGCGGATCGGATTCACATGCAAATTATTAAATTCATTTAAAATTCTAAATAATAAGATTCGACTCAACTCGACTAATCTAACCCATGTGGTTGATCATAATAATCCACCATGCTTTTTACACCTTGCCCTCAAGGTGACTAGTCTCTCACTATCTTGTACTTGTACAACTTGTCATGCCAATCAGTGGATTCAAGTTCATCTTACTCGAGGTCGCCTTGGAACATGATTTGGGTTGGCTGGCGCTTATATTTATGACCAAGGGTAAACTAAGCCTTTCCTTCAGCGCTCCTCCAAGGCATTGGGTACATAGCAACGCGAGGTTATCGGCCAGTTAGACTGAGCCGTCGACGTAGGCTGAGTCAGGGCATATGTAGTCTTTAATGGGTTGTGGGCTTGGGTCATCTTTCTTCTCTCCTCCTTGCAGATTTGGTTCAACTATAGAGAAGGCCTCGTTAGAAATAGTGGGCATCAAAGCCTTGACCTTAGCCTAAATTTAAGGCCTGAGACTACTAATGAAGGTATTCTTTAGGGCTGAGTCAGACTAGTTAGTGACCTGGTTGCATATCCGCTCAAACTCCTCCCGGTAAGCTCAAACTATTGTTGACTGAGTTAGCTTAGTCAACATGGCATAAAAGTCCTCATACTGAGTCGGATCGAACGGTGTACAAATTGCATTCGCAAAGTCCTACTAAGACTCAAATGGTCAAGTTCGCTCAGCTGACTAGTACCACCTAATAGCCACGCCCTCCAAGTGGAATGAAGCTAGCTGGACCTTCTGGTGGTCGGGCATGCCATAGTATATAAAAAACTGCTCCTCTAAACAGGTCCAATCTAGCGGATCTTCTTTAGAAAATTTTGAGAAATCAAGCTTGATTGTCTGAGCTTCGAGCCTAAACTATGGTCAAGGCTAGTCATATGGGACATAGGCCCATGCATCCGGCTGATGTCGCACTCGGGCTATACGCGAGTTCAACTCAGTCCGATGGTGCTGGCCCACCGAGTCATTCCACCATTCATACTTGGGTTTGTACTCATACTCATGGTCATATTCATATGTTCCAAGCTGGTTTGAACGAGACAGTCAAACCGGTTCATAAAAATCTAGCCTGCCTTAAAAATTGTGCAATTCATCACCTTCATGCACTTGCCCTAGCCTTAACCACAGGGTTGAAATTGGATTTAGGGGCACTGCCACAGGCCATTGTAGCCTCGGTGGCAGCTGGGCAGGGTAGGTGGCCGGTGGTAGTTGCCATCAGGCAGGTCCATGCGGCGAAGAGCGATAGTGGAAGACTGAATTCAAGCTTGGGCTTGAGCTAGTGCAACGGCTAGCGCATCGCTGGTGGGTCCGTTGGCCCCTTGTGGTTACGGAAGGGACCCATGGCCCCATTGCAAAGGAGCAATGGCAGCGGGAAGCCTCGACGGAAACACTCTAGTGTAGGGGTAGCTTCCCATGGTGGTGGCTGTCGAGTCCAGTGCTCCCATGACCACTAGCAACCATGACTAGCTTCCTTGGGCTAGTGGTAGTGGTGACTATTAAACTCTCACAGGAACGGAGATGAGTTTGTAGTCCTCTATGGTTGATTCCTCCTCATTCCTCTTAGATCCTGTGTTAACCATCGTCAGAGGAATGTCAACTTTGATATCAATATTATGAACTAGATGTTGAATGATCCGTTTGTAGGATGATCCTGAGCTTTTGGTGGATAGTACCTTAGAAGTCACAAATCTAATGGCTTTGGAATGAAGTCAACTGGAGATCCGGATGAAAAGTTATAGTTAAAATAATGGAGCAACGTCCAAACGGTAAATATCCGACGTTGCGGCAGATGTTGGAGGTGGCAGACAGTTAAGAGTGGTGGTGGACGGCGGTAAAGTAGGGTGACTGCTGGTGGAAGAAGGTAGCTAGGGTTTGGGAAATCAGAATATTTCTACGGCTATAATCTACTCCTAGAAAGATAAAAACGATCTAACAACTACGTTAAAAAAATAAAAATAATAGTTTGGCTAAACTTAAATTCATTCAATGATCCATGATAATCAACACATGACTACTCATATTTTAAATATAAAAATTCTAGCGGATCGAATCCACATACAAATTATATAATTTATTTAAAATTTAAAATAATAAGATAAAGCTAACTAACTAACTCAAGTTGACTTAGTCGACTAAACTAACATATGTAGTGAGATCATAACACAGTCTCGACCGGTGTGTATTGCTTCTAATAGTCCCTCGGGAAATCAATATTGGTGTGCACCTCTTAAGACCAAGCCTAGTGCGCACTACTTCTAGGGACCAAGTAGAGATGATCGTTAGGCCCGACCCGCACAAACTTGGTCCAAACTCACCTGGTTTTAGTCAAACTAAGCTCGGCCCAGCTCGAGCCCGAGATGGTAGTAGATGGCATGGGCTAAGCCTTTGCCTGCCTGGCTCAGCCCAAAAGCCCGACTCACTGCTCTCATCTATGGTCGACTCATATTGGATACATATTTCTATAATTTTTTAAGTCCCATATTGGATATTTAGCAAACTATATATTAATATATAAGTATGTTCCCATGAAAGATAACTAAAATATCTTCATATGAGTACATTAAACTTGGCCTAATAAGATATAATATTTTTTATATTTATTTTATTATATTAGACCCATTATACCCAATCAAAATCCAATATCTAATATGCTAGTGGACGGTAACGGGCTAGAATATTCTAGCTCGGCCTAAATGATTAGTGTGTTGGGCCGTAAGCAAAGATTTAAGCCCGATTTGCTAAAAAAACTTGATCTGAACCCAGCTCGGCCCGACTAGTAGTACCTCTAAGACAAGAGAACCCCTTGAATGCATTTTGACTACGGTGTGCACTGCTGCTAGTTCACGGCAAAGAATCTTCGTGCCATCTAGGTAGACATGATCATCGGGCGGGCCGGGCCGGGTTCGGGCCGGGCTCTTCGGGCCAACCGGGCTTAAATATTTGTCCATGGCCCGACCCACCAATCACTCGGGCGGGCGAGGTTCGGGCCGGGCTAGAATAGTCTAGCCCGTTACCGCCCGTTGGCCCGTGAGAGATCGGGCTAACCGGTCGGGCCGGGCCGGCCTGACCCACCAATCACTTGGCCCAACCCATATTTTAGCTATTTTTAGAATTTTTTAACTATTAGCTTATTTTTAAAAATATATATTTATATTCCTCCATTTTAAAAAAATTAAAAAAAATTAAATTTTTTTAAATGTGTGCTTAAAATAATGCAAAATGGTATAATACCAAAATATTTTTACTGTAGCAGTGGTAAAATACTGTAGCAGAAGGGCAAAGTACTGTAGCAGACGGGCGGGCTTTCGGGCCGGGTCGGGTGGGCAAAGAGCTGGCCCGTGCCGCCCATGGGTAGTTCGGGCTCGAGCCGGGCTGGGCCTAAACCGGGTCCGGGCCAGGCTTAGCCCGGTCCAAACCGGGCCGGGCACGGGCGGGCTAGGCCATTTGATCATGTCTACATCTAGGCTGACCCGGTGGTGATCTTTGGCATCCCTTAGGCTGGGTCACATCATACTTCTTGATGACCAAAGTAGGGAAGTGTGGTCCACTTTCAGAATATCAAGCTCATGATGTTGGGCGAGGCCCACCCATATATTTGGGTAGTATTTTTTTTAAGGTAGATGGGAATTTAGCGATGTCCCATTAGTTAAATCTTCTTAGTTAGTTGGGTGTTGGTGACTATTTATTTTAAAAAAAAAAACCTTTTTTTATATGATTCACCAGATGAAATGGTTAGTTGTCAAACAATTTAGGAGTGTGAGTTAAATGACTTCTTCCTTCCCCTCCCCATCCGGCTGTAGACGCGGGTGATAGTTCTTTGATCAACAAACAAAGATTACAAGGGAACTGACACATTTGTGAGAAATAGTTAGATCTGTCCAATTATGGACGCAAGACTATCATTTAAGAAGAGAATATCCACCGAGTACGTACATTGTTGAATGCCCATAAAAAGATTAATCGTGTGCATTTAATGCACACGATTATTTCCATTTTAATCACTTGGGACTTGGCTTTATAATTTTGGATATGATTATGATTGTCAAAGGAGCGTGCTCAATATTTTATGTTGTTTAGACTGAGCTCGGTTAGGTTTAATTGGCCCAGTCAGGATCCACCAATGAATACTTGCAACTTTGATTGGCTTAGTCGATATTTTTATCAACACAAATGATTCAACAAGAACTATTAATTTTTCTCTTATATTTCAACGATTGAAATTAAATAATATTAAATAAAATTAATCAAAAGTATTGGTCATATGAATAGAAAATACTGATCACTTTTCTAAATTGTAAGATAAATTAGTTATATTTTATTCCTCTTTCTCACCTATCTTTTTTTTTATAAAAATAAAAATAATAAAAAATAATAATAATAATAATAATAATAATAAATTGGTAGAAATTGGCACTATTAATAAATAGTTATAAAGATAAGCAATAAGAAAATACTTAAATTATAGTTTACTTATAGATTAATCTAGTCACATATATAAAATATCTTATATACCCTTTAATTTATCATGAAAATTATTTTTAATAAATAATTGGAATCATTGCTCTTTTATCAAACCATCCACTCATACGAGACTTTTCTCCTCTTCCATTGGGGGATTCACTGGGACATACTTCTCCTAACTCTCGGCAAACCAAAATTGGATAATGGTTCATGCCAACCAACACTAATTCGCCTCAACGAAAATTCTATGTTTAGTTATCGTGTTTAACATGGTTGCTGAGTTGTTGGCAAAGGATAAGGATGCGTGGAAACATTTTTTAATGAACATAGTCCAGGTACAGCTTAAAGTTTTAGGTGAAGTCTCAAATGAGAAGCTTGACTGGAAGCACCACTCCTGGGTTAAAGATCATCGAAATTAACATCAAGATCTAACCTTATTTGACTTGTCTAATTTATTAGTCGTACGCAATTAACCACCAATATTTCTCCTGTAATATTGGACACGCAACTACCGAAAGAACCTCTGCGTTGTACCATAAATTAAGAGCCATTCCCACAATCGTGATCAAGCGTCAGTAATTTTCCATCTACTTTGGAAGGCAATTAATGGCATCTTCTGGTGTTGAGGGAGACAAGTATCGCTCTTTCATGTATGGGGAGAGTGAAAAGAACACCGTATGGAGGTACGGGGGTCCTCCCAACTATGACACTGTGAACAAGCTCTTCGAAGAAGGTAGAACTCAGGTAATAGTCGAAACAAATCTTTGGTTAAATTAGTACTAAACTATATATACTTGTCACTCCCTTGCCCTTATCAACATGTACTTCTTCTCCTACGTAAATTAAATTTACTAGGAATGGCCAGTGGGATCTCTTGAGGAAAAAGTGCAGCGCCTCGTGAAGACATGGGAGATGGAGTTGGTCCACAAGATTCGGCCGGAAGACTACAAGACCATCAACGCAAACAAGTTTCTTTTCAGCGTCAATGGTACTGAAGTTATATATATATATATATATATATATATATATATAGTTGCTACGCACTTATCTTTTGTTCCTGATCTGCTATATATCCAGCATCTTAATTATTAAGATTTTTAGATTAATTGATCTAGCTTCAAGTTAACAAAATGATCTTATGGTGGTTTAGGCCGAAAACCTATAACAGCAAAGCAAATAGGGGAGATGGGAGGAAGCTACAATGCCTTCTTGCAAACCAGCTTGCCTCCTGAACTCCGGATCTTTGACCCGGCGCAAGAATCGACGGAATCATCGCAGTCGACGTTCACCACCGTCTTCCCTCGTGGGTTTGCGTTGGAAGTGTTACAGGTCTACAGCGGTCCGCCGGCGATCTCCTACAAGTTCCGGCACTGGGGTTACATGGAAGGACCATTCAAAGGGCATGCTCCAACCGGAGAGCTTGTTGAATTTATCGGCACGGCCATTTTCCGCGTACTAGTCTAACCTCTTATTTCTAATTAAAATTTATGCCGTTATCACTACATCATTACTCTTTTATATATGTGTGTGTGTGTGTGTGTGATCTAATAGGTAAATGATGAGATGAAGATAGAGAGGGTGGAGTTCTTCTATGAGCGTGGAGATTTCCTCTCGAGCTTCCTAAAAGGAGCACCAATTGATGGTACGTCAGCATCAGGCTGCCCTTTAATTAAAAAATAAGTAGATATTGTAAGTGGAGAGAAAGAAATGAAAGACGAGCAGAATAAATAACTCAGTTCACAGAAAAATAAATTATATTACTATCGGTTTGGTCTTGATGTATTTATTTATCTTGCTTTCAGTCTGTTAATGTGAAAGAAGTTGTTGAACACTGAGATCTGAGATCTGTTAGTATTATTATTAATTAATCAGCATATGAAAATCTATCAAGATCTATTTAGCTTAGTGACTTGGTTTAATAATAATATGTAGTGGTTGAAGGTTCGGAGTTTTAAGATGAGGCGTATGAGTTTATTGTTTGTTGTCCTTCTTCGTTCTGCCTCAGCGCCACTTATTTTATTTGGTTTTTTTTCTCCTCTCTGGCTAGGAGAATTGGCTGTGGGTCCTTAATGGACAATCAATATATAAATTTTAGAAAATAAGTAGAAGAATTGTTCTTTGTGACGAAAGGGTGAGAAACCTAAGTGCTTTCTGTTGAGTATAAGATGTTTTTCGAAAGAACGATGAAAAATATAACAAAGATGTTTATAGTAAATAAATATTTATAAATATAGGCTTTGCACCAGGATATGAAAATAATAATAATAATAATAATAAATACATAATTTGTGGTGTTAAATATAAATTTCTCCTCTATTATATATCATCAATAATGGAGCAAGTCAATAAGTAGTTTTACTATCTTTCTCCACCAATTAATTCTCCTAGCTGAGAAGATAAAGACGAGAGTAAGTAGAAATTATTAAAGAAGTAATAGAGGATAGTTCCAAATGGAAGAGAGGAAAACAGGAGTTGCTTCTTTTTATTTGGAGAAGAATCGTTGTAGCTTCTAACCTAGGAGTGGCAAAAATTGACTCGACCCGATAATTCAACACGATAACCCGGCTGTTAATCGAGTTTGGGTTTAGTCTAATCGGGTTCGAGTCATAAACGGGTCAACCCACCTAACCCGATTATTAATCGAGTCGTGTTCAGATTTATACCACTGACCTGCTTGACCCGTTTAACCCGTTTAAGTAAACAGGTCGGATCGGGTCGACCCGCAAATCCGCTAACCCGCCAAATATATATATACATATACATATTTCTAAGTTTTTAACCTTAACCCTAATACCCAACACTATTTGGGTGAGTCCCCAAATCGGCCAAATCCTAATCCCGCAGCCGTCGCCCCTTGGCCTTTACCCATGCCCGCAACTATCGCCTCTTGGCCCTTACCCATGCTCGCAGCCATCTCCTCGTCGTCTTCTTCCATTAGATCGGCTTAATGGTGCGGCGACCGAGAGGGCAACGATGGTTGCAACGGTGGTGGAGACAGCGGCAAGCTCTTGCTAGATTGGCTTAATGGTCTTCTTCCATTAGATCCCTCCTTCTTCGAAATCCCATCATCTCTTCCCCTCATCCCTCTCGCCTCCACCGCTGCCAATGGTAAGCTCTCGTCGCCACCGCAGCCTTCTCTCGTCATCTTCGACGAGCCTCCCACTCTCTTGCAGCCTTGCCTCTCCTCAAACTTTCGACGAAAATCCCAAGGTCTGATCTTCTCTAATCCTCCCTCTCGAGGCCTCGCCTCCACCGCCACCATTCTCTCCTTAGATCTCCGATGGATCACCATCCTTCTTGCACGCCCGCCCGCCCCATCGCCGTCACTATCGGTCGATCAATCTACCGCGCCATCACCGTCATTCTCCGATCTCTGTCGTCAAGGAGTTGGATTTGTTATTGACTTACAGTTGTAATTAAGGATTTGTGTTAGGATTTGTGAGTTAATGGCTTGTATAACTGAGAATTTATTGTATAATAGATTCTATTTGTGTTAACTCAGTCAATTGTATAATAGATTTTATTTGTGTTAGGATTGAATGTAGGGTTAATGGCTTAATACTTAGAATTATTATTTTTATGTTGTATAAATTTTGAGTTGAAAAGATATTATTGTATAATGTATTATTTATATAGTGTAAATTAGTAAATATTAATTTTTATATGGGGTTAAATAGTAAATAATTAAATATTATTGTATTATTAGGGTCGTGTTAATACTACCCATTTATAAAACGGGTTACACGGGTTGTGTCGTTTTAACCCGACCCATTTAATAAATGGGTTACACGGGTTGTGTCGTGTTACCCGTTTAATAAACGGGTCGTGTTCATGTTTACTAAATACAAACCGTTTAATAATCAAGTCGTGTTCATGTTAGGGAGATGTTGACACGATCCGAACCCGAACCCGCTTAACCCGACCTGATTGCCACCCCTAGTTTGACCATGCATATATATGCCTTCACTTCTTTTTCCCAATACAAACTAAATAATTTATTATATATAATTCAGGCTATACCTGCAATTAAAAAATGCTACTAAAAGTGATCAAAATATCATCTCAGTGTTGGTCAACACCTATATTTTTGTCATATTTAGTGGGCATATAATATGTGCCAACAAAAGTTATAAACAATGGCATTTATTGAACTTTTAGCAAAAATGCCGATCAAGATTTGCCGACAATTAGAAAAAATGCATATATATTTAGTGGCATTTTATAAATGCCGGTGTATATAACTCATTGCATTTGTTCAATCACCGGTTAACAACCAATAATTAGTGGCATTTCTTTAAATATCGGTTAATCTTTAGTAGCAATTGCTAAAATGTCACTGGAGCTCTTATATGGCTTTTACAAGTTTTAGTGGTATTTACAAAAATGTCACTAAAACTGATTATTTAATTTAATTTTAATTTTAATTTTTTTAGCACTATAATTATGCTAAATTCAAATATCTATAGTGTAATCAAACATACTATTATTTTCTATTACATGTCAACAAAATTATATATATAACAAAGACAACCCTATAAATAAGAAGTTCACAAATTATATATATATATATATATATATATATATATATATATTATTTTTTTAAGGAAAATAAAGGTGTCTATGGAGTATACACAAATCAACAACTATCCAAAAAGATTAATATTATGCCTATAATTAGAGTCATGCATTTAGATCAACAATTATCCAAATGTGATAATATCAAAATAAAATAGTTCTAAGACATTTTAAAATCATTACTATTAAAGATAAAACACCTAACACGGTCAAAATTTGAGGTATCACTATTGTATTTCACCTTCATCATTGTTAAACCTAAAAAAGTGAAATAAAATTTATAGATTAAATAAAAAAATATATAATAAATATATACTTAATATAAAATTTTACTAAGTAAGAAAGCTAAGTTATTGTCTTTGTAGTGGCATCTTCAATTAATCTCATATAACTATAGCATCTTAATAAGGGTTCGTTTGGTGCGGCAGCTACTTCGATATAAATTTCTCAAAATTCTTGCTATAATCTCTCCTATCCAACTAATGCTATGAAATCTTTACTATGAACTACTTTATATGCCACTAATCAATGAGGTCTTCTAATTGATATTGAAACTTCTTCACCACCCTACACATAAATGATATAAATAAAATCAAGAACTTAAATATAAATATTTATATATTTACCTTATTTGATATTTCACAATATTTTCTTTTCTTTTTAACCGCAAGTACTTACTAAAAATAAAAATTTATATAATTTAATTGAACAATAGTTTGCTATATGAAGAAAATAAGAATACAGTAGTATCGACAAAGATATATTATAGAACATATGTTAATTAGACAAATAATAATTAATTCAAAAATTATTTAACTTCATGAGTGTAAGGAGAGTGTAGGTCATTGAATTATTTAATTTTATAAATAATTATTTTTGCATCCATATTAAAACTATGAGAAATTAAATTTACATTATTTTTCTACTTTTGTGTACCAATTTTTTTTTTTGCATGCTTATTTTTTTTCTAAACAGTGAAAGAAGAGCTTTAAAAGATAACGAAAAATAAAGATATCTCAGAAGAAAGAGAGGAGAGAAAAAGGGGAGGAAGAGAGGAGAAAGAGGGGAGGGAGAGAGGAGAGAGCATTGATAAGATAAGAAAGGAATTAAAATAAGTTATTTCAAGTATATATTTGAAATATATTTCAATTCAAATTAGATTTTTTTATATTATTTTTCCTCTCTTTATTGGGGAATAAATTTACTTAAGGATAAAATGATGTTTGGTTATTAAAGAAGGCTAATATCTTATATTTTCCATCTTCATTAAAAAAACAATTTTTAAAATAAATAAATTTGTGAAGGAGAGTTTGTCTTGCCATACAATTTTTATAACACCACTGTGCTACAAGTATATACAAAATAGTCGACATGGAGGATGATGACCATCTCATCATTTTTTGTAATCACTTATACACTATATGAAGATAAGGCTTTATTTATTTAAAATTTTTAATACCGCTTTGAATAAGTGTTGGTAAAAGTTTTTAAATATTATAATTAATACTACAACGTTCAAAATATTATAAAGTCATTGAAATTCAGTAGAGCACTTTGAAGAATATAGAGTGGCATTATGATTATTGAAAGGCTTATATTAACAGAAATTATGTAAAAATCCTTTATTTGATTAATTATAAGAATTTTTAACCTAATGGGTTTGCTAGTAAGCTTCACCATCCGCACAGCATGCAAGCAGAAAATAGAAGAAAGAAGGAAACAAATCAGCAGTCAAATTAGTTCCTCCCGCACGTGCTAGTTTAGACCAAATTAACGGCCACAGATCTACGACAGCCGCCATCCTCGTTTGAATTCCGGATTAGGCGTATGCGAAGGAACCTTCCTCTCTCTCTCTCTCTCTCTCTCTCTCTTAATATAAGAACCATTGCAAGATTGTCTTGGATAGTGGGCATATCTCTCTCTCTCCTACCCAATTCCTCCTCCTCCCTCTTCTAGACTGAGTGTACTATTTACACTATTAATCACCATGAAGCTCAAGAACAGCCCCGCCCGAGGCGGGGACGGCGGCCGAAGCCGGATCCTTGCCACGGTCACTCTCATGGGGAGCTCGGGGCCTCTGCGGTTCCTCGTGCACGAGGGCGAATTAGTTGAAACAGTCATAACCACTGCCCTCAAGTCTTACTCCCGACAGCGCCGTTTACCAGTTCTTGGCTTCGACGTCGAAGATTTCTTGCTCTACTACGCGAATGGCAGCTCCGATGGTATATTCACTCTTCCTCCTCTTTTTATGTTTTGATTATTCCAGGGATTTATTGTGTTTTCTTGGGTTGATTTGTATGATGGAATGCAGCTTTGAGCCCAGAGGAGCCCATCAACTCGATGGTTAGTAGGAGATTTATACTTTGCAAGAAGCAGAGGGAGGGAAAAGACCAACTGCATTGCAGAAGGAAGGGAATAGGGAGCTGGAAGGCTATGCTTAACAACTTGCTTAGCTTCAGGGTCTCTTCTTACTGATCTAGAGCTGAGAGAGAGAGAGAGAGAGAGAGAGAGAGAATTTTGTAATTATCAAAGTAAAATTGCATAGGAGTTCATCCTCTGTCATTTGGATTGAGGGATGGGAGTGAAGAAATGACGAGGAATTGATTATTCTTTTACGTAGAATCATTTCTTGCTTCGTAATGATTCCTCCAGCTTGTCTCAGTTTAATCTCTTTTTTATAAACTTTCTTTGTAATACATAAATAATTGCATATACTTAAGGTTCCCAATGTGGTATTTGAGTGCCAATTCTCCTTAAATGATGCATGTTATAGTGGTTTTACAAATTCTGTCGTATATCAGAATTTGAGATGGAAATCACGCATTAAAATCAAAAGGATGGGGAATCCAAAAGTTTCAAAGGGGATTGCTTCTTGATTGTGGCAATTGAATTGTACAGACTAGATTTGATATCCACCACCAATTTTCTTAATGTAATTGAAACTCTGTTTTTCCACATATATCCTTGGTAGCCCCTTTTCTAAAAAACCCTAGAAGAGCTCCTTCCGAGACGCGTATCTCCAGCGACGGCTTCTTCTCCTCTTTTCACTCTGATAACCATTTTGTTTAGGAGGAGGTGAGAGGCCTCTTTTCTAGTCTAGCTACCTTTCTCTCTCCCCTCTCTTCTACTCTCTCTTCTCTCTCCTAAACCTCCGGATCACCCACCAACGATGCCCGACATAGTGAGCTATTTGGGGGTTGAGCTCCCTCTCTTTTGTAGAGAGATTGAACTCAGGCCCTTCCTCCATATTGTTTCGTTTACGAGGGTAGGTAGGGCAAGTGAAATAGCTCCCTCTCTTTTCGAGATGTTTTATTGCCATTCCTATCGGTAGACATGATTATTATGCCCCACTCGTCAAAACCCGGCTTGAACTCACCTAGTTTTAACTAGGCTAAGCCTGGCTTGACTTGAGCCTGGGATGGTAGTGGGCGGCATGGGCTAAGTCTTTGCCCACCTGGTCTAGCCCGAAATCCCGATTTATTACTCTCATTTATGGCCCGACTCATAATGCATGCATATTCCTATAATTTTTTAATTCCACATTGGATATTTAGTAAATTATATATCCATATATAAGTATATTTTCATGAAAGATAACTAAAATATCTTCATATAAGTCCATGAAACTCGGCCCAATAAGATATAATTTTTTTTTATATTTAACCCATTATTAGACACATTATACCTAATCCAAGCCCAATATATAATGTGCTAGTAGGCAATAACGGGCTAGAATATTCTATCCCAGCCTAAATCTGTCTAGCCCGAGTGATTAATGGGTTGGGCCATGAACAAATATTTAAGCTCAGCCTGAACCGACTGGGCCCACCCGATGATCACATCTACCTATAGGTGATCCGAGGGGTTGAGGCTTTTATCGCTTATGTGAGCTTGTTATTATTTTCCTTCCTTAGCTTGCCTCCAAGCTTGTTGTATTTTAGTTTACTTAGTTATATTTTAGTAAGTTGACTGTCAATGGTGATAACCAGTATTTCACATCGATAATCTTCATTTCAACTTCCTTTCAATCCCCCGTTAGGCTATGTGTGTGCATAGGTTGCCAATGGTCATGATGGAACTGCTAGGTATTGGACCCTTTTGTGCTAAGGTGCCATTTAAGTTGTGTCTAGCATCATCTTCTCTGAGCCATTTGAGCTAGATTATCAACAACAAAGATTGATAACTAGAATTTGACGTTCTTGTGTCAAGGCAGATTTTAATGTAATATAAAGCTTGACAACCTAAAAATGAGACTCCAAAGGAGAATGTATGAACTTACAATATTAATAGGGTGTGCAAGATTAGGCCTTGTAATAGTTAAATATTGTCAGGCATAAAACATGACCGATAGTTTTTAGGATTATCAAATGTTTTTACTTTCTCTTGAAAGATGTTGGCCAACTATATGAGAGTATGTTATGAATCAGATTTGGATTGGTATGAATATAGATGAATCTTAAATTGGGATGAAAAGTTAAAAATAAATAGAGAAAGATCAGAACAAGATAGAAGTGGAGATATCCATTATTGCGGCGATCGTTGGAGGGTTGTCGACGACTATAAATTAGGGTGGCTTATGGAGGAAGATAATGACTAAGGTTTAGAAATTTGGAAGGAGGTTTGGTCTATCTACTCCTAGAAAGGTAAAGACGGTCTAACGATTACGGTAAAACAATAAATTTTATAATAATAATTTGGCTAACTCATGATTCATTCCCCCAATAATAATCAACACATGATTACTCATATTTATAGGAGTAAAGTCCTAGCATATTGAATTCCACATACAGACTATTTGGAATATTTGACATTTGTTTGCATCTAGGTTTAAGCCAACCTTCTCCCTTCTCATCTCTTTCCCTCGGATACCCACTCTGAGATTCAACCCATCGCCGAGATTACCCCTCTGTCACTTCTCCCTCCTTAGTCCGGTGACCAATTCCACTTGGAAGGCTCCTTCTCCCCCTTGACTTGTTCCAGGAACTAACCCCTCCACCATAGCCACTTTTCACTTCAATAATCCTAATCCTAACCCTAATTATATCACCAATTTTCATCATTCATGTTTAAAAAACTCTTAGACACAAGTATGCATCTAAATACTAGGCAATGATATCACTCGTTCGCTTAATTAAAACTCCGAAGAAATATTAAAAACGAAACTAGAGATGAACGCCAAGATTTTAACCTGGAAAAACCCAAATGGGAAAAAACCAAGGATCCAAACTCGGATAAAAACCAATCACTAGAATAGTAGCAGTTACAAGATTGACTCACAAAACAACCCGTCGATCCAACCGACTTTGTTCCTCTTAGTCTTACTCGCTAGAACCCACGATTCACTGCTTCTCGTGATTGAAATCCAACCTCAGTAGCCTTCGAGATTGATCTTTCATCTAGATAGCCCTTAAGATGAAAGATTAAGTTTTGTAGATGAGTAGAACCTTGTTAGTTGAAGAACCGATGTAGCCTCAAGAAGTCCCCTTCAATAATGCTTCTTCAACTATCCTAGAGATAGGGCATCACAATTCTTATATATGATCTCCAAGATAGAGCCAAATCCAAGTCTTATCCGAACTCATGAGAATCCAATATTTTCAAACTTCGTTGGTGCATTCGAACGCGGCCTGAGTGCGTTCGAACAACTTGACTTGATCTCAGGTGCGTTCGAACGAGCCCGAGTGCGTTCGAATGCGACAACTTGAATTCTTCAGGTTGCGTACGAACGCGTTTGTGAACGCAGCTCTCGGTTAGTGTGAACACAGTACCCACGTTCGAACGTGTTTGTGAACGCAGCTTTCGGTTTGTGTGAACACAGTACCCGCGTTCAAACGCGTTTGTGAACGTAGCTCTCGGTCTATGTGAACGCAAGGACCCGCGTTCGAATGCGTTTGTGAACGCAGCTCTCGGTCTGTGTGAATGCAAGTACCCACGTTCGAACGCGTTTGTAAACGCACCGCGTTCGAACGCGGTGTGAACTCAATAGCTTCTCTCCAATAATCTTATAATTCTTCAAACCAGAGATATTCTAGACTTGTATAAAGCTCATTTACATGTAAAAATACACTTAGAATATTTTGTACACAATTGCCAACAATTAAAAACCTAACAATGTCCATCCTACCATTCTTGACCTTTAGCCAGTATATTCACCGTATCTTTTGATCTACCAATTCGATCAATAAGATCTCAGTTGTGTTGGATTTTTGACTTCTAGAGGAACAACATATCCGAATCTTAGGTCATTTTAGCAATTAGATTGATCCCTTATCATTTTCAAAAATTCCAGATTAAGTTCTATCCAAAACTGCAACTCAGATCACAACCATCTTCCTCGATGGCGATTGTAACATAACCTAAGGCAAAAAATCAACATGATTGAAAACTTGCTCAATGGCATATGTAGGGGTATAAACAAGATGAGCCTGAGCAAGCTGGCTCAGGCTCAGGCTCAGCTCAAAATTAATTTTGAGCCTTAGAGTTGGGCTCAAGCTCAGCTCAGCTCAACTCAAGCCAAGCTCGAGCTAGGCCAGACCGAGCCCGAGCCGGGCTCGAGCCTGAAATGAGCCTATCATCAAGCCTCATTCAAGCCGAGCCGGATCGAGCTAGATCAAGCGAGATCGAGCCCAAGCCGAGCCAAAGAAGAAGAAAAAGAAGAAGAAGATCGGGGCCCACGGGATGGTGCTGGGGACCTGCCGAAGAGCTACGTGGCGAAGGTGCTGATCCACCTCGATCCACTAGAAATTTGCCAGCACCGCGACGGCTTGACGAGGTGGCACCGCAACGATTTGTCGTTGCCAAAGGACAAGGAGATGGCACCGTGATGGCTTGCCATTGTCAAAGGAGGAAGAAGCAGCACCGCATCGACGGCTTTGCGAAGAAGGACGAGGGCACGAGGCGACACAATGGCGGCGGCTTGGCGAAGGAGGAGGAGACGGCACCAACGCATCATAGCGGAGGAGGAGGCGGGGATGTGGAAATGAGATTTAGGGATTGGGGTTTTTCTCACCCTTTTTATATTGAGTCTATCAAGCCGAGCTTAAGCGAGCCGGCTCAAGCTCAAGTCCAGCTTGATATTAATTTCGAGCCGGTTTTGACTGCTTGGGCTCGGCTTATCTCTAACCGAGCTGAGTCAGACTTGAGCTTTAGCTGAGCCTGAGCCGCTCGTTTAAATTGATAGCCCTAGGCATATAGAACACATACCCCTGATTGGGTGACTAAAGGCATTGGATCATTAGATTTAGAAGATGGACATATGTAAAGAGAGGATCATACAAGGTCTAAAGAGCTTAACAATGTAATCAAATTTTGAAGGAGTTAATGGTTTATTCCATTATAAGGAAAAAAAGGATTCATCAAATGCCACATGATACAAGATGAATACATGAAAGGATGCACGATTAATACAATGAAAGCCTTCATAGAATGAGCTATAACCAACAAAAACATAAGAAAGGTTATGTGGAGCAAAATTGGGGCATTGTAATCATGCATATAAGGAAAGCATAGATAGTGAAATGTATGAAACAAAGAGTATTGAGTATGCTTACCGAATAAAATGGAGTAAGGAGACTCACTTGGAAGGACTAGAATAGGTTGCCAATTAATGATGAATGTAGACACACAAAATGCCTCAACCTATAGGGTCATTGCAAATGAGATTTAATGAGCATGTAAGACACGTTTTTGTTGCAAATCTATGCCTACTTATCATGGCAATTCCAATAATAAAGAGTAATATGATTATTACAACCACATATTTGGCAAAAAGAGGCTTGTTAAAATCAGAAGGCTATTGAGCTCGATTTGATTATACTGCTGATGACCCACTTGATTATTATCACCGTGCCTACCAACGTAGTGTCCCAACCACCATAGTTATTTGAATAACCATTATCGTCATGATTGCTAGTTTTATGGTTTGGATTATAATGCTCATGCTGAATAGAAAAGGCAAAAAGAAACAATAGGAGGTTCAAGACATTTAGCAGAAATAGTAGAATTTTTTGTTTAAGAACAACATCAGAAAAGGCAAAAAGTGCAGCCTCAAAATGTATGGTAGTTGAAGAAGTGGAGAACTTAGGGTCGCAATTCCCGAGGAACCAATGTACCTTGTTAGTATTATCCACAACATAACTCATTACAATGAGCTGATCATATAAGGACTTGAATGCACGAGCTTTTTCGTCAACACTCTTGGGAACTCTTTTTCATAAGTTGAAATCAACTTTTGAGGCGAAACTCGTGAGTTTTGGATTGGCCAAAGAATGAGCGTTCACTTGTTACCTTTATCATGAGATCAAGAAATCCCAGACAGCTTCTTCAGAAAGAGATAAGTAGAAGAGATAGATTTGCTTCCATTCAACTTACTTTGGGTTGGGAACTTGAATATATTTTTCAATCACTTGCATGGGTGGTTAAGATGATGAGAAGTCTGCCACAAAAGATAGTTGGTGGAGGTTATCTTGATAAATAGATTTATGGACGACGGTATTGAAAGTGAGAAGATGAGAAGAGGAGGTGGAGCTGTTTTCAAAAGCCATTGATCGTGTAGAGAGATAGAACCTTCAGATGCTCTGACCATTAAAAGGTTAGAGAAGCTAGTTAAGGTAGTGGAGATATTTTGACTTCCACAGCTATGTGTCGCTTACTCTTTGTATTTATGAAATTGATTTATTACAAATGTGGGTATATAATGTTCTTCTATCCATAATAAGCATACATAAAACTAATCGAAATACTTAAACAAATATTAGAAGTTAGATTCAAAGATATTCTAATTAGATTCCTTAAATCTTAGAGTTAGTTGGACTTCCTTCAGTAGATTTTGCAATGTATATACGTTATCGATCTTGTGAATATGAATTCACAACGTGGTGCTCAATAGAGAACATAGTTATAGATTTTCAAATAAATATTATTAAAAGTCTTTACATCTTTACCAAACCAAATAATAAAGTTTAAAAGGTTTTTTTTTCCTTAAATTTTGGCCATCTTGCAGTAATTAGATTAAGCACAGATGTATGATAATATGCGATTCATCTTCTAGAGAATCATGTAAGTATTGTGATCATCAATTCATGCCTAATTAATATGTTTATCATTTTCTTTGCATGATATCATAATACTCTGTGCATGACTATTAGATTCTCTCGCTTTCTATGCTCTTAAAAGTGTTGAAAATGCTTCAGATTTTAGAACTACAAGTAATTCTATTCTTGTCAATATTATTAACCGTAAATTTATCACATAAGTAATCTACATTTGTGTGCTACCATATTGGAGTTTCCAAGTACAATTGTTAAACATTATTTGAGATATTGGAGGATACAAATTCAAAGTAAGACATCTCTTTTATTTTACCAATTTCAGAATTAAGTTATTTCGAGATCAGTAATGCAAAACCAAAGATTTATTTACTTCAAATTATATGAGAAATTTTTAGTAAAACATTTTCTATTCAAATGGTTTATGGTATTAGCATGATTTAGATCTATAACTTGTAGCTCTAATACTAATGTTAACATACCAACTACTTTAAAAGAACTTAAACTGTTACAAAAATAATTTTTATATTTTATATTCTAACATAAATTTATCTCTCTCTTAATTATCTTTATATAAGATTACTATATATCACATTTTCAGATTTTTTTTTCCTTATTTCTTTAGTGAGAAAATATTTTGGATCATATTTTGATTGCATGTCTGATTAGATGAAGATTTATTTCTGATACTATATGGGATTATGTATACTTTCTTTATATTTGCAATAAGTTTTAGTGTATAACATGCAAAGAAAGTATTGCAGAATAGAAATAAATTAATGTTGCCCTTGATGTAGATACATACACATATATGCATACATGTTATATAGTGAAGACATATTGTACCTAAATATTTTGTTCATAATTATGACATGGTACTAATACATAATTGCATATTTTTTGTTCTTCGGCACCAGAAAACCATTTTTTAGCTTTGCTATAATTACAAGAACAAAACAAAGACTATTAGTGAGTGTTATCTTCCTTATTGTTTGCGATAACTAGCTTTAATCTTTTTTAATGTAATGAATATGATTTTTTTTATAACTAGCACTGGCTCTTTCTCAATGTGAGAAAAAGCCTCAACCTAAATTTAGTTTCAAATTCCAATTCAAATTAGAGAATATGTCATGCTAACTTGCCATCTCAATTTTGTGCAGTAAACGAAAACAATGAGCTACTGATTTTTCCAAAGGAAAGATAGCTAATAACTATGAACCTGTCGGTGGATGCTACGGTATCATTTGCTCGATAATCAACTTAGCTATTTGGAGGCAATTAGGTACTAATATTAAGTGGCGGCTTATTGTGGTCATTGCATTTGGACTACCAGTACCAGCCTAATTCTAAATTCAACTAGTAATACATTATATCATCTACTACAACCATCAAACTAATTATGGTCTTTTATACTTAAGAAATTGTAAGAAAATTAATAATATTATAATTATCTTCATCACCATTGCAAAGTTTGAGTGATTTGAAAATTCACATGTTGGCGAGATTAAGAGATGGAATACACAGTTCTCTAAAATTTGTTTATGGATTAAAAGGAAAATAGAACGCTCGATACAAATGAGTTACTAGAAAGATTGTTTGTAATTCAAGATAGAAAATAATAATTGTAAATGCCTTCTAATATTAATATGCAGACACATATTCTGGTGAAAGATTAGCTACTTAAGAGAGAGAGCTTACTCTTGAAACAAATTTCAACTTTATTGTATAATTAAAGATAAGCACTATCGATTGCCTCACATCTAGGCTCAACTAATACAACATTAATTGAGTTTGTTGATTATAGCCATTTGGAGCTTCCCCACCAACAAGTTGTCCCCATGAATCTTGCCATATGCTAAAGAACACCATATTTACAGATACTCTACAAATATTTTATAATAAGTGATAATGTAACATCTTATTAATCCTTATTTTTTTCGTTTTCGCGTGACAGCCATCATAATAAATACACAAGATAATGACACATAATCACTTTTTATAGAATATTGTTAAAGTGTTTGCAAATAAGATTTTACTTTATGCTAAACTATAGATAATAATATCCTTCTGATGCGAATATGCATGGACACGCTTGTATACAAGTGTAATATTGTATAATAACAAATTTTTATATATGACAAAGTCATATTACTTATGGATGACGTGTGAACACAAAATAAAAAATATTCTAAGATTAAAATGTCAAAGAGCAAATTTCAGCAATCTTGTAGAAATGGTTGGCATAATTTTGACGATGGAACATATAAAATATGAGCTCAAGCAGTTAGAACTGATAGTCCAGAGCTAAGAAGAAAAGTTTAAATACTAATCCAAACTTTGTATCTTTTTTAGTAATTTACCTAATTTAAATTACAAAGAATCTTCCACACTTTTCAAAGGATCATAGATGCTAGAGAATTTGAAAGAATTTCATGGGAGATCAAAGACCATAATTAGATAATTCTAGAATTATCAAATGAGCTTAATTTTCAACAAAGTGTGAGGAGTTCAATTGTTCATATGTTGTCTTCTACCGATCATGTGTAAAGCATCAAATAAGCTTAATCGTTAGTGAGTACACGTCTACTACCAAAGGAGAATTATCATGATTCACATCAGAGATAATCAATCAAGAGTTAATCTAGTTTCATAGAATAGAGTCCGAGCAAGAGAACTTTAATTAACAATCGTCAGTCTTGTAAGTGAATTTTATATCTATAATTTAAGTGAAATAAATTGATCCATATGTGATCAAATTGGTAGTTTTTTTCCCCTTAGATGAGGAAGATTTCTTATCATATTAAATGAATTGTTTTAGTATGTTGATGTTAATTCAGGATTCCTAAGTCCTAGCTCCCTTCACGAAGGATTATGGAGTTAAAGTGTTACCATAAATTATATATGAAAAAAGATTTCCTTTTATTCAGAAAGGGATCACGTATGATATCAAAAAGGCCATAACAAGTATGAGTTACCATAAGTTATATGTTAGAAAAGATTTCTCTTTTATTCAGAAAGGGATCATGTATGATATCAAAAAGGCCATTTCAAGTAATAAACAACTCTATATACATGATATATTGAGTTTAACAGGTTTAACTGAATGGAATTAATATATATATATATATATATAAAGATTAAATCTATGTCATGCATGATAAATTATTTTTCTATTTGGTAAGATTTCGTAGATTATGATTCTGCGCATATTTATTGGGCATGAACATATGTTGGCATATAAATCATGATAATGATGTGTTGCATTATGCTTTTTGTGTTGTATAATATAATGCTACTTGCACACATACACGATCATAAAATGGGTGACTACTGCGTCCCGATTGTACCCGACACCTCCCCAGTCACGGTTATGGAAGGGGGATATTCTTATACTTATATATATTATGGCCCACGCCTAAGGTCTTAGTTTGTTGATCCTAGATAATCACGCAACTATTTCGCCGGGCGATGAGCAATTTACTGTCGATCAACGAGAGTTATACTCTTTAGGTTATTTAAGATAGAGAGAGAGAAGGGTAGGATGATGTAGATCTAATGGTACCGATGGCGCAGAGTGAGGGCGTCCGTGAGTGACAATTTATGATTTTCACACGGTGGTGCGATGACGTGGAGCCGAGGCCTTAGATGGTAGTATCGATATGCGATACCGACCTTTGTGATGAGCTGGTCTGCGGTGGTGGATATTCGGTCATACTGTTCGTCGGGTGATGGGCTAGCAATTCTACTGCTAGGGCCTACTCTCCTTTGGGGTATGTGTGTGGTTGGGTGTGAAAATTGATGTGGCCTACGGGCGTAGCTCTACATGAGCCCATATTACAGACTTAGTAGTCTGAGATAATGCATATTATGTGGTATAGTGTTGACATGGCCTTTAGGCGAAGCTCAGTGTAAGATCGAGTTTGAGGACTTGATAATTCAAATAGATTACATGGTAGGTTATTGATTGCTTATGCATGTGCGCATTAGATGGATATGTTGCGTGTGAGATACTGATGCATTGATTTGATCATGATGCACATATTTATATTTATTTACTGTTGCATCATTCATCGCACTACTTTTAGATTGTAAAAGTAGAAACTTACTGGACTTTATGCTCACCACCTTCTGGTGAAAATATTTTTAGATTAGTGGATGAGTCGGAGTTCGTAGCAGATCTAGCGAAAAATGGCCTAAGTTTTCTTATTCTTATTCTTATTCTTAATTTATCTATGTAAATTAAGCTATATTGGTTGTAGCTCCTGCGTGGGCTTTGTTAACTTTTATTATGGATATGTATTTTGGGCTTTGTTGTGGCATTTGTGTTATCTGTTTTATTTGTGAAAATGTGGGCTTCTCACTTGTATATTGTGTTGAAGTATTGACCAGCAGGTCACGTGGGTAGAACCACCTGAGGGGCATGTGTTTGGTGGCGGGTGTTACAAGTCTCATATTAGATTTGTTAACTTAAAAACAAATTCACATATGCTATAAAATTCTTCAAAAATAACTAGTGTGACCACATTCAAATTTAATCTAATTAAAAAACGACTTTAGTATGTAAACTTAAATACAACCCAAATATGGCCTAAACACGAGATGAACATTACAATTTAATTAAATTAATTTATATGGGGTGAATCAGGTTAAGCAATTTGATTATAGAAATATGAACTAGAAGTATGGATCAGGTTAAGCAACTAGCCGAGTTGGATAACACCAAACAATGAAGTTTAAAAGTCGTTTATTTTTTCCTCCAAATTTTGGTAATCATAAATTCATGCCTAAATATGTTCATTTTTTGTGCATGACCTCATGTATCAGTGATGAATGTTACTAATTAATACTCCATGCATGACTAACTATCGTATCTTCTCGCGTCCTATGCACTCATAGTGTTGAAATGCTATAAAATTAGGAGCTACAACTTAATTATATCTTAACTCTATTCTTCTCAATAACATATATGGTCCATCTTTAAATTTTTTTTTTTTACATAATATGTTATCGGTGTTCCAAAATACAAGTATTGATATTATTATTATTATTATTATTATTATTATTATTATTATTTGAGACATTGGAGGATACCAATTCAAGATATATTTAGCTCTCTCTGCTTACATAAGAAATGCTTTGTTTTTTTTTTTGTTTCAGACTTCATGATAAAACCTTCTCTTTTATGTAACTGGTGATGTCTCATGAGTTGGTACTTAGTGAGTTAGCAAATTACAAGTTTATGCATGAGTAGACATCCTAGACCATTTGTTTCATTTGTTTACCATTATCCGTTTCTCCTTTTCAGCTGAGAAAACCTATTTCTTTTTAAGTCTTAACCTCATATACCTTCATCCTTCAACAGTGAGGACTCATTTTGATCCATTGGTTCTGCTTCACTAATATCTTAGAATCTAATTTAAAATTATGGCTTATAAGTTTTTTGACAACAGTATATGTATACAATAGGTTCGAGAATAGATCAACAAAAGAATACAAAATTAAGAGGCTTATATGAACGGAATAATTAATAGTATTGACTTTATTTTTCATAAGAGCAACTCTTCAAATTAGCATCTATCCATCTGCCAATCATACAAGATTACATTAGGTGGATTCACTGTTTTACTTCTATCAAGATATGTTACTCAAGCAGAGAATTTTAATTAAATTGCTCATTACTTAGCTACTTTTGCAATTCAGAAAAAATCTTATAAAGAATGAACTAATCCACCGTTGGATTAATAAAAAAAATTCATCTGGTCACATGCCTACATAGTATGGCAAGAAATGATGTAATGCTTAAACAATTTTGTACTCGTGATAATTCATTCTAATGATAAATTTATGTTATAATCAAAATAAACATTCCTAATTATGTGTATGTGTATAGCAAACTACTGTAAGATCCGGCAAAACTACAGCATATTGACAAAGCACCAAATTATATATATACAAATAAATAAAATATATATGCAACTCAAAGTTTAATGCATAGTAGTACAAAAATAAAAATGTTACCATTACTCTAATTTGTATACACACTATCATCCAATCTACTACGCGGAGCTCTACTAATTTTGATCATCAGGCCTAATAGGCCTTCTCTCATATTAGAAATACCCAACAAAATATTTACCTTCCGACTAGGAATATCATCTATTACAGCCATCAAACTAATTATTGTATTTGTTTGCATAAGTATTAACTATTTTATTTGAATTCAATATGAATATTAATCTCTCCTTGGTGTTTGTTTTATAATTAAGCCCAAAATATGTGACTCAAATGTAAATTTTGAAAAAGATAGATTAATAGAAATACCCAACATAAAGAATTCACTTTTTTTTAAAATAATTTATAACCTCATAAATTACTTAGATTTGTGCATAAATAATGAACACTATGCCCGTCGAGTCACTAAGGGCATTACCGTCAAACTTCTCACCCCAAATCCTCAAAGCCCTAGCCTCCAGCCATCATCTCGCTATATAATCCATCTCCTCCCCTCTCTCCCATTCCGCCGCCTCCTTCTCCCACCAAAACCCCTAACCCTAATCCTAGATCCACCATGAAGTACAACCCACGCGTCTCGAGCTCCCGGCGCAAGTGCCGCAAGGCGCACTTCACCGCTCCGTCGAGCGTGCGCCGCGTGCTAATGAGCGCCCCACTTTCCACCGAGCTCCGCACCAAGTACAATGTCCGATCTGTCCCCGTCCGCAAGGACGACGAGGTCCAGGTGGTGCGCGGGACCTTCAAGGGCCGGGAGGGCAAGGTGGTCCAGGTCTACCGCCGGAAGTGGGTCATCCACATCGAGCGCATCACTCGGGAGAAGGTCAACGGCTCTACCGTCAACGTTGGGATCAACCCCTCCAAGGTAGTCATCACCAAGCTCAAGCTCGACAAGGATCGCAAGGCGCTTCTCGACCGCAAGGCGCGTGGCCGAGCCGCCGACAAGGCCAAGGGGAAGTTTTCCGCCGACGAGGTCGCTGCAGGCGCTGCGCCGTCGCTCCAGGAGATTGATTGATTGGTCTCTATATCCTTGTCTTGGTTTTATCTTGTGTTCTATGTTTTGGATTAGACAATCCCTTTCTATGTGCGGAAAAATTAAAATTTTGGATCAATTTAGTGCTAAGACTACATGTTTTTGTTTTATCGTATAACTGGTTAGATAATTGTTGCATGCGGTGTTTATCATGATCGATTGGTGGTGGTGTTTATTTTCTTTGAAATAGTTTTTTATTAAATTATTGCTGTTTAATGTTTTTTGTATATCTGTTAGATTAGTGTATATTGCTTTCAAGTCTGTAGGAATTGGTCCATGCCTTCTTTTAATTTCTTTCACATTTTATTTGTAGTAGTTTTTCAGTGGCATTTAGGAGACACCAGAAGGTCCATACTACCTACTTAGATGCCATCTAGTTTTCTAATGACTTGTCTTTCACACTTAGAACTTTCTTGGGATGTCATTGAGGAACTTGGATATTAGCTGAAGGAATGAATGCACAAAAATTATGACTCGAGGTGAGAATTGAAAGGTATATATGGAAGGAAATAGGAATCACTAAGTCCTTGTATTACTCATTGACAATCTTTCAATACAAACGGAAACAATGTATGGTTTTGGGTAGCAATGTCACTTTCTTAAGTTATCAAGAAGATTAAAGAGTAATGTTTGAGTCAGAGACTGATGGACAATAGCATTTTAGACTTTCATAGCTTTCAAGAGATTTTAGGAATTAAACCATTATGTGCGAGGATGAACTATATCTGGTAAAATGCGTCCCCAGATCTCCTGGTAAGCGAGGCACGATTACTGAATGTTATAGATAGTGCCATTTTTCCATGATACAAAGCTCTTATGGTATCCAACTTGATCTTGTTAGCCTTCTAAATATTAGCCCTCATTAGTGATAACATTGTTACAAAGAGCTCGTGAGTCTTGTAATCTCTTTCATGTTGTTTGATGATTGAAACCTCTTGAGATCTAAATGTTTTTTTCAGGACGCCTTACTCCGTCACCTAATTATTTTTGTATATTGTGAGGAAAATACCCTGTCTGTAAGGCGCATGAGAAGTCTGCCTAAAATTGATTTGAAAGTAATTCTATTAGCTGAACTGTTGGTAGATTCAATTGTTTGTTGATCCTTCTTTCTGAGTAGCTGGCTGATCTGATTGAATGCTTGTCAATGGAATTAGAAGCCTCAGAGATAATTGTGGTATGGATTAAATTGTTTAGTTTGTCAACCTTTTAAGAATCCATCCTACCCATCGAAAGATTTCTTTACTGGAGCCTATATTTGTTACTTGTTTAAGGATGTTAAATACATTTGCTTATTTAGTGAATTCTTTATGTTGCTAAGATAAATTATACTCTTATCTACATTGGACTTGAATTACCTTATGGTATAAGATTGCGGTGTAACTAGTATCAATCAGATGTATATGGTTGGGTTTTGTGATACTTGAACTCTAATTGTCTTTTAATTGATTGCGCAATCCTTGTGAAATGATGAATCTCTCTTGGCCCTGATTCTGTTGTTGGCTATTTAAATAAGTCGACCAACTTGTTCTAGGGTTTTGGATTTGCAGGATCTCTTTCTCTGTTTCTCCTTAACTCATATCGGGGTTTCAAACTTGTCCTATGTAATTCACAATAGGCCTTTTGTTGGTGACTGTGTTTACTAGATTTTCCTTATGGAAGTGCTTAGAAATGATTTGAAACCTTACAGGAGATGAGAATTGTGCTTCTTTTAGCTCTAATTGCATTCATGTACTCCATGATGAATAATAGCTACTTACAACTCTTACGAAATCGTGAGGTTATAGAAGCAAGTTTGAGGTCATTAACTCTGCCTGTAACAACCTCCCATCTTATAATTGCCATAATTCTTAGCTATTGCTTTCATTTGTTCATTTATTGTTCATATAGGGGATGTTTTCTGTTTCTGGGCTTCTGTATCCGAATTTTAGTTTCATACTTTTCCATAACTTGCCCATCAATATACTTACTAGCCATAAAAATTTTCAACCGCTTTGGTTCATCAGTGGTAGCGTCTCAATCTTATGATGGTTGTATTTTTGTGTTCATGGCATCATCCTCTACTAGTTCTAAGTTGATGAGCAACGTACATATCTTTGTGATTGTTAGTGGTAAGTTTTAATCCATAAAGTCTACTTAAATTGGAAGAGCTATACTTGACATTTGAGGGTTCATAATTTGGCCTCATTGTGTATCAAATATATGGCATGTCTGATGAATCAGTTTCTCTCCAAACTGAGTTGGTTTAACATAGGCGCCACTTGAATCGATCGAGCTAGGTTCAAATCATGCTCAGAATAAGTCAATCCTGCCTGTTCTAACAAGTCCGAATTGAGTTAAATTTCCTCATCTGTTAAGCAATTTTATTGAGTTTCCTATGAAGAAGATCTTCACTAATCTTAAAAACTTCAGCTGGTCTTTGTTTATAATCCCTCATCTGGTGAGCCTAATACAAGCCACTGCTAGTTTAGCCTCCCCTTTGTTTCTAGCTTAAATAACCACACTTAATGCTGGTTGTTGAGATAGGAGGACGTTAATTTTGTCAATTTTAATTACTATTGAGGACCATTTCACTCCACTTGCTCTTGAGATAAGCTATAGGTAGGGGTGGCAATTGGGTCAAGTTAGGATAAGACAAATATAACCCATTTATTAATTAAGTTTGTTTCAAGTTATTGCCTCAAGTTAAAGACTTACCACCCTTAGCTGCTGATATATTTTATAACTCCTGCTTAGATCAATTTAGAATCCCCCCAAAGTTCTAATCTCAAAGATTTCGAATTGAGAACCCGACGAACTACTAACAACATCCAAAGTTCACTGCATTACTTTTCCATCAATATAACCGTTTATCATGGATAAGAGTTCACTGGACGCAAATATCTACTTTAACAGACAAACCGTTTGATTTTATTCAAGAAAGTTCAACACACACATATAAAAGGAGACACAAGTATCACCATGCAACCCTATAGTTGCTTTCTAGTAACTTTATTTCCATATTATGTTTGCCTCATCCTCATCAATCCTGCTTCAGCACCTGGGTGCCTTCACTCCACACTGCTGCACCACCCTCTGGGCGTTAGCACTGGAGATGTAGCCTCCCAAGTTAGGGTCTCTCGCGTACTGGCAGAAGCACGGCTGCTGCGCCTTGAGCTCGGCGCAGCATTCGGCCGTCACCGGAGCCGAGTACAGGATGGCCCCGAAACACGAGGACAGCTCACTGGGATCACACGTCACCGCCTTCGCCGTCGGAGCCAGGATAAGGCCGAGGAGGAAGATGACAGTGGCGACCAAGGAGAGGAATGAGGTCTTCATTATAATTCCTAATGAAGAGGGTGTGAGTGAGGGAGGATTTGGAGTATTGCTTTATTTATAGGGAGACTGGAGATGTAGAGCCATAACTGGGGAGTTGCATCGTTTAATTTCCTTGGATCTAATTTCTAGCTAGACTTGGATGGAGATTCTGACTAGTTTTGGAACTTGGCAAAGAACTTCTCATAGGAGTGGTTTGAAACATTGAATGCGTAATTAATTATCAACTTCAACGATGCGATAACAGTCACGAGCAGTAAGCAGTAGCCATGCCGATGATCAATGCTGTGGGCTCCCATGAAGTTATTATGGATGGTAATTCTCTTGGCAACCAGGCATGATGGCGAGGACATACTATGTCTACATGTACATAATATGTACAATTTTTTTTTTTGCAATTAAAATTGCCAGTAAATTATGTTTTTACAACTATGAAAACGTATCCCAACAGTTTGAGATATTCAAGTTAAACAATTGAGTGCCGTTTAAAATGAATAATGTTATATCTACAAATATTTTATAAATATATTCTATGAATGTATGAGATGATGCCACGTCAAAAATGTCTACAGTGTGTTTCTAGGCATAGCATTTTTAGTTTCGAATATTGATGGCTTGATTTGATTGAGTTAGTTATGTTATGCATGTATGTCTTGGCCTGTAAAACCCTAGTTTGGTGGGTACTTCAATTCTTTTAGGCAAGTATTTAATGGATGGCTATTTGTGCAGAAGATAGATATAGCAGTTGTGTGAAGGTTGGGGTGGTTGTGCTTGTCAAATATAGGCTTAATGGTTTGGGACATGGAGCATGAGATTGAATTACTAATCTCTTGAAAACGTGTGGCAATAAATTCTGAGAGCCTGGGTCAACAAGTAATGAGTTTTCAATTGAAGCAGGTTTTATATAATTTTTTTATGTAATGTATAAAAAGATATTTTCAATGTGTAGAATCTTTTTATAAATATATGCATAAAGCACTAAAATGTGTAGAATCTTTGTATGAGTATATGCACAGACTTTATAAAGATTCATGACTAAGTTTAAGAGTGAGACATATTTTATAGGATGTGGTTCTAACTGGAAAGCTAGAGAGTTTTTTAGTTGCTAGGAGTTCGAAGAATTGTATTAAGTACTCTGAGAACAAAAATCAACGAACGAATAGTATCATGCTTGAATCGTGAAGAGTTATTTTGATTTTCCTGCTGACTTCATGAACAATCTTTGAAGAATTATTTTGATTTTATTTGACAGAGGTATCTCTTCTATCATTATTTGAAAAAAAATGCCCCCATTGTTTAGTTTGAGTTTAAATCCTAAATGTGGCTAGTAGGCTCCCTTTATTAATCATGATTTAGGTACCTTGAATTGGACTAAAAAAAAATGTGGTATTTAATTATGAACTAGAGTAATGTGTAATTATTATTTTTAATATGATGTGAAAAAGTAAAAAATATGTTGATTTTAAAGGGAAATAGGTGATATGAAAAGTTAATTAAACAAAATAACTCTATGACTAAAGGTTTGCATTCAATTTTCAACATAGTTGGTTTGTCTTCCAGAGGGGTGTAGGGTATGTCTGGAGTTTTAGTTTTAGCTTACAAGATATGTGGTGGAGCAGGAGGAGCTATGGTGATGTTTTTGTATAGCCTATTTTTGTGCTACATCACTGGGCTACATGGGGGTAAGATCTTCAGTAGAGATAGATGTTGGAGGTCTTAGGGTTAGCTTGGGTGGATAGGGGGAGCTAGAAAACCCTTAAATTTGATGTGATTGATTTGGTCGATGAGGACTAAGACCAATTTTAGCTCTTCCACATTCGCTCATGATGTTGGCAAGCGCACCTATGCTACATCAGAGCAACACATAGGCTCTAGTTGAAGGTTGAATAGATGTTGCAGTCTTGTTTACAGCAACTAGGATGTGACAAGGCGAGGCGTTGTTAGTCAACTTCTCCATAATGCTCGACAGCTCACCTACAACTAATAAAACTTGCGATGGTCGACTAGGCTCTATACCACATCTTCCTTCTCCAGGGCGGGACATAGTGGCCCAACTTTGAGCTTTGAACTATGCCAGCCTTAGACTTAACCATAACTTCGAGCGAGTAGGAAGGGGCGGCTAGATTGGTAAATATTAGCCTCAACAATGTCATTAGCTTGCTCCTCGTTTGGGTGGGATAATCATTGGTGACCTTAGATTCAAGATCACCTCTTACAAAACATTCGGCCAGTTCATGGTCGATCCTTTCATAGAAATGAGGGAGTCGTTCATAAAGAACCTTCACTTCATAGGGGCTCCCATCCACAAGGGTGATTAAGTGAGAGATTTTGAGTGGAGTAGTGATGTTCACTGAGACTATAGCTCGAATGTATTTGGTCCACTTCGTAGCATCAAGAGAAAGGCTCTATTAGCGAATCTATTGCAGATTCTACAACCATAGCCACTATGATCGAGAGATATTCTATCAAGAACCCATGGAATTGCACCTAGAGTTCGCTATACTTGAAAGTCCATTTCTCGGTTAGGAGATTAGGTTTAAACTCATTTAATACAAACATATTCCTATTGAAGGACCAAGGGGCTCTGTACTATATACTCCATTTGTCAATTAGGAGTTCAAACTTGATGAGGAAACCATTCTTCCCCGCTTCTATAATGGCTATGGATCCTTCAATATTCCATGCTTTTGTTAGCGCATTCTTGAGACCACCAACGTTGAAAGGACGGTTAGAAATCATTTTTCCTATCAGACATAGATTCAGGTTCCTTGTCTTGATTATGTGCTCACTGCTAAGCGAGATGGTGGCATCTATGAAAGAGTATTTTAATAGGGTCGAGAAGCTTCTAAGGAGCTCCTCTTCAGAGGTGTCCATTTGGAAGCTAAGGATAAGGCTGGTGGAGAGGGGAGGTGAACAAGAGACCAAGTTAAGAAAGGAGGCATAGCGGTCCTCGAAGGCGGCAAAGAGAAAGGCCGAGAAGAAGAAGAAGGGCAGCAAGAAGAGGGGAAAACACCTAGGTGGGAAAAATATGAAAAGTTTTCATCTTTCCATTTCCAAAGTCATTCAAATTTTATGTATTGTGTGTTTTTAATTGGACACATGAATGAGCTATATACCAATCGGAGTTCTTATGATAAAGATATAGATAAAAAAAGTAAAATAAAAATTAATTTTATTATTTAAAAAATTGAATTTGAAAATACTTATTAGAGATGAAGTTTTAGAAAATTAAATAAAATTTTCAAGTCGATTGAAGTTTATATGAGAAAGATACGAACGAAATAGATTTATTCACTCTTTTGCTCGTATCTTTTTCATATGAACTCGGATTGATGATATTTTATATGTGTTGGAAATTTTATTAGTCATTAATAACTTTATCTCTAATGAGCATTTTTAAAATTTGATAACTTTAATAATTATAATTTATTTAAATATTATAATTAAAAAAAGAATTAATTTGGTCTACGAGAGACCAATGTAAGCCAACATAACATGTTAGTAGACCAAACGTAATTCTATATTTTTTTAAATTATAATATTTAAATAACTTTTAAGCCCTTGAAATGATCACATTTAGTGATATTTATTAGAGATAGAAATTGTAGAAAATTAAATAAGCTTTTCAATGCATATAAATTTATATTAATTAGAGTTCTTATAACAAAGATATGAATAAAAAATTAAAATATATTTAATTTTATTATTTAAAGAATTGAACTTGAAGATATTCATTAGAGATAAAGCTAAGTTTTTCGATGCATGTAAAATAATATCAATTGGAGTTCATATTAGAAAGATCTTGACGCTATTGTAGTAGGGAGATGAACGAAGACTTCAAAAGTTGCACCGCAAAAAAGTGAGCAGGACGAGAATGATGAGGAAGAGCTAAAAAAAGAGGTCATAACTCTTCTCTCACACTCAATCTCATCTAATAAGAAAGAGTTTCTCTCTAAACTAATTTATATTTTATGTATAAATTTGGAACATGTCATATCATTTCACTGTATCTCATTAAATGAAAAAGCAAAGTTGTTAGAAACTTTTAAAAGATAAAGAGCGAGCAAATCTGTCAAAAAAATAACAAAACATAGATAATTTGCAATAGAAGCATAAAATGGGAAGAAAGTGTAACCTAAAATATATCTCAAGTTTTGTAATGAAAATATAAGGGAGAAAATATAATCTGAAATATATCTCTAGTTTTTAAAGCAAAAGCCTTTGTGAGTAACTATTTCTTTTTTTCTTTTAAATCAGATATAATTTAAAGAGTGTAAGTACAATTTTATCCTTTATTTAATATAAATTGTACTTTTTTCTAGAGAAAGAAATCTGTACCCACTTAAATTAAATAATTTGATTAGCCATAGCCGAAGCCCTCAAAATTGAGGGGATTACATAGGTCAGCGGGGAGCTCTTTAGCTGGCCTGATCGATCGAAATCCTGACGTGAATTTACCTTTGGTTGGCAGCGCAGTCTGCCACCTTATTCCTTTCCCGATATAAATGAGCCACACAAAGCGCTCACAAAGCCTAAAGACACTCAGCAGCAATCAACGACTTGATCCTCCGCTGGCACGTAGTCTTTCTGAACCAAATCTGGACCGAGTAAAAGAGGAGTCCGTCTCTCCACCTCTATTCTACGGTGGCCATGGGAATTGTACTTTTCCAAAGGAAAGAACATTCATTCACTTTTAATTTAATTAGCTCCACAACAACTGAACGTTTACAAATAAAATATTAGCTGGTTCGCAGAGCCATTCACAATCCTTTATAAGTTGTAATTCCTGCAGTCGAGCGTGCAAACAATCTTCCACCTAGCGCGGCGGAAACGAGGCGAAGACGACGCGTCCTGTACGCGGAAATAACGACCTCATCCCTCATCCCTCCTCCCTCCTCCCTCATACCTCTCCTGTCGTCTCCCGAGGCGCCGACTTTGTCCTAAATTTTAGCACGCTAATCTTAGACTCCAGTGTGGCAATCCGAGACACTGGTCTTCAAGTTCTCTCCAGACCATACATGTGTCCTCTCCTAGACCTTCCGATCACAAAAACGAAAAAAAAAAAAGATCCGCTGAACAAGATTAATAATTCTAATCTCATCCTCTTAACTGTTTTCCATCTAATTAATACCCTCTTAAAATTTCCATTCCCTACTCCCTTCTCCCAATTCCCGCTTCCTCTCCCTCTCCCTCTCCCCATCTCGATCGAAATCTCCCAGTCCGAGGCCGTTTCCTCTTTAATTGGAGATTTCTACCATTGGTATTCTTAAGCAACGATGGGGACGAGGCGTTGCTACGGAGAGGATCGATTCTACAGCGCCGGCAAAGCGCGGCGAAGCCACCAAAATCGGGGAGGATGGGAGAAGGAGAAGCGACTGCTTTCTCCATCGTGCAATCTAGATCGGTTCTTGGAATCCACCACGCCGTCGATTCCGGCTCAGTATCTCCCCAAGGTTTGTACAAGATTTTATCGGCGTTTCGATCTTGTTTGGGTTCGAAATCTATGGTTAAAGTTTGGTCGGATTTGGTGATCTGTAGACGAGGATGCGGGGTTGGAGAGCGTGCGATGTGGAATTGATGCCGTACTTTGCGCTCGGAGATCTTTGGGAGTCGTTTAAGGAATGGAGCGCATATGGAGCTGGTTTTCCTTTGCTTCTGAATGGGAATGAAAGCGTTGTGCAGTACTACGTGCCCTACCTGTCAGGAATCCAATTATACGGTGAATTGACTCGACCGTCAGCTAATTCAAGGTATCGAGCATTACGCCATTTAAAATTTTTTTTGCAAGATTTCTATTCTCCAATGTTTGGGTAGTTATATGAATTTTGTACTCTCTAGTTTGGTTATCATTGATTTGGGTCTTAATTATCTGTTTGCTTATTTATGATTCATAAATATTTGTGGGCTGCAAGAAGACTACCATATAAACTTATTTTTCTTAGAGTTGATGTCCATGATCCTTTTGGTTTTTTTATGAATCTTCTGCCTTATTAGTGTTTGAGAAATATTTGTGACGTTGATATCTGTTTATGGAGCTACATTCCTGTTTTCTACCATTGAGATACCAAGATATCCCATTGAGAAACATAGATGCTAGATGAGTTGTCACTAATGAGAAATTGTTGGCCTAGACAAAACTACACTGGCTTTATGGAAGATTGACATATCTGTATGTGTATGTGGTTGGATCAGCAAAATGGTAATATTACGGGCTTACATTTTGCTTGGACAAATGTTGGCAGAACCAAGTGAACAAACATACCAGATGCTACTATAAGCTCACTATTTCTTTTGGAAGTGTTTTTGGTCTTGGTTGCCATTGTGATGTAGTTATTATTCTTCTTATATTTAACTTACTGTGTCTTAGACTATATTGTAGACCATACTTGAATAACTCCTTGATGTTGCTTTTGACATGTTACTAATGATAATTCTATTGCGCTAGGCAAATTGGCGAGGACAGTGATGGTGAAGGTTTTCGGGATTCAAGTAGTGATGGAAGCAGTGATTCTGAGCATGAAAAGGGTCAACGGAATCGAAACCATCTTTCTGGTGCTTCTCGTCTAAGGATGGACAGATTGTCCCTGAAAGAAAAAAGCGTAGCCTGGAAGGAGGCCTTGACAAGCAATGATGGTGATTCTGGAGATTCTCAGGGCCATCTGCTTTTCGAGTTCCTTGAAATGGACCCTCCATACATACGTGAACCATTAGCCGATAAGGCATGATTTTATCTTTGTTAAGCAACCAACCTGATATGGCTTTCTAGGTCATTAAAGTCCTATTTTCTTCTGACATAGCTGACTTGTTTCAGGTTTCAGCCCTTGCACGACGATTTCCCGAATTGAAGACAATCAGAAGTTGTGATTTGTTGCCAGCCAGTTGGATGTCTGTTGCATGGTAAAATTTTAATTTATGTTCTATTTGATCTCGATTTGCAATTCAAGTCATTGTTGATCTCAACTTGGCTGATGGTTGTTTGCTCCATTTTACCATGAATGATGCAGGTATCCTATATACCGGATACCAACCGGACCAACATTACGTGATTTGGATGCTTGCTTTCTCACCTTTCATTCCCTTTCAACTCCAATAAAAGGTGAGTTATTTTCCTACCTCTTTCACATAATTGTGTTTCATGTCTTTAGAATTGTGGGACCTTATGAATTGAATCAGATATTTCTAGTACATGACTGGTACATGACTGTGAGGCAGCTTATTCTTGCAAATTGTATGTCCCAGTGCATTTCAGAGGCATGCAAATTATAAGTTCCACAGGCTCTTCCCATAAAAGCAATTTCTATTGTGCCTTTGAGAGTAAGCTCTGCAGAAGCTTGGCGAGAGAATTGTATATTTTGTTGTCTGATAATTGGTTTAATATCTTCTGCAGAAGAAGCATAGAATTTCTGCTAATGTTGGGTTGCTTTTATATATTTTATTTTGAGATTCCAATCATAAAATTCTATCTAGAATATGAATAATTGGATTTAAAAAAAGATGAATTTCTTTTACAAGTTGGGCTTCCGAACATATGATCCCAGAATAGGAGGTTCACTAATTAATGAGGAAAGGAGGGAAATACATTTTTATTAGTTGAAGACTTCAGCGTTTTATGTTATACTGGATTGGCTACTAAAAGGGAATATTGTCTTTTTATGATCATGCAATATCATGGAGGATATGTTTCAGAAAATAATATCTACTTTCTAAAGTTGCAAACCATATATCTTTTGATGTATTATTTTAAAAAATTTATGGGTCAGCAAATTTCTTAATTTATTTATTCTTGAAAAGTTGAAGCTTGTTTTTCTCTTTTTTAATCAAGAAGCTCAATCTCCCAAACCAAACTTGGGTTCCCATCAAATTGTATCTTAATGAGTCTAATTATAGCTCAATCTCTACTCATAAGTAGGACATAAGAACAGTATTAATTTATATGCCTATTAAGATGAAATAATGTGAATTCATGTGTTCATTCTTCATTGTTATCACTTGAAAACTGTGATTGTGAATTGTTCAAGTATGGCTTATCTTGTTGCAGCCTTATAAATAACCTATCAACAGATTGAGTTCTTCCTTACTATACTAAAGATACTACACTTGAAGAGCTTCTTTATGATGGTTTCTATAGATTTTGTTTGAATCCATCAAAAACCTTTTAACGGGTCATCTAATTTCTGTTCCTTTAAATATGGGTAACTCCGGTTTAAATAGAAAAAAAGTTAATTTCTCAGTTTATTTACCCTAAATATGTAAAATATCTAGCCTTAAATAAGCGAAATTGATTTCGTTTGATGGGTAGATCATGAAAATCTATTGTTTAATAGGCCACCTCATACAAAGGTCTCTAAGATTAGGGTGAAAATTTTGGTCAAATGAATGAAAAACACCTAACCCAAGAAGTTAAGGCAACTGAAGCTGGGATGCTTACTTTTTGCATTGCTCTTGGATGATGGATAAGATTGGAAATTAATGATTTCACCATTTTCTTCAGTGGAACCTAGAGGCGTACGGAACAAAAAGGCACAGATAAGTAGATTTTATTAACATTTTGAATTGGAGGCTAGACCTTGTATATCAAACCTTAATCGTTATGCCACGTAAATTCTATTCATATTGAAAAATATACGTTTTGCCATTTGCAGAACCAACATCATGGCAGGAGTTTCTGAATAAGAAAGAAATGACTTTTGATTAATTGTGCATATCTCTACTAAGATGCATCTAGTGGATTTCTTTCATCACTTCAAACATGAAACAGTAACAGCCCTCCCCACACCCCAAATCCCATATCACTCAGGGTGGTGTTGTGTGTTTGGCATCTTCTTTCCCTGAATATCATGATTCTTATACAGTTATATATTGATACTGTAAAGTATATATGATATATAACATATAAAGTTCTTTTAACTATTACTAGATAACAAGGAGGGTGTATTTGTCATACATGGATGTTTGATATTCTGCATGCCTTACATCTAAGTTTCTTGAGCTTTATTCTCTTATACATCATGGATGTGTTACTCTTTATAATTGTAAAATAACACGTCTAGCAGCTTGTTGATTTATCTGTTTTGTAGCTTATTCTCAGGTATCATATAAATCATCTGAGTTATGTTTTTTATTTCAATTAATATTCTTGTCCGTTGGTAGTCTATTAGGTGTCTTCACGTCAATTTCTCTTCTCTTGCTTTGGATTCATAAGATGACTGTATTATTGAACTAGTATTGCGTATAGCCAAAAAGCAGATCTTGGCCAGTTACTAAGGTTAATAATTGAATTCTTACCTTATCAATTTTGTATGTTACTTTAGAATCTTGTATTTAGAATATTCTTGGATTTTGGTTTTTGTGTTGACTTGGTATCTAGATGTCCATTGGCCACCAATCATTTGCACCTTTTAGCACCTTATCACTTTAGTAGCATTCAAGAATCATGCATCACCATGTGTAAAGTAATATAGAATGGCTGGATAATGATGAACTAGTTTTCTGACTTATCTATACCAACTTTTTACACCTGTCGATATTCATACTTCAACCTAGTGGAAATTGTCTCACACCATTTGGTTTATCTTTTTATCATGAAGTTCCATTTCTTTCTTGGTGGACTTATAAGCTAGCATTGTTGTTTGAATCTTTTGATAGAATATTTTATATGGTTTCACCATTTACGTATTACTTGGCCATTATTAACACTTTTGTTCCAATTAACCTTACAGTATTCTTCTGTTGACTTCTTGGTTGCAGGCATTGGCAGTGCTTCTGGTCCTACAATTACCTTTCCACAGAGGGTTGATGGTGTTCCAATGATTTCTCTTCCAACTTTTGGACTAGCCTCTTACAAGTTTAAAGGTACAATATGGACTCCTAGTGGAGGTGAGAGGCAATTGGCGAGTTCACTGCTGCAAGCTGCTGATAATTGGTTGCGGCTCCTCCATGTTGATCACCCAGATTACCGGTTTTTCACTTCTCACAACGCATCCCGGAGATAAATGCTAGTTACTACTGGCAATGTAGTTTCTCCTTTGCTACATTTCAGTAGGACCAGCTAAGCGTGTATGTTTAGGATAACCATACATGTTACATGCCCTTGGTTGTTTTACGTGTCCTTTGGGTGTATGATATTCCCTGTCACTCAAGGGGGGAAGAAATTGAACAAGGACAGAGTAAAGTATAATTAATACAGGAAATGGGAAACTGGGAAACAGTGTGTTTTGCAATGCCACGAGATGAAGTGAGACAGGAACTCCTGGTATGAAGAAATGGTAGTAGAAGTATGTAAGCGAGGAGTTGCTCTGTAACAGAACCTGGTGGAATCCAGATATCTGAATGGACATGTATTTTTGTAATGTCCTTATCAGTAACTTGTGCATAAATTTTTTAGGGACATCTGACGATGCCCTGGTGATGTTTATCTCAATCTGATCTTCTTTTGAGCGCAACACAACTGTCTAATCATTAGAACCAAATATATTTATGTGCTGCTTTCCTTTTGAGATTGTCTCCAGTTTAGTCTCTGCCGACCTGTGCCTGCTTCCCTAGTCTTCCATTGTGGCACCTGCGACTGCTTCCCTGGTCTTCCATTGTGGCAGGTACGTTCTTTCTTTTCTTTCTTCTTTTTCTTTTTTCTTCATCTATATGGAAGTTTCAGAATATGAGTTTAAACTATTTGAACTTGTTTTACAAGCTATTTTGCCAATATTGTCTGTGAAACTAATGTATAACGGCATCCAGATTTTGGACATTTTTGTAAACCCCTGTCGGTTCTGTGTCCGGAATTGGTGGCATTTATGCACCCGTATCCAATTCGATCCGGATATAGAATCAAGTGGGGTCAGAGTTAATTTGACCTGTTTTCACCCCTAACGACTAACTGTCTGGCTTTGGCTTGCAAACCATGAGACAATACATATTCTGCCAATTAATATAATTAAATAAACAGACATAGTTTGTTAGAGTAGTGGAAGTTATATTTATATTTATATGTGCGTTGGCTTTTTATCAAGATAATGAACTCCTGTTTCTAAGACAATCACTCTGTTCTAAGGTCTAAAATAAGCACAAATCTTAATATTTCAAATTTTACAATGTGATTATGTAATGTAATTTTAAGATGTCAGAAGTAGGCTTGATTTCTACTGTAAAATTCTTAAATGTTCGAATGATTATGTGTGTATGTCCATGATTTACTAAATTTAGGAATTGATATGTTACTGGAATATTGCAAAGAGCCTTATGTTTAAAATTCATGTGAATGATACGGTGGAGTATAATTATTGAGGATATTTCAGTACAGCAAGAGACGAAGCTATTGCTTTCAGCCAGTCCCAGTTAGTGAGGATATTCTTCTTAAGAAGTAGAATTACTAAAAGCGATTCAAGTTGAAATTAATATCGTCTCGGAAAAATAGTTCGAAGGCCAATTATGATCATATTCGACCAAAATGAATATGGTACGATAATTGATTAATAATGGTCAGATGTATTAAGTGGGCTCATATTTTTATTGATAATAGATGCTAATAAGGTTGCAATTGGGTCGGGTGATGATAATAAGTGTTTTGTTTCTTGATTTTCTTTTTCTTTTTTTAAATGTCTTTTGGGTACTTAATACCTACCACAAGTCTTGTACCATATTTTCCAACTCTGTGATGGTAAGGAAGTCCTCAGAATTATCCTCAACTTAATTGCCAATAAACCTTATCCTCTCTTCAAGGCTGGCAAGTGGCACAGCACCATATTCTTCTGTAGGGTAGTTTTGTAAAATTGAGAGTAAACCAAAATGGGGTTAAATGTAATTTTCCCGGAAAAAAATTGTTTCCCACCGCACGGACCTTTTCGAATATCTGCTACCAGATCAAACAAACAACCAGTTTCATACTATAAACTATAGTCTATAAGGACAGATACAATTCCTCTGCCTTCTTACTCCACTCATCCAAAATGGAGATTCTGCTGCTCCTCTTCTTATCCATCTCTGCATTCATAGCTCTCAAACTTATCCTCCCCAAATCCCACAGCAATAAAAAGCTGCCACCGGGTCCCCCTTCCATCCCCTTCCTTCTCAACTTCATATGGCAACGGAAATCAATCTTCGATGTGGAGCCCCTCCTCCGGGAGCTCCACGCGAAGCACGGCTCGATCATCTCCGTCAACATCGGATTCCGCCCGTGCATCTTCATCGCCGACAGCCGCGTGGCCCACCGCGCCCTTATCCAAAATGGCGCTGCCTTCGCCGACCGCCCACCCGCCGTTGACCCGAACATCCTATTCACTTGCAACCAGCACAACATCAGCTCGGCGCCATACGGCAATTTCTGGCGTCTCCTACGCCGCAATCTCAGTTCCGAAATCCTCCACCCTTCTCGCGTGAAGCTCTTCGCGCCGGCTCGCCGTTGGGTACTCGGAATCCTCTTCGAGAAGCTCGAGACCCAGAGGGAGGCCAACGAAGGCATCACGGTGGTCGTGGAGAGCTTCCAGTTCGCTATGTTCTGCTTGCTGGGGCTCATGTGCTTCGGAGAGAAGTTGGAGGAGAAAACCATTATAGACATCCAAGTTCTAGAATCAGAAATGATCCTTTCCTTCACTAAATTCCCCATCTTCGCTTTCTTTCCCAAGATCATGAAGCTTCTATTCCGCAAGCGTTGGATGGAATATGTAGAGATGAGAAGAAAACTGGAGGAGATCTTTATCCCTTTAATTCGAGCACGACGAGACAACGATAAGAAGAAGAGCTTCGACTTCTCCTACGTGGATTCGATTCTCGATTTAGAGATTCAAGAGGAGGAACAAGAACGGAAGCTGACGGAGGACGAGATGGTGAGCATCTGCTCGGAGTTCCTAACCGCCGGCATCGACACGACCACGACGCCGCTGCAGTGGATCATGGCGAACCTGGTAAAGCGCCAGGAGGTGCAGGCCAGGCTATTCCAAGAGATGGCGGCGGTGGTCGGAGACGAACGCGGAGAAATCCAAGAAGAGGACCTGCAGAGGATGCCGTACCTGAAGGCAGTGGTGATGGAAGGCCTGCGGCGGCACCCGCCGGGCCACTTCGTGCTGCCGCACGCCGTGAAAGACGACATAGAATTCGACGGGTATTCGATACCGAAGGGAGCGGAGGTGAACTTCTTGGTGTCGGAGATAGGACGGGACGCGGCGGCGTGGAAGGAGCCGATGGAGTTCAGGCCGGAGAGGTTCTTGGAAGGCGGGGAAGGGGAAGATGTGGATATAACGGGGAGTAGGGAGATGAAGATGATACCGTTCGGGGCCGGGAGAAGGATGTGCCCCGGGTACGGGCTTGCCATGCTGCATCTTGAGTACTTCCTGGCCAATTTGGTGTGGAAGTTCGAATGGAAGGCGGTGGAGGGAGAAGAGGTCGATATGGCGGAGGAGCTGAGCTTTACTGTGGTTATGAAGAATCCTCTCCGGGCTAGAATCTTTCCCAGGAGGAACAAGTCAGCAACTGGTACATTTGTATCTTAAACCCTAAAAGAAAAATAAATAAATCATACCCTTCTAGTCATAACTATACATAGGTGAGTTTTAATTGAAGAGTTTTTCACTTTTACTATCTTTTAAGATGTAACATAAAGTGGTATACTACATCTTTATTCTTTTGTTAGGCAAGAGTTCAGGGTGAGGAGGTACTAAAGAAGACAATGAGGATGACTCAAGTTCTGGACCTCACAAAGATTGAAGATGTTCTAGTTATTATGTGTGTGTTTTGTTTCCCTCTCTCTGTCAGTTGTTTGAGTATTTGGATGGGTCCGTCTGATTGTTTTGAGGGATATGCAGCTTTATGTGGTTTACCCAGGCATTTGAAAAACTTTCTTTGGTGTTGGTTTATTTGTTTTGGTGAAACAGAGCATGAGCCTTTCCTCAAAAAAATTATAAATTAAGTGGTAAGATAAGAGATTCAAATAGTTGGATCAATTGGAAATCATATCCTTTGTAATTTGGGTCTGAATTGGGCTTAGACCCGATCCTCGTCTACTAACATTAAAAATTTGTAGCCCAACAAATAATATCATGTACAAATACAAGAGTATATTAAACTAAAGTGGTTTATATTTAACATAAAAAAGTTTATATATATATATATATATATATATATATATGAGATTTTTACATGTCACACCTTATATATTATTCATTATGTGATTCACACTTTTTTTAGAATTTTATAATCCGATCTCTTTTTTTTTCTATAATTCTCGTTTAACATTCTGACATTATTATAATTAACTAATATTAACTAAGTTACTAAAACACTCATACCATTCTTTCTTATTTTTTATATCTCTCTACCATCTCCTCACCTACCTCTTCCGCAGTCGTTATCACCATATTTTTCTCATGTTCCCACCTCCCCTTCCTCCTTATCTTTTTTTTTTTGGGGGAAGAGAAAAGAAGAATGAAAAAGACATAAATAATTTAGATATTTGTAAATTATTTTGTATATTATAATAGAATATTTTTTTTAGTATCATCTAAATTAATTTTTAAGTGTTAAATGAAAATTATATAGGAAAATAAGGATTTGGATTACAAAATCCTCAAAAATAGGTGTGAATTACTATAATAATAAAATATATGATGCAATTTATAAAAATTCACATATATATATATATATATATATATATATATATATATATATATTAGTCGTTCTCGACCCGCGAGGCTAAAATGGGTACGTGAATCCATGCTCAAGCCTAACTTATTAAAAGTTTGAATACTTTCCTCTCTGCGTCTCAGGAAAATTTTTTTTTTTTTTCAGTCTACTACACACCCAATGGCTAAACCTAAGCTTTTCACAAAGCCCAACTATAAAGAATGCATCCAACTCTCAAATTTTATATTGCTCTAACACACAGTAGTTTTACGAAAAACGAATAAATATTGTTGTATAGTAAAAAAATTTATTTTTATTAAATGTCTCAAGTTAAAGTTGATACAAAGCTAATTTAACTATGAGAATAGAACGGCCTACGGACCTTCTTTTTAAAAAAAAACAAACCATGAGAATAGAAAGAATATATCCAAAAGCTAAAAGTTAAAATCTCGAACTCTGAAGCATACGTAATTTGACCTACAAGGTTAAGTGTCAAACCATCCGGATGCAATAATGTAGTCGTGGGTTCTTTCTTTGTAAGGAAACAAAGACCAAAGACCAAACCCCAATTGAAATGCTAGTAGTTGACCAAAACGGGCCACCTAACTTACTAACACTTTGATCTATCTATCAAATTTAACCCCAAAATTTTTATATATATTTTATTACCACGTCAACTACCATATCATTAGTTTACTAGAAAATGGCTAAATCATTTAACAGTTTATATACAAACTAAAAAAAAACGGTTGAAGAGTTCACTGTTTCTTTTGGATCAAATATAAATCAATTACGCAGCTAATAGTAGACTGCTGCTGCTCACCATCCGTTTGGGCTCCCATCGGCCAACACTTCTGGAATGAGATCATCCTGTCGTCTATGCCATTGTCGCGCGGCCTCCCAGATGCCTCGTAAGACGCTTGTTAGCTCATCGGCGGAGATCGATGCTCTCGTTCTAGTCGAGGTTGAAAGAAGAGAAGGCGTCTTTTGATGTCCTCCTCCACTGTTGCGTCATCGCCGACGGTGCATGTGTTCAACTTCTTGACGACACGGCTCCATCTGTGGATCAAATTAATTCGAGATGAACAGATGTTCGACAACCTAAGCAAGAATCTCATTTTTCTTCTCCAAAAAATAAATATCTTCCTTCTAATTCTCTATCCAAGAATTGTGTCCTGGATTCGCTCCACCTTCGATCACGTACAGTAATCGATTCGGATACCCTCCTCATTGGATCATTTTAGTTTCCTCAAATCCTTTCGTTTCTTACAAATTAGACCTAAATGTGAGTATGTATTCTCTCTTACTTTGATATGGAAGGATTAGATATATTTATACTCACTTAATTCATCTTAAAATAAATTATATTATTATCCGAATAAATATATTAACATATTAATATTCAAATTCATAATAATTAAATTGAACTACTATGTAATCTGATAAGACCTATACAGGTTACAACAAACCATTGAGATACAACTAAAAATAAGTGATACACAAATACAATATAATCCAACATGTATTATATAAATCATCATTTAATATAATAGAATACAAATATCTAAAAATGGTACAACTTAATTTATATATAAATTATCTTCTATATTAAGTCACGTCTAGCTCACCTCATTTTTAGTCTAAAATGTCTTTTTAGGATATCTTAAGTTGCTATCAAGTATCTTATATCTAAGGATTAAAAAAGAAAATAAAGAGAGTTATGAGTTAAAGGCTAACTTTATCTCAAATTAGTGGTGTCAAATAGAGAGTAAATTATATATTGGATAATATAAATTAGAAATTAACATCAAGTCATGAATTGGTATATAAATATATCCTTAATAAATGTATAATATATATCATATCATTATTGATTAAATATATAATTCTAGACAATATGTAAATAAATCTCGAGTTATATCATCATCACAACTCTCTCAAATATAACACATATAATGCATTACGATCAAAATTATATTATAATATCAAATTCAACTACAATTGTTAGGTTTTTATTGTTGGCAATTGTGTACAAAATATTTTAAGTATATTTATACATGTATATGAGCTTTTATACAAGTCTAAAAAATATCTGTTTTGAAGAATTGCAAGATTATTGGAGAAAAGTTTATGAGTTCACATCACGTTCACAGCGCGTTCTCATGCGTTCACACAGATAGAGAGCTGCGTTCACATGCGCATTCGAACACGGGCTCACGTATTCACACAGATCGAGAGCTGCATTCAAAAGCACGTTCGAACGCGGGTACATGCGTTTACACAGACCGAAAGCAGCATTCACAAGCGTGTTCGAACGCGGGCTTACACGTTCGCACAAATTGAGAGTTGTGTTTATAAGTACGTTCGAACGCGGGTACATGCGTTCACACAGACCGAGAGCAGCGTTCACAAACACGTTCGAATGCAACCTGTGAAATTCAGGTTGTTGCGTTTGAATGCACTTGGGCCCATTTGAACGCACCTGGGATCAAGTCAGGCTGTTCGAACGCACCCGGGCCGCGTTCGAATGCACCAACGAAGTTTGTAATTTTTGAAATTTCGTGAGTTTGGATAAGACTTGGATTTGGCTCTATCTTGGAGATCTTATATAAGTATTGTGATGCCCTAACTCTAGGGTGGTTGAAGAGGCAATTTTGAAGGAGACTTTTTGAGGCTACATCGATTCTTCAATGAACAAGGTCTTACTCTTCTAAAAAGTTTAATCTTTCGTCTTAAGGGCTATCTAAACGAAAGAACAATCTCGAGAGCTACTGAGGTTGGACATCAATCACGAGAAGCTGTGAATCGTGAGTTTTAGCGAGCAAGACTGAGAGGAATAAAGTTGTTTGGATCGACGGGTTGTTTTGTGAGTCAGTCTTGTAATTGCTACTATTCTAGTGATTGGTTTTGATCCGAGTTTGGATCCGTAGTTTTTTCTCGTTTTGGTTTTTCCATGTTAAAATCTTAGCGTTTATCTTTGCTTTCATTTTTAATATTTCTTCGGACTTTTACTTAAGCGAACGAGTGATATCATTACCTAAGATTTAGATACATACATGTGTCTAGGGATTTTTTCAATTGGTATCGGAGCAGATTCTCTCACTCGTAGAGAGAGATCAGATAGGCATGGATTTTCATAGAGATGGACCATCGTCTATTAGACCTCCTATTCTAGATGGATTAAATTATGGATATTGGAAAGCTAGGATGAGAGCTTACTTGAAGTCAATAGACAAGCGAGTATGGTTTGCCGTTGTGAACGGTTGGAGTCCACCAATGTACATGGTGGATGATAAACTTGCTGAAAAACTGATAGAGTCATAGGATAGGACAGATTATGAAAAAGCGGGGTGGAATAGCAAGGCAATAAATGCAATTTTTAGTTGTGTTTCCTCAAAATAATTTAGAAGAATTTCTACTTGTGAAATAGCAAAAGAAGCTTGGACGATCTTAGAAACAACGCACGAAAGAACTATGGCTGTAAAACTTTCTAAACTTTAAAGGTTAACTACTAGTTTTGAAACTCTACGTATGGAGAAGAATGAGACATTTGATGAGTTCTATGCAAAGCTGAGTGATATAGTCAACTCAAGTTTCAACCCAGGAGAGAAAATTCCTGAAAACAGAATTATTCGTAAGATCCTTAGGTCTCTTCCAGAAAGGTTTCAGACGAAAGTTACAGCTATTGAGGAAAGTAAGGACATCGATTCTATAAAAATTGAACAATTGGTAGGAAATATACAAATATTTGAGTTCAGCCTTTCAAAACCGAGGAAGTCAAAAGGGATGGCTCTATCCACAGTTGAACAAAATATATAGGAGTTTGATGATGAAGGTGATTTAAATGTTGAGACGTTAGCTGTGTTTGTCAAAAAGTTCAAAAAATTCTTTCGAAAGCCAAACAAGTTGAATGCTGAAAAACTTGAGAAAAACAAATCCTTTGTGAAAAGGAAGAATACTGTGAGTTCGAATATAGGGGTAAGCAACAACAATGTCAAACAAAAAAAAAAGAATTCTGAGAATAAAGTTCAATGTTTTGAATGTTCTGGTTTTGGACACATCACATAAGAATGCCCTAATCGTCTTGAGAGGAAGGGTAAAGCTATGAATGTCACTTAGGATGACTCAGATGGATCGATAATGATTCTTGAGAAAGACGAAGAAAACTTTGTAGCTTTTACCTCCTCTCTTCTTAATACTGACTCTGTAGTTGATACTGATAGTACAGATGATTAGGATATGTTACCAACTGAGGAAGATGAATCTGAAATACAAAAGACATATAATGACTTGTACTTGGAGTCATTTAAACTAAAAAAAGTAATCTTAAACTACTTCAACGACTCAAGGTAATCGAATCCGAAAGAAATCAATTTGAGAAGTATAGATTGGAACTTAAACGTGTCAAAAACCTTTCTGAACAACTTGACAATGCAAAAAATAAGATGAAGACTGATGAAGATGAACTAGAACGATTGCAAAAAGAAGTGAAAGAACAAACTAGACGAGATTTTAAAAGCTTAGATTTCTGAAAAGGACAGGTATGATATTGGATAATAAAACTATCTTTGTTTCTGTAGATATACAAAATGAATAAAACTTGAGGTCATCAACTGCATTTTCAAAGCAATCATGGATAAATGTCTCTAAATTGAAGTTTAATCAACAATCTGGTAACTCTTTAGCTGCGCCAAAGGTAAACTTTAGTCACACTCCTCAACAAAAAGTGAGTAGAAAAGGATTTGTTCCAACATGCTTTCATGCGGCATTTAGGGCATATTCGACCTCATTGTAAATTTTTGCAAAAACCTAGAAGTGCTTTCATTTATGGGATAAAAATAAAGGCTATATGGGTTAAGAAAAGTGATTTAAAATGTTATGTTGTGCATACAGCCTTGAAAGTTTTAAATTCTGATTTGTGGTATTTAGATAGTAGCTGTTCAAGACATATGTCGAGTGACAAATTCTTATTTTCTAATCTCGAAGAAAATAAAGGGGAAGTTGTGACATTCGGAGATGGAAATTCATCCAAGATAATAGGTAAAGGAAAGGTAAGTTCTTCAGGGGTTTCTATTCTTGAAAATATTATTTATGTTAAGGGCTTAAAAGCAAATCTAATAAGCATCAATCAATTTTGTGATAAAGATTATGATGTAAAATTCTCCAAAAATGATTGTACTATTCTAGATCATGATGGTAATGTTATATGTTATTGATCTAAAACATCTGATAATTACTATATTGTTAGAACTATACATAAATTGAAATATAACGGTGCCTTTTTCGACATTGCATATCTTTGACATCAACGTCTTCGACATGTGTATCACAAGGAATTATTTAATTTGTCCAAATAAAAAATGGTAAGAGTAATACCTAAGATAAAAAGAAATGTCAAAAATAGTGTGCGGTTCGTGTCAAATTGGAAAACAAATTAGGATCTCACACAAAAATGTAAATGCAGCTACCACTGACCGTGTGCTACAATTAGTTCACATGGACTTAATGGGTCCAACAAAAATGGAAAGTCTTGCAGGTAAACACTATATATTCTTAATGGTCGATGATTACTTCAGATATACCTGGGTTGCCTTTTTACGTGAGAAGTCTGAAATCTTTGAAGTTTTTAAATTACTATGCTTAAAATTCCAGAATGAAAAATCTACTACCCTAGTTAGGATTCGTTCTGATCATGGTAAATAATTTTAAAATGAAATAATTTTTATATTTTGCGATTCTCTTAGTATTCAACATGAATTTTTAGCTCCTATAACTCCACAACAGAACGAGATTATGGAAAGAAAAAATCGAGTTGTGCAGGAAATGGCTAGGGTTATGTTTCACGCTAAAAAGGTTACTCAAAGGTTTTGGGCATAGGCGATCAATACAGTGGTACATGTGATAAATCGTGTTTATCTAAGACCAGGTACAAAAATGACTGCATATGAAATCTGGAAAGGTAAGAAACCTAGTGTTAAATATTTTCAAGTATTTGGTAGTAAATGCTATATCTTGCGTGATCGAGAATATTTGACTAAATTTGACACTAGGAGTAGTGATGGCATCTTTTTACGGTATTCTAATAATAGTAGAGCATACAAAGTATTTAATCTTGACACTTCTACTATTATGGAATCTACTAATGTTAAAGGGCTAATGTAAGAACCCAATCTTAAAAAAATATATATGGGCATGACGCGACTGGCCACACTGTGGCCGGCCTCATAGTGGGGCGCCACATGCCCACTGCCGCTGCCGCAGCCAACGGGCTGTGGCCAGCTAGCTGCGGTGGGCCCCATCGCCGCCGCAACCGCCGCCCTTCCCCCTCGTCCACCACCTTCCCTCTCTCTTTATATATATCTCTCTCTCTTTCTCTCTCACATGTTCTCTCTCTCTCCCTCTCTCTCTCTCTCTCTCTCTCTCTCTTCTCTCTTTTCTCACATATTTTCTTGCCGACGTCGGTCTACCGCCGCCGTCGCTGCCGTCGCCGTCACAGCACCACCCTCACCGCCTCTCTCTTTCTCCCTCTAAATCTCTCTCTCTCTCTCTCTTTCGATCTCTCGAGCTCTCTCTTTCTCTCCTTCCCTTGCCGACCCCGGCCTACCACCGCCGTCGCCGCCGCACCACCTTCTCTTTCTCTAACTCCCTCATTCTCTCTCTTACCCTCCTCTCTTTCTCTCTCTCTATCACCTCTCCCTTTCTCACCACCTTCTCTCTCTCTAACTCCCTCATTCTTTCTCTACCCTCCTCTCTCTCTCTCTCTAGCACCTCTCTCTTTCTCTCCTCGCCGACGGCTTCTCGTTGTCGCCGTCATCGCCGCCGCACCACCTTCTCTCTCTCTCTCTCTCTCTCTCTCTCTATCACCTCTCTCTCTTGAGCTCTCTCCCTTCTCTTATCAACTCCAGCCGCCACTATCGCTGTCGCTGTCGCCACCGCCGCAGCCTAGGTGAGCCTCCCTTCCTTCTCCGTCTCTTCTTCTTCTTCTTCTTCTTCTTCTTCTTTCTTCTTTCTTTCTTTCTCTTCTTCTTCCTCTCTTCTTCTTCTCCATTCTTGGCCCTCCTCCTCCTCTTGTTGTGTAGCGATGTGTGTTGGAAGAGGACTATTATTATTATTTTTATATAATTACTTCCTAATGATAAGTAACATAGTCTATTTAGGTAATTAATTATTTTGATAATTTATAACTAATATAATTTTACTAAGCATTTTAGTATAATAATTTATTAATTAAAATTAGAAATATTGCCTATAAATTTATTTAGAGTTTTAGTTATTATTTATTAGTGAATATATGTAGTCTTATATTTATATTTAACTTATATTATATATGTCTATTTTTAGTATATTAGTATTGTCTAATAGTTTGTATAAAATGGAATACTAGAATTGCAGATTATTTTTGTATAATAGGATAATGATTATTTTATATATAATCTAGGATTAGTTAAATAAGAGTAAGTATTACAAAATAACTAATAATTATATTATTATATAATTATATTTTTATTAAATCATATATATATTCGTCTTGGTTATTTATAAAAAGGAGATAAATTACTATATATTTATTTTCTATAATTATCAAATTAGGATTTTATTAAATAAATATAAATAGCATATTAATATTGCCACAATTAAATTTATCCTATAAATTTAATCAATATTAAACTTAATAAAATATCATATTTTACTCGAACGAATTATAATCAGATAAACAACTAACTTTATGTTACTTAAACATTTCCACACTCTGAACTCCCTTATTTGAGACCCCGAGGATCTCACCAGCATCGAGTGGCGGTTGATTGATGAACCCGAGGGATACGTGTGTTGAGTCTTCTAATATGATGTGAGTAGTCTTATCCCTTAGACGCCTTACTCAAATTAGGTTATATTATATATTTATGTACATGCATATTTTGGCATCCATCATGATTATATGATTTTATCTAGAGATGATTACAGTCGAGCATATTTTATCATGCATTCGATTATACTGATTTGGGATATGAGTACATTGGTGATATATATAGAGATGATTAGAGATGATTCTACTATTATGATTGTTTACCGAGTTAATATGTAGCATGAGTATGCATGTGTTGACGATACAGTTGGAGACTACATTGCATCATTTTCTCTTGATTCCTATTCCACCTAAATTCTTGTTATGAATTGACTTGTTATCTACTGGATATATGCATTTGATCTATCATTTCGAAGGAAAGCATGAAATGTGATTGATAGGATAGTTGATAGAAAGCGTGAGGATACCCGAGTGGGTGCGAGGGTTAGGATGTGCTTGGTGGATGATTGATCGCTCGACATAGTCGCGATCCTGTTAGCCTTACGTCTGAGGTCGTTAGTCTGTGTGCGCAGCAGACATTCGGACACATGCTGTTCGCTAGGGCATATGTGGCGAGTTATCCTCACGAAATTTCTATTAGCTAGAAGGGTGCCCGGTCTGGATGGATGTTGATACCCTTAGCGGATGGCAGGGTATGATTATATTTGAGATACTCTTTGCGGATGGCAGAGTATGATCTGAGCCTTCAGGCATGATGTTGAGACCGGGTACCGGGTGTTGACTGTGCACAGTGGTCTAGTATGATGATATTATACCGAGATGTCGGTGATGATTGATAATTGTGATGTTGAGAAATGCATATGATTTCATTATCATTTGGTTACCTGATTATCGAGTGATCAATATGCATTATATATGGTTGCATTTGATATCGTAGCATGGTCATGATCGGCATGCATCATGTATCAAGAGTTATGATAATGGTATGACATGGAGATTTATTTTTACATTGTCGAGGATTATATATTCTATTAGTTATGACATGACATGTTACCTATTTTTCATTTATGTATTATTGAGGAACATTCATATACTCATTCATGACATGATGCTCTTTCTGATTCATATTATCCAGTACATGATTTACTCTCTGTTTGGCATTACTGATTTTGGGTAAGGTCTGTTCACTGAGCCTTTTGCTCATGACTCTCTTTATTTCTTTTCTAATCCCGTCAGATACGTGGTATGTGATAGCGAATTGAGATATCTTGAGAAGATATTTTAGAGCGATGATGAGGTGAGCTATAGATGCGAGACGGTATAGATGATAGTTTATATAGGAATTGAGTTGTACCAGTATTTGATATTTGTACTCTGTTGTATTAGACGATGAATTGTATAATATAAGTCGAATCATAGTGTACTTTTATATTAGCCATTTTAGTTGTATCTTGATAGTTTGTTGTGGCCTGTGTAGGTCCTGCCAAATTATATAGTAGTTTAATGTATATTATTGTGGACTGGGATATTCATATGTTAAGAGGTTTATTTGGTTAATAATATGATTTAATTGGTGATGGGTTATGTGATCATGGATATGTTAGCAGGTAGTATTTGATGATGTCATGATTGTATGTGTACAGGAGAATATCTGTGCGTGACGGGCCCCGCCTGTCCGCGTGGGCGTGCACGTGCCCGTGCCGGGCGGGGGCGTTACAGCTACCTACTAATGTATGAAAGCCCTCATTGCACCTATATGGTTTCAGTAAAAATTAACATAAAAATTCCTATTTTGTTATGGAGAATAAGTCAAAAAGTGCAAATTTAAATACTTAGTCGGTTTGACTACTGTGTTGCATCATTGTTTAAATAGGAAAGTTTATTTAAGAAGAATGTTTCATGTTATCTATGCTCAACTTGCATATGCATATTATTAATTTAAATTTGAGAGATACATTAGAATTGATTATAATATAATTTTGATGATTTGATTGATCTGTGTATGACTTATTTCATTTGATTGTCAGATTTTATGTCTTGAATCTATTTTGAATTTCTAGAAGTGCATTTCCGAAAAGATTTTTTATTTTTTTTAGACCTTTTACTAAAAAAAAGGGCGTTCGAACTTAGACTTCTTGAGTTCGAACGCGGTGATTGGCACATTCGAACGCGCAGACTGGTGCATTCGAGCACACTCGGGGGTTCTTTAAATATTGCGTCCGAACCCAAGGGTTTTCATCTTCTATCTTCCAAACCCTAGAAACCCTTTATTTTCTCCCTCCCAAATCTTCAAGATCTTCATCTTTTTCATCAAAATTTTCACTTCAAACCCTTTTAAAAGGTAGTTCTCCTCCGGATCTAGCGTCTTTCGGTCGAAACTTCAAGTTTTTCTTCACTTTTTGCAAGGTATGATCATGCATCAAATTTCTTATTTTTTATTCAATTGAATCTCTTGATCTTGATTGATTTCGTGCATTTTCGAGTTTTGATCACATTAGAATTAATATCTTGATGTTTCTTGAGCGATTGAACGTGATAACTTAGTTTTTTCAAGTGGAAGATGGATTTCACTTAGGGTCTTCATAGTTTCTAGAAATTTTTGGATTTCTTGTTTTTTTTTGTATGCTTTGGGCATGTGTTGAATCTTGCGACTTGTTTCTTTCTCTAGAATGCCTAAAAAAGCTATAGTTTCCAAGAAACCAAGGCCACCTTCCTCACCATCTTCGGCTCCCAAGTTTTCTACATCTACTGCTACAGGGAGATATAAACATAATTTTGGCACTCAACCTATTATTTGTGAAAGACCAGTTATCATTTCTGATTTTTGCGCCTTGGGGATCGAACAGACATTTATTGAGCGAGGATAGTTGTCCGTGTGTCGGATGAACGGGACAACATATGTGGAGGTTGTCAGGGAATTTTTTTTAGCAATGTCACTATTTTAGAACGTTGTATACGGTCTACCGTCCGTGGGGTTTCGGTATATTTAGACTCTAATGTCATTCGTGCTGAAGTCCAACTTTCTTATGGCGAGTTCCAGTATCCAACTTCTGATCTGCTTCCTGATGTTAAAGATTATGCTAGTAATGTGTTAATACAAGGGGAATGTTGGAAAGGAAAATGATGCCTCATGCGAAACTGACTTCAGTGGCTCGCATGCTACATCTGTTTTGTCTTTACAATGTCGCCCCCAAGACTCGACATTCAAGTATTAGTCTGGATTGGGCCTTCCTCCTTCATGCAATGCTGCTGGGGATTTCTATTGATTTGGCTGTTGTAATATACAATTCTATTTTGGCAGTTGCATAAAAAGAAGCGCCTTGTGAAGGGTTGCCGTTTGGTATTTTTATTACCAAATTGTGCACTTAGAGTGGGGTGCAAGTGGATGGCTCAGAAGCTTCGCTTACTGCTAAAAAATTGTTGGATCAAATAACACTTAAGCGGAGTCAAGCTCATGATCAGCCGTCTCCTCTCAAACCGTCCTCCTCTTCCGCCGCTAGACGTCCATCACACCTCGATAGTTCTGCTGACAGTTCTAACGATGATTCATATCATCCTGAAGGGGGAGTTACCTTAGTTCTTTGACCGGTTTAATCAGCTTAGCACTCAGGTGCAGGACTTATATTCGACCGTGAATGATTTACGGGCTAAGCAAGCTCGTCAGGGGACCGTGCTCGACTCCGTGTTGTCGATTCTTCATCGTTAGTTTCCTCCTAGTTCTTAGTCTTTAGAATTTGTGTCAAAAAGGGGGAGAGTTAGATGTTCGGAGTGAGTTTAGGAGTTTACTAGTGTAGGGGGAGTACTGGTGTAGGGGGAGTTTACTAGTTTAAGTTTACTGGCAAATAACTTTGCTTGAAGAACTTGTGAACTTGTAAAATTGTGTTTGCTTGAAGATCATGTGAACTTGTGTTTGCTTGAGAACTTGTGAACTTGTGTTTGAATTGTTTTTTCACTTCTAGTTATTTTCACTTGATCTTGGATCAGTATATTTTTAATTGCAGTGATTGATGTGCTAAATCTTCTAGACTTGTTGAATGCACATTTTGAATTCTTTGTAATATCTTGTAATCTAGATGTTTTGTCACAATGGCCAAAGAGGGAGATTGTTAGATTTTTATTGTTGGCAATTGTGTACAAAATATTCTAAGTGTATTTATACATGTATATAAGCTTTTATACAAGTCTAGAAAATATCTATTTTGAAGAATTGCAAGATTATTAGAGAAAAGTTTATGAGTTCACATCGCGTTCTCATGCGTTCACACAGACAAATAGCTGCGTTCACATGCACATTCGAATGCGGGCTCACGCGTTCACACAGACCGAGAGCTGCGTTCACAGTCGTCTCCTCTCAAGCCGTTCGAACACGTTCACATAGACCAAGAGGCTGGCCGCAACCTCCTCCCTCACCTTCTCTCTTTCTTCTCTTCCTCTTCTCCTCTTCTTCTTTTTCTTCTTCTTCTTCTTCGTTCGTTCTTTCTTTCTTTCTTTCTTTCTTTCTTTTTCTCCTTCTTCCTCAGCTCCTTCTTCTTCTTTCTGCACAGTGTAGTGCTAGGCCGAGCCCAGCACTGATGGCATATTTAATTAATTAATTATTTAATTTGTGTTATTTATTTAGGTATTTTTCTTCTTAGTTAATGCAAATAGAGTATTTAGATATTAACTATTTTAATAATATTATATATTCTTCAATATAATGTTATTAATGATAATTTTTATAATTAATGAATAATTAGGTATAAATATAGGTAATACTTATATTTATTTATTTATTTATATGTCTATTAGATTAATAGATAGATTTGTAAATTATAATTATTAGATTTATATTCTAATACCCTCATCATATATATTTTAAGTATTTCTATTAATTTTCTTTATATATGATTATTCTACAACAAATAAAATACTAAGCTTTTTAGTTATTTATTTATTATTTTATAGAGTAAAGACTGCATTGTCCCTAATTAATCAAGATAGTGTATGAATTTTAAAATTAATTATAATTAGACCTTGTCTATACTTATAGTTATTTTATTTTATTTTATTTTATAATTATATATTTAGAAATACTCTCATATAAAAGGAAACAGACATCTTCTCCTTATGTTATAACTAACATTTTATGATAATAATATAATTATAGTATTTGAATCATAGACCTAGTTATGTAATAAAAAATAAAGAGAAGTGATACTAAACCTAATAAACCTTTATATTCTAATTAACTTAATTCTAATTAGATAAATAGCTAACATCATACTACTTATATATTTTCAGATCCCGAACCCCCTTATTTGAGACCTCGTGGACCTTGCTAGCGATGAGTGTCACTCGGTTGATTAGCAGATGTGAGGGATACGTGGTTTGCGTCTTCTGATCAAGGGTGAGTAGTCTTATCCCTTAGACGCCTTTCTCAAATTAGGTTATATTATATATTATATACATGCATGTTTTGGCCTCCAGCATGATTATATGACCTTATCTAGAGATAATTACAGTCGAGCATATTTTTATCATGAATAGAATTAGGCTGATCTTGCATATGAGTATGATGATGATAAATAGAGATGATTAGAGATGATTATATTGTTATGACTTTGTGTCGGAGTGATTTCTAGTATGAGTGCGCATGTGATAGACTAGTAAAAGTATGGATGTGTTAGATACATGGTTGGAGTCTACATTGCATCATTTTTCTCTTGATTCCTGTTCTATTTTAATTCCTGTTATGCATTGACTGGTTATTGTACTTGATATATGCATATGATCTGTCATTTAGAAGGAAAGCATGAAATATAATTGATAGGATAGTTGATAGAAAGCGTGAGGATACCCGAGTGGGCGCGAGGGTTAGGACGCGCTTGGTGGATAATTGATCGCTCGACATAGTCACGATCCTATTGGCCTTACGTCCGAGATCGTTAGTCTATGTGCTCAGCAGACATTCGGACACATGCTGTTTGCCAGGGCATATGTGATGAGTTATCCTCACGAAGTTTCTATCAACTATGTGGGTGCCCGATTTGGATGGATGTTGATACCCTTGTAGGTGGCGGGGTATGATTATATTTGAGATACTCTTACGGGTGGTGGGGTATGCTTTGAGCCTTTGGACATGATGTTGAGACAGAGTACCGGGTGTTGACTGTGCACAATGGTCTAGTATGATGATATTATACCGAGATGTCGATGATGATCGTGATGTTGAGAAATGCATATGATTTCATTATCATATGTTATACCTGATTATCGAATGGTCAATATGCATCATATGTGGTTGCATTTGATATCATAGTATGATCATGATCGACATGCATCATATGTGTTATATTTGAGAGAGAGTTATGATGATGGTATGACATGGAGATTTATTTATACATTGTCGAGAATTATATATTTTATCAGTTGTGACATGACATGTTATCTACTTTTCATTTATATATTATTGAGTATATACTCATGTACTCATTTATGACATGATGCTCTTTCTGATTCATATTATCCAGTATATGATTTACTCTCTGTTTGGCATCACTGATTCGGGTAAGGTCTATTCACTGAGCCTTTTGCTCATGACTCTCTTTATTTTTTTTTCTAACCCTTTAGATATGCGGTACGTGATAGCAACTTGAGATGTCTTGAGGAGATATTATAGAGAGAGGATGAGGTGAGCTATAGATGTAAGATGGTATAGAAGATAGTTTAACCAGATATTGAGTTGTACCATTATTTAATATTTGTACTTTATTGTATCAGACGATGATTTGTATAGTCCATATCAGATTATAGTGCACTCATATAACAGTTGTTTAATTGTATCTTGATGGTTTGTTGTGGCTGTGTGAGCCCTACCCAGATTAGATAGTGGTCTAGTGTATATCATTGTAGACTTGGATATTCATATTTTAATAGATTTTTTTGGTTGATAATATGATATATTTGGTATTGGATTATGTGAGTATGAATGTGTTAGCAGGTGTTACTTGATGATGTCATGATTGTATGTGCACAAAAGTGTATTTGTGCATGACAGGCCCCACTCGTTTCGTAGCATGCGCCGCGCGTGTCGTGTGGGCACATGGGCATGCACGTGCCCGTGCTGGGCGGGGGCATTACATCACGAGTTCACGCAGATCGAAAGCTGCGTTCACAAGCGCGTTTGAACACGGGTACATGCGTTCACACAGACCGAGAGCTGCGTTTATAAGCGCGTTCGAACATGGGGACATGCGTTCACACAGACCGAGAGCCGCATTCACAAGCGCGTTCGAACGCGGGTACATGCATTCACACAGACCGATAGCAGTGTTCACAAACACGTTCGAACGCAACCTGTGAAATTCAGGCTGTTGCATTTGAATGCACTTGGGCCCGTTTGAATGCACCTGGGATCAAGTCAGGCCGTTCGTATGCACCCGGGGCCGTGTTCGAACGCGCCAATAAAATTTTGTAATTTTTGGACTTTCGTGAGTTTGGATAAGACTTGGATTTGGCTTTATCTTGGAGATCTTATATAAGTATTGTGATGCCCTAACTCTAGGGTGGTTGAAGAGACAATTTTGAAGGAGACTTCTTGATGTTACATCAGTTCTTCAACGAATAAGATCTTACTATTCTAAAAAGCTTAATCTTTTGTCTTAAGGGCTATCTAGATGAAAGAACAATCTCGAGGGCTACTGAGGTTGGACATCAATCACGAGAAGTAGTGAATCGTGGGTTCTAGCAAGCAAGATTGAGAGGAATAAAGTCATTTGGATCGACGGGTTGTTTTGTGAGTCAGTCTTGTAACTGCTACTATTCTAGTGATTGGTTTTGATCCGAGTTTGGATTCATGGTTTTTTTTCCGTTTGAGTTTTTCCATATTAAAATCTTGGCATTCATCTTTGCTTTCGTTTTTAATATTTCTTCGGACTTTTACTTAAGCGAACAAGTGATATCATTGCATAGGATTTAGATACATACATGTGTCTAGGAGTTTTTTTAACAATGATACATGATAACAAATTGATAATCATGTATATCAGATAATAATATAATCGTTAATCTCTCAATCATCAATGCCATTTAAGAATCACATTATTATACTCGGTATCCAGTTTCATTATTGTGCTTGAAGACTCAAAACATACCTTATCATCTGCTAAGGGTATCTCAGTCATAATCATACATTGTCATTTGTTAAGAGTGTCAACATTTATCCAGACCGAGCATCCTTCTAGTTGATAGAAATTATATGAGGATAACTCACCAAATATGCCATAGCGAATGATATATATTCAAATTCTATTGCGCACACATACTATCTTTCTCAGATGTAAAGCCATAGGATCGTGAATATATTAAGTGATCAATCATCCACTAAGCATATCCCAACCCTCGCACCCATTCGAGTATCCTCACACTTTCTATAATTATCCTATTAATTAGATTTCATACTTTCATTCTAAATCACATATTATATGCATTTATCCAGTACTATAATAAATTATGCATCTTAAAATTTATGTGGTAAAAAAGTTAAAAAGAAATATAATACAATATAGTCTCTAATTATATATCTGTCATATGCATACTCATGCTAGAAATTATCTCGACATAAAAGCATAATAAAATAGTCATCTCCGGTCACTTCTAATAATGAACAACATATTCATATCCAAAATCATCTAATCAAATGAATGATAAAATATGCTTGACTGTAATCATCTCTATATAAGATCATATAATCATGCTGGAAGCCAAAGTAAAATGCGTATATATAATATATAACATATCCTAATACAGTCTGATCAAAAGACACAAGACACGTATTCTTTACATTCGTCAACCGAGCGTCAACTCATTGCTAGCAGTGTTCACATAATCTCAAATAAGAAGTTTGAAATCTAAAATGTTTGGTAGTATGAAATTAGTCGTTTATCCAATTAAAATGTATTGGTGCAAAAATATGATGTGGTTTGTTAGGTTTAGAATTACTTTTTTATTTTATTTTTATTAAATAACTCAATCTATATTATATATATAATTTAGTACTATAAATATATTATTAGGAAATAAGGATATAAATAATTGTCTTTTATATAAATGATAAAATGTTAAATATATATAAGTATAAATAAAAATGTAAGTTTAGACAAAATCTAATTATAGTTAATGTGATTCTGCTCTTACTTAATTAATCATTATACATAAAGTAATAATTGCCAATCATATGAAAATAATTATCAAAGCTTAATATTCAAATTTATATATGATGTATTTCTTCTAACACCATATTGTTAAATACTATTTTGTATAAAAATGAATTTGAATATATATCAGTATGATTATTATTAATAATGTTATATGTGTTAACATAATATAAGTTATAGATATATAATAATTACGGTTAATTAATTATTATGCTTATCATACTTTGTTAATAATTGTGTTAGTGAGTACATATTATTTAAAAGAATTAACTCTCTAATTAAATCTAATTTACATTAATAAAACAAATAATTAACAGAAAAGGAGAGAAAATCTCTTTATTGTAGTGTTAGGTCGAGCCCTATCACTATCTTTGTTACAGTGCTAGGCTTGACCTGGCACTACAGTTAGTACAGAGAGGAGAACCAAAAGAGAAGGAAAGGAAGAAAAAGAAGAAGGGGAAAAAGGAGAAGAAGAAAAAGGAGCAAAAGAGAAAGGAAGGGTGGGGAGTGCAGATCCTAGCCGGCGGGAAGGGTATTGGCTATTGCTGGCCAACTAGCGGCCCACCTCTTGTCGAATTGATGACGGTGATTAAGGATGATAGAGGTTGGCAATTAAGAAGAAGATTGGGAGAGAGAGAAGAACGAGAGAGTTTGTGAGAGAGACGAACGAGAGTTTGTGTGAGACAGGAGTATAGAGGAGACAGTGGGAGGGGTCCTAGAGCGGTGGTGGGGCTCGCCTTAACCAGTTGGCCGCAGTAGTAGCAATAGGTGTTGTGTGGTACCCTCTCCCCTACGAGCTTGCTTGTAGGAGCATGAGGCCGGGCATAATGTGGCCGACCACATCATGCCCATAAACAATTTTTTTAGGATTGAGTTAGTACAAACATGAATAGTATCAATAAAAAATATTTTATTATAGTATACTGAATAATTTGTAGAATAACTAAATTACTCATATCTCTTTTATCCTCTCCTCTCTCATCTTCCCCCTATTATCCTCACCATCTTATGATGCCTAAGTAGGAGGTTTTGATCCCCAAATCGAAGTGTCGAGATGCTCAGCTAGTTCCATATTCTTCGGTAAACCTTCGGTAAACCTTCGGTTAGCGTAATGATAGGTAGAAGAGGAGGCGGAAGAAGAAAATAAAGAGGAGAAAGGAGAATATGAAGAAGAGGGGAGAGAAAGGAAGGTGGTAGCGCAACAATGGTGGGAAAATGTGATTGGCGGAAGTTTAAGGAAGGTAATAGAGCTGTAGAGAGGAGGAGAGAAGGCGGTAGAAGTATTTTAGTAATTTAGTTAATGTTAATTAGTCACAATAACGTCGGAGCGTTAAATAAAAATTATAAAAAAAGAGGGTTGGGATTATAAAATCTTCAAAGACAAAATATGAATTGAAAAATTTGTGAAATGTAGGGTTTGATTTATAAAATTTTTAGAAGAAAAAAAATTATAGAGAGAAATTCTAATTAATTAAAATATTTTAGAAAAATATAAAAGAAAATAAAAAATATTACAGTAAGACCTTTCAACTATTAACTATTTTCACTCTAGTGAGCTAAAAAGAACTCCCACCCTCGATCGTATCAACGAAAAAATTCAAATAATTATCTTATTTTTTTCTCTTATCTTACTTTTAGGAATAATAATAAAATGGTTTTTAGAGAGTCTAATATTGATTATGTCAGACTCACACTATTTTCCAATAAAAAAAATTAAATAACTAATTTTTCGCCAAAGTGCTGGGCCTCCGTGACTGACATCCACGAGTAGTAGACTAGTAGGTGACAAGAGAGGCTTGGACTTGGAGAGGCACCCAAAGCGAGAATCGCCCCGTCTCGTAGAACGAGCGGTCCAATCGTCCAGATGAACGGCTATCGTGTGTCCTTTCTTTTCATTCTATTCTAAATCCCGAATCGGCTTTTTGAGCAAAAGTCCTCCCCATGCAACAGAATCTTTTGTGCCCATTTCCTGTCAACATCCGAAAAGGACGTTATTTCGATACTTTTAAATTTTTTACATATCCCACTCTATATTTTACCTATTTTATAATTTACATCCTATTTTTAAAAATTTTATAATTCGCCCTCTTATTTTTCCCTATAATTTTTATTTAATATCCTAAATTAACTTAAATAGTATAAAAAATAAATATTCTATTATAATATATAAAATAATTTATAAAAATTCAAATTACTCTTATCTTTTTATTTTCTTTTTCTCTTCTAAAGAATAAGAAGAAAAAGAATAAGAAAATAAGGCGGAGGAGAAAAGGGAGAGGAGAAGACGAGGAAATATAGTGGTGGCGACGCGGTAGTGGAAGAGATATGTGGGGGAAGATGTGGAGGAATATAAAAAAAGAGAAGGAACGGTAGAAGTATTTTAGTAATTTGGTCAGTGTTATTAGAGTGTTAAATTAAAATTATAGGAGAAAATAAAGGGTCGTATAATAAAATTATCAAAGATGAGCGTGAATCACAAAATAAGTAAAATATAGTGTGTGATTTATAAAAATCTTAATATTTTATCAACCATTTCATACTTAGTGGGATATTTTATTTTCTTTCATAATTTTTAATTAATTAAAATTTATAGATTAATCATTGACCCGACAACATAGTCTACATTTTATAAATTTTATAGATTAATTACACAGGGTTTCTAAATTATTGCTATTTTTTCATCTAACTATTTAACCTCTTATTTATTTTTGTGACAATTTCTTCCCTTAGCTGGTTAATATTTTCCATCTCTATATAGTCAGAATACATTATTCGACCATTTTGTCCTTAATTTTTACAACTAGCTAAGTGGCATTTTCTTAACAGAAAATAAAAAGAAAAATAGTAATTAAGGAAAAAAATGTTTGAAAGGTTTTACTTAATTAAGTGGACCAATGATTTTAAAAATAAGTTAAAAAGTCTATGTGAAAATGGAATAGCTTTTAAAGATTCTAAATATAATTATCTTTAGAAAAAAATTATATTTAATACCCTAATTTTTTAATCTATTTATGATTTACGCCTTGCATTTTTAATATTTCTACATGAATCCTGTATTTTACCTCTAATTTACATAAAGCACCTTGTTGTTGGGTTTGTTACTTTAACTGACTTTCTTAGTTAAGTTACTACATTTAGAGTATTATCAAAATATTCTTATCTAGTTTAAAATATTGGCAAATACTTCAATGCATCTTGAAAAATTATAATCTTAATCCTTTCATACCCGCTATCGGTTCCAAAACCACCTTACGTAAAAAAAGAGTATATTAGTTAAGAAGATTAATTACGTGTGTCTAACTTTCTAATTTTCTTATTATACCCTTGAAGATCTTAACCATTAGATCTTCATCAAAGTGATTAATAAACAATTAACTTTACGGTAAGGACTACACGTTTTTTTTCTTCCGTTAAGATTTCTCTCTTAAATATAATTATGCCTTAATTATAGGAGATATCATTTAATATTAAATAATTTAAATTTGATTATTTGGAGATAACTTCAATTTAAATATAATTCTCTATCTATATCTATTAAAATTTAATTTAAATCAATCTTAAACTAATGGGAGATATATGTAAATAATAAAAAATAATCAAAAAGATAAAATGTAATTAAATTTTCATCAAGTTGATTATAAAAGACATCAATACCCTTATTTTGATATATATACATTACTCTCAGTTAATGATATATATATATCTTTTACTTAATAAAATATTAAGATAATATCATTATTAAAAAATAATGTGCAAGATTATATATCTTAAAAAAATTACTTGCTGAACCGGTAATATCTTTCATTCCAATTATACCCTTAAAGATCTTTACGGTTACATCTTTATTAAATTGATTGATAAAGAATTAATTCTATTACACGGAAGAAACCTCTAAAATATTTCATTCAACCCAAATATACCTTACACAATTACCAAAATACCTTACTCAAGCTAAGGAAGGAGGAGGTTAAGAACTTAACTTATTTTACTTTTTTAGCCAAATCTAATTTACTCCCTCAGTCTAATCAGTATTACTGTTACTCTAACCTAGAGCATTTTTTTTAGCAAATGTTTAGTAAAACATTAGACTCGATTTCTAAATATTAAAAATATAGGGTGCAGGATGAAACCTAAAATAGATGAAAACTCAGGATGTTAGATATAAAATGTTTCTAATCACCCAGAGGGTAAACTAAAAATTCCTCTTATAAAACTTATCTTCAACACTTGCTTTAAGCTTTTAAGACAAAATTAACTATATGCATAGACTTTAAAGCCTTTCCATCTTTGTCACTCCCCAAACAAAAACTCCTCTTTGAATAAACGGAATACGCCCTTGAGAAGCTTGGTCAAATAATTAAGCCTTCATCAAACTGTCCATCTCTCTCTCATCTTCTAATCTTGCATTCATTCCCCTTCCTCTATGCTCTGCAAAAAAAGATGTATCCCAATTCTAGTCTGCAAATCGAAGGCTTCTTCTTCTTCTTCTTCTTCTTTTCATTGCTGGGTCTAGCCAAATCAACTGAACCAAAGCTCGGGGATTGCGTGGACAAGTATTGTGGTAATCACCAAATAAAATACCCATTTTGGCTTCAGGGAGAGCAGCCAAATTACTGTGGCTATCCAGCCTTTCAGGTCACCTGCAACAATAATCACACCTCCCCATTTCTTAGCAGCTACCAAGTCGTCAAGATCATTTACGATGATAACTCCCTTCAGGTTATCGATTCCAAATTTTTACGGGATTGCCCAGTTATCCATTACGACCTCAATTTCAATCTCACACCCTTCCGAATTAGGACAACTAACAAGAAACTCTTCTTCTATTATAATTGCTCGACTCCACCAGCCAATTCCTATTACTATCCAACTTGTTCTAATGGCACCTATGCCCACCTTGAAGGAAATTATCCGGACGATAAGCCTTCCAATTTTTCGAGCGATTGCAATTCTTCCTTTGTGCCGGTTTTGGGGTATAAGGGGGCAGATGGGGGTGATTACAAGAGGCTGGTGCAAGAAGGATTTTCACTGGAATGGACGGAGGATGGTTGCCCTGCCTGCTTAGAAAGCAAGGGTGAATGTGGGTATAATTATTCGACTTTCTCTTTCATGTGCCTTTGCTCCGATCGCACGCACTCGAAAGTTTGCAGTAAGTTCCTAGACTTACTTCCATTAAATCTTTATCTTCTACTTTTAAGTTGTAGTAGTGCTAGATCTTGTGTATATCTTCATCTTATTTATGCCATTTCATCTATTTCCATTGCTGGACTAATTCGGTTTCTAGTAGTTTTATTTCTAGTCTCTCTATAATTTGATCTTGCTCTGAAAACAATTCGTAGAAATTTGATGTCGGCTTGGCAGGCAGTAGCAAATATATGTCAATTCTCTGGAGCATTTTTTATATGTGGTTGGTGGGAGATCAGATGAAAATTCATTTATTCAATTTAGATAAGGTCAGAAAGTGAAATAGTATATAGCTATGTGTTCTTGTCAGAATATATTCTACTTCTATATTCTTTACAAGATCAAGTGATTTTTATCTACTTGGAGGTTTCATGTAATTGGATGATTGGATCCTTTATGCTACCTTTCACGCAGTAAGGTGCTATTCAGAATGCTTTCTTACTAGGAAATTGCGGCAGTTGTTTACCTGTGGGGGTCCTAAGCAGTAAGGATGCATCCCTGATATTAACTTTCTCTTGGCATCGTCCATAACTCCTCTAAAATATTGCAGGTTTATCACGTGATAATTTTGTTGTAATTTGTAAGTTCATGAGTTCAAGACACAATATTCTCATTTTCTAGGAAGAGGACTTAATGTATGGTCACAATTATCTGAGAGAGACAGAGACCTGCCGGATTGCTATGATGTATCTTTTCTCCTTGGAAAATGATGTGAGGAAGCTTAGTAAATTTGGACACTTTGGCAGACTAAAGTCCCCATGAATCTTACACGATTAGCCATGTGTACATTTTGTACTATCCTCTTACGTGCTTTTTCTTCTGTAATACTTACATGTGACACAATAAATCGGAAAGTCTTACTATTAACTCTTCTCAAGTGCCTGAAAATTTTCAGATCTTTAGACTTCCCCGTAGAGCTCCTTAAAACTTCTCTAGATACCCTATATTTCCATGGATGTGTACCATCTTACCCTGAGATGCCATGCATAAGTAAAGAAAGAATTTTTTTTCATAATATTGTCTTTATCTATAAGTCTCAGCCTATCCATTTCTTCATTCTTTTTAATAGTTAAGAGAAGAAGAGACAGGCTATTAGCTTCATCTGTGGATATAATCAAGGTTCGAAAAATTAGTATTAGAATCAGGATCGGTCTTTCGAAAGAAACGATATGTATCAGCCAGATCAGCCGTATCGGTCGTAGATTAGACTTTTTAAAATTGAAATATTTTTTAACAATGCAAATTTTTTTGAAAAATTAAAAAAATGATAAAAAAAATTAGAAATAATAATTATTCACATAGAACCCTAAAAATTAAAAAAAGTACTAACTTACTTAATTAGCATGCTATTGATATTCTCTGATTTGTTCTCTAGCTTAACTGTAAACACGATATATTGTAATGTATCTATATATATAATAAAGAAGAGAAAATAAAAATAAGAAGCATTCTATATTAGGAATTTATCTTATAATCAACCATTCTATATATATTAAGAGAGATTTAGACCTAATTAGTTATATCTAAGAGAGTATAATTAAGAGATCATATATAGTCTAATTAATTAGCAAACTCAATGTAGTGTTATCACTTTAATTAATTTATTGCCACCTTCACTACATATCCTTTCTTCTTCACATCTGTGAATGAAGGGGTTTTCTTAGTTAATTATATGGTTTCATGTAGAACTTATGAGTCTTAGTGCAAATATCTGCTTACCTGGCTTACCTCATCCTGCAGTTCTTTTTTGAAACTTTTCCTACCCATCTCCCTCCCAATCTTTGTGTAATCAGTCTTGAAACAGACACCTCCTTTATAAGGACTGATGAATTTGAATGTGTGAAATTATGATCGGATTTCACAATTCCAAGCTAATAATCCATATGAAGAGCATCAATATCTTTTGGCTCATGAGCATCACATATGCTAATAATGCTCTCTTGATTCAGATCAAGGACACGGTCATTACTTGAGATTTTGTGACTATTGATTCCTTTTCAAGTATTCATGTGCAACCTGAAGCAAGAATTAATCTTTCTTCAATTGTGAACATAGGGATAATGAATTTCATATGAATGTTTTGACATTTGTATAAATTTACTTTTTGCAAAGATTGTAATGTGTATTACCTAAGTAAATTCGCTAATCAAGTAACTTTATCACATCCTCATGCTCATAATTTTGGTTCTGTTAACTCAAACTGCTCTGAAAAATCCAAAAAGTGGATTAATTTAAATATGTGGAGTTTTATATTTTTAGGTAGAAATGGATATTATAGGTTTTGAACTTGTGACTTTTGGCTCTGATACCATGTTAACTCGCCAACTACTCTAAAAGTTTAAGCTGGTTGAGAACAGTGATTTTTATATTTTATATTTTAATAGGTTTCTTATCTCCAGTTATTTTAATGGGTGATGTGATTTACTGAAAGACAATGTTGTCCTCTCTCTATTATCTGCTGATTCCCCACATTATCCTTTACATCTACCTGCCTTTGTGCAGCAATGCAGGTGATTCAGTGTGCATTTGCATCAATATGAGATGCACTATTCTGAAGTCACCTACTAGAGGTTGACGAGGTTCCAAATTTTCTTTTTCTCTTTCTGTTCCATGCCCCTTTATTAATCTTACCATGAGTTGCTTTCTAGAATGAGTGCTTCTTGTAAAACAAAACTACAATCTATTAAATTACTTTATGAAGTATTATGGTTTGTGTTGTTCCTTGATGTTTTATCCAAAAGATCATTATTGCATAATCTTTTCCAATTTGGCTAGTTGAAAAGCCATACAGGACGGGAGTTAATCTAATGCTTTTAAGTGCTGCATATGGATAACTTTGATTTACAGTATGATTTTATTGTAAATCTGTGCTGATCAGTGGTATTTCGATGTGCAGAAAAAAGAGGTTTTGGAAGGAAAATTCAAATAGGTAATCCTCATCTCTCCAAGCCACCTATTACTAGCTTTGATTAGTTCTGATTCTTCCATGTGTTATAGAATACATCCTTGTAGCTGCAGCATTAAGATATAATGCGACAATCGGTATTTTTAGAAAAAATGTTGTACCATAATTGTAGTGATTTTCACAAGTAGACATCACATATTTTCTTCATAATATTATCTTCTGGGACATAAGAAGCTGGCAAACCTTTGTTATGGTGCAAGATTACGAAGCACTGAGGTCTGATACTAATTGAGAATTTCTAGGCTTCTTATGCTAGTTGTGAGTTCTAGTAAAAGTGAGGGTGATAATTTTCTCAATATGAAATTACAGTACACATTTGGTATGCATGCAAAAACACCTAGAGATTTATATCAACAAGTAAGTAAGATCTAAGACATAGTAAGCAATGTAAAGCAACTCAATCAAACATGTGAGACTGAAGGGGTTCACTGCAATTCCCAATAAGATATAAATCTCAATGTGGAATAATCACACAAACATCCAATATGTATGCACATCTGGAGATCTAAATCATCAAGTATGATTTAAACCATAGTAGGCAATATAGAGCAATTAGATCATACACAATCGCATGCAAACAATAATGATCTTTACATGAAAAAAATCTCATTTTTTAGAGAGTAAAATAACCATAGATTTGAGCAAACACAAATAGAGGTGGCAATCAGATCGGGCTAGATTCACCCTAACATGAACATGACCCGATTAAACAGGTCAAATTTAATAGACACGAATACGACCTAATTATTAAATGACACGACGCGTGTAACCCGTTTAATAAATGGGTCGGGTACATGTGACATGTTAACATGACGATAGTAAGATAACACTACACGATTAACCTGATTAACAATTTTTACAACACAAAATATTTGCCATGGATCAACCTTCCTTTTTCAAAATATGAAATAACATGAGATGAAGTCAAACCAAATAATTCTTGATACCAAATGACAAAACGAGTTAAAAACGAGATTGACGCTGTTCACCACCAGCACCGGATCCATTACCACCCGAATCATGAAATGCATGAGAGATGCTATGTGGAAAACACCTTGACATCTCTCAACTACATCATCAAAAGATCCCTCTTTTAACAAATCTACTTAGAATAACTGTGATCTCATCAGCTCCATTGAGGGCTTGCAAGTGCTCTGTTTTCTTCGGATCAGCTAAAAGATAACACGAATGAATGATATATGTATTGAAATTTAGATTTTTAATCTTCAATTATAGTTCAAATAGATTAATTATTTACAAAAGAGAAGCATCACATAATGAGATCTACTTGTCAAATCAAGCTTAAAATTGACAAAAATGGAGAGTATATTGAAAGCATTGCGAATCGTGTTGGAGAAGGAGCTTCATCAACCAGGAGGCAATTTAGCCGAAAGCACCAGTCACACACACTCATGCTTCCACTCATCATCTTCTCTTCTTTTTCCTGCCTAGTTCGGAGGAGTCATCCACAGTTGCCGACTCGAGCACTTCTTGGAGGAGGGATCGGAAGAGGAGGGCAGCTTGCGGATCTTTTTAGGGCGGAAGGGGAGCTTGGAGGAGGAGGAGGAGGGAGGTTGGGGACTTGGGGGCACAAAGGTCTTCTGGGGAAGAAAGGGAAGGAGGGTTTGGGTTGGGGGTGAGGGAGGAGGAAGGAGGAGGGAAATAGGGATTGGAGATTGAGAGTGTGTCAGTTAGGGTTAGGCATATGTAGAAAACATACATACATATATATATATATATATATATATATAGGATTGTGGGTTGACTCGACCTAATTCGATTCGATTTGTATACTTAAACAAATCAAACAGGTCAAAACAGATCAATGATATAAACCAAAACATGACCCGATTATTAATCAGGTTAAATGTTGATCCGTTTATAACTCGAATCCGATTAAATTAAACTCAAACCCGATTAAATGTTAGGTTATCTTAACGGGTTATCGGGTTGGATCAATTTTTGCCACCCCTAAACACAGATTAATCAATTGCAATCAAAACGTAGATACAACTCACAATTCCCATCACTAGACACTCATGGCTATCGGTTAAAGTCAACCTTACTTGTTACACATGGCAACTAACTACTCTCTTGCAATTGATCGACTCTAGTTGACATCCTCCAACATGGATCACCCATGTCTCACTTCGTCGAGAGACTGAGATCACCATATAGATGATGAAGATAAAGTGCCTCTGAGATCTCGATCAAGCTCTGGTGGTGAAGATGATCTCAGATGTGATATAATCTCCTCTCTTTTCCTTAACCTCCTAGGGTTTCTTTGCTGTGGAAAACATAAGTAACAAGAGCCCTCAGACACACCTTTATAACCGGAGGAGATCCACTAGAAGATGGGATTTGAAAATGACTTTCATGTCCTTAACTATCTAATTTTTGTGCGATGTTCAAACGTCTGCACTCCCGTTTGAATGCTGCCATATATTTCATCGTTCTGGCTCTTGAATGGTACTATTTAAGATAAGAGTCATTCGATAGTGATTCATAAGCTCTTCGAACGATGCCCACAGCCTTCAGTCAATACCAGGACTTTGTGCTGCCATTGAAATGGTTTACACTGTCTGAGAAAATTCTGTGCTAAACCTGAAAATAGTCTACTGAAGATTTAATCCTATGTTATGTGTGCCTTGCAACATGCAAATAAAATCTAAGGTCTGTGCAACTTAAATAAATGTGTTTTTGTTCACGAATGTCATTTAACAAACAGCACGCTAGTGCTTTCCACTTAGTAGGAATGTAGATACTAGTTTTCGTGTTTAAGAAAAGAAACTAAAGCATCTTACATTCTGAATGACAGATTATTTGTATGTCGTCTTGTTAACTTATATTTTAATTTTTTTCATGAGCAGGAATTGGTTCAGCTGTAGGAGGTATCCTTGCAGTAAGCATCCTCTGCCTTCTGTGGTACAAGCACAAGAAGAGAAAACGGTATTCTTCATCTTCAGAACAGCTTCAAATGTCCTCTTCTGGGCCAATTTTCAATACCCAAATTTTTTCATATGATGAACTTAAGGAAGCCACCAATGGCTTCAATGTCTCCAACGAACTTGGTGACGGAGGCTTTGGCACTGTTTATAAAGGTAATATGTGATTTCTTATTACTGAACCTTGTCAACAAGCTTTGCATATTCAACCAATTCAAATTTTCTTTCTTTCTCTGGTCCATTTGCTTGACTTAATTGGCACATTGCTAATTGTTTCCTTGCAGGAAAGCTCCGAGATGGACGGACAGTTGCAGTCAAGCATCTATACAGGAACAACTATAGAAGGGTAGAGCAGTTCATGAATGAGGTGGAGATCCTATCCTGCTTGCGCCACCAGAACCTTTTAACTCTCTATGGCTGTACCTCCTGCAACAGTCATGAGCTGCTCCTAGTATTCGAGTTGGTGCCAAATGGCACTGTTGCAGATCATCTCCACGGGGCCCGTTCAGGTGAACACACCTTAACATGGCCCATACGAATGAACATTGCCATTGAAACAGCTGATGCGTTAACCTACCTCCATTCTGTTGAACCTCAAATAGTACACCGTGATGTTAAAACAAGTAATATATTGCTCGATAACAACTTCCATGTAAAAGTTGGCGATTTTGGACTCTCCAGATTTTGCCCAGTCGACGTTACTCATGTCTCTACAGTTCCTCAAGGCACACCTGGTTACGTTGACCCTGAGTATCATCAATGCTACCAGCTCACTGACAAAAGTGATGTGTACAGTTTTGGGGTAGTTTTAATGGAGCTAATATCATCCAAACCAGCTGTTGATATGAACAGGAGCAGCCATGAGATCAATTTATCTAACATGGCCATCAACAAACTTCAGAATCGCCAACTAGATCAGTTGGTGGATCCTGGACTTGGTTATCAATCATGCAGCAAGATAAAGAGGATGATTGGTCAGGTGGCCGAACTGGCATTTAGTTGCTTGCAACCAGAGAGGTATGTGAGGCCTCCTATGAGGGAGGTTCTGGAGGTTTTGAGAGGGATAAAGAATGGCCCAGACAAGGTGGAAAGTGTTGACAAGGATGCTTCTACTAGGGAGGATGAAAACTTGGTGAAAAGTGATCCATTTTGTTCTCCTGACACTGTCACAGATATGTGGACAAGCCGATCGACATCACCTAACACTAGTGGATGAGGTGCTTTTATTGTTCTCTACTCACCTAAAGCTGTGATGCTCTTCATGTTATGGTAATTGTACAGGTTGATGTAGGAGAGCTGAAGGTTTTTGATTATATGTTATAGCAGTAATAGTGGTACAGGTGCTATTTTCAATGCAAATATTGTAATGACTTCACACATCCATTCAGCTCAGTTCATTGTGTGCAGCCAAAAGGAGCATTTTAGTACTACTGTTTCAAATTATTGTGGATTAGTTCTTTGGTAAAGTTTAGACAAGAATAGGCTAGTAGGATTGTGTTCAAATGGTTAAAGAGATTCATATTGTATAGGTATACTTGAGTTCAAAATCCCAACACAAAATCCCAACAGTACCAGTTTAATTGGGACTTTCCCACTTCTTTCAAATTAAAAAGAAAAAGTTTTAGACAGGAATAGCTAGTAGTGTGATGTGCATAATAACACTTACGGGGATAATATCAATATAAAGAAATTATCAAGTACATAATAAACAAATATCAATCTGCAAAACATATAACATTATTCAATTTGCTAACGATTCAGCTCAAAGGGATTCCACAGAATAAACATCCAAACAATATGCAGATCGGAACTACATTCACGAGATTCTCAAGCGGTCTCTATTGAGAATTTTCCACCACCGCTTATAATTTTGCTGTCATTCTATGTCCGTGGTCCATTCTTATTGACCTTTAAGTCTTGTTGAGGATGGTTGCCTTGTTTTTCCAAGCTGTAGATTTTGTTATAGAAGAATGTCAGCTTGGTGCAACTAAGGTGACATTGTAGCATCTTAGTGCATGATAGTTTTTCTTTATCTCATCTGTTTATATTTTGCCATTCTATTCCCATGATAGTTGTAAAAGGGGACTATAAAGGATTGCAATCAAATTATTCCCGACGAGATAATGCTTAGATGATTAAAGAGAATTGTGTTGTGTGAGTATTCTCAAGTTCGAATTCCAAATAACACAGTTTAAGTAGAATATCATTCAAATTTAAATTCTCTGTCTCACGATATAAAAAAGAAGAAGAAAGATTGTAAGCAAAATATTTCTCTTATATTTATTCTGTTCCTAAAGCTCCTTTTCTTTTGCATAATATATTCAACAACCATGCTAATTATCTCCTTTGGAACCGAAAGGATGCAAAATGTAAATTAGCTAATGTTCATATGAAACTAGCAGTGAGAAATGAAAGAATAATGCTGTGGCAGTGGCGCAGTGGCACAATGGCACCATATATATATATATATATATATATGAGATGAAAATAGTCACTATCTTAGGGAAGGAACTTATTTAGTTTAAACTCATTGAAATCAATACTTCTAGTAATCATAGACATAAATACCATGTCATGGTGTGGCCAAGCATTCAAACTAAAAGACCGTGAGTTTTTTGTACCAGAAAGTACAACACAAATAAGTTGCTCGATAGTTGCACCATTCTAATTAAGTTTAAAATATGATCCTCAGAGTAGTTCAGAGTAGTTGACCGCTTTCCATGCGACTTTTTAAGTCTCTAATTTCTCAAGAGAGGGTGAGAGGTAATGTACCAAAGGTGGAGAATGACACCACTCTCGACTCAGGCAACAAAATAGTGATAGAACTAGTTACAGCAGATCTTATCCAAAGGTGTTTATCATCTTTTCAAAAATCTAGGCTACTAAAATGGGTCTCTGGGCCACAGATCCGAATACGAATGTCATCCTAGAAATGGACTCTGTAGGCTTAGCGCAAATTCTCCGGGAGGAAGAAACTTGTCCTTGGAAAATAAGGAACATTGTGGAGGACTGTATGGACCTCTTGAGAGGACTTAGGAATGTTCGCATTCTGCATGTGTTCCGAGAGGCAAACTTAGCAGCTAATTGGGTAGTCAGCTAAGAGACGCTTGGAACAAATTTTACTTTCATTGGGCCTGATGGCCTGCCCAATCCACCCTGATCTATGTAAAATTCTTCCTTTGGACTCCCCACCAACTTAGTTGGTTGAGGAGCAAAGCTTAATACATCTCTTCATTTCAAAAAAAAGAAAGAAAAGCTAGTTAGAGGAAATGATTCTTAAGGAGAGGACTCAAGCCAAGCCAGTCGCATCCAAGGCGATTACACGACACTCTCGGCGTGACTATATCACTATGAGATAAGTTAATCATGCCTCTTATATGTGATTCTTTACATTAATAGAGATGGGGATGGATGACAGATTGTTTCTCATAGAAAATGACAGTAGAAAAAACATCATAGCTAGATTGTATCAACACTCAAACTCTCAACGGAGGAGATCTAAAGTTTTTGATAAGACAACCGACCTAATACCAATTGCATTTCACCTATCTACTATAAAGACACACTCCTAAGCAAAAATGCTCCTCCCCAACTCTTCATCTCTTTTCACCTCTATGTGGCCCTCCTTTTCCTTGTTAAGGCGGCACAAAAAAGGTGACAAAATACCCTCTTCCACTTCTCACCCATTTCTCCACGTTCTCCTCTCTTATTTTCTCCTTCAAAACTCTTGCTTGCACTATGGGAACAAGGATCACAAAGCACTCCTGTAGAAACCTTATATACTGCTTCAAGTGTGAGAAACTTGAATACAAAAGTTTTTCCTATTGCTCTCTCTATTTAATGGAAATTTAGAAATAGACAGAGGAAATTACAATCTACCTATTATCCCCCTCCCTCAATCAAGCAAACTTGTGGCAACCTCTTCTTTTATGCCATTATTCTTGCAAACAATCTAGTTACCGCTTAGAGGTATCAAACTCGCCCTTCTATTAGAAAGGGATATTTCATTGTCTCCTTTCCCTTAAGGGACCTCCTATGGTGGACTGCCCTTTAAGGCCAAATCCTAGCACTTGGAAGTGAGTTTATACTTAAATCATAGTGTTCGACGAGAACACCACATAGTATCTCTCTCCTATTGCTTGTGGATTACTATCTATAATCTCTCTCTGGATTACTGAAAAGCCAAAATAGTAAGAGAAATAGTCTCCAACTTTGAAATTTAGAATCCCAAAAATCTTGAATTTTGACTTTTGTGGCTCAAGGAGATAACCCACTTCTGGGCAATCATTTCCTATAAAAACCTAAGTGCATTTGAGTGGTGGCCAATGGTTACTCCAACCCTGTAGATATTCATATTAACTTGTGGATTTGAGGATCTCTACCTCCATCTATTGTGGCCGAAAATAAATGTTTGATCAACTATTGTTGGTACGAGGTCCTAGGAAAATACTTAGAGAACAAAGTTAGCAAAGAAGCTGGAGCGTAAGTGTGCCATGAACCTCTAGAATGCTAAGATCGCACCCTACAACCCCCTCCCTACCATATGAAAAGAATCCTTCTAGTGCAGCGTGCTATGCTGATGATGCCTCCTCTTCTTCTATACAAAGCCTTATGAATAGGAGCAGCAACCATATCGCAATAGTGTTTTCGCTCGTCGCCGCCCCTTTTCTTGGTCCATCTTGGGAAGCCTTGTGGACCTCAAGATAGGTGGACCCAATCTTGGAAGAGCCGTGTTGTCATGCTATTAGAAAGTGCAACGAAAGAAATCATATGGAGACAGAACGAGATAACCCTAGATCAAGGAAGGAGACAAAAATATTCAGTTTTTTTCATCATTTTGCCAATGAAAGGAGAAGATAAAAGTTCATTTCTATCATTGAAAACCAATACTCTAAATTTATCTATCAAAATAGTATTCTTTGAATTTTCTTAGCTCACTACAAAAGTTTATTCAACCCTAGCAACACCCTCTCCTTTAAGATAGGCTAGGCTAAGCTTTTTGGGCTAGCCAACATTAATCTACAAGTCTTAGATAGGTCATTATTGAAAAGGAGGTAAAATGTGATGTATTTATTATGGGCATCGAAAAGGCACATAATCCAGATGGATACCTAGATACCTGCCTCTCTTCTTCCAAAGATACTAACTTCATTATCAAAGATGATCTCATTAGGGCCTTCAAGGACATTCATCTTAGAGTCGTATTCCTACGAGAGTTGGCCAAGTCGTTCCCAAAACTGGTAGAAAAAAACACATTAATGAATTCATGTCCATCAATCTAATTAATTGCTCTTTCAAGATCTTTGCAAAAATACTTGGTATTTGATTAACACATTTTATTTATAAACTTATCATTTCTTTTTATTCAAGATTCATTAAAGGAAGATATATTCTCAATTTCTTCATGGCCCATGAATTGGTCCATTGGATGGCCTGACAAAAGATAGATAATCTATTAATTAAACTAGACTTTAACAAAGCGTTTAATTCAATGAATCACGATCTTCTTCTAAACTTTCTCAAAGCTGAGTGTTTCCCTTTGAAGTGGATTTGCTAGATCAAAACTAGTTCCTATCAACTTATTGCTTCTTGCTCATAAATTAAACACATTTTAACTCCTTTCTCATTAGCGGGGATTGGGGAACCCCTCTCTTTGATTCTTTTCATTCTAATTGTAGACATTCTATCAATATAGATCAACCTTACAATACAAAATTTTTTTATCAAGGGCATGGGTCCACAAATTGAATATGACAATTCTTCAATTTACAAACAATATTATTTTCTTCTCTAAAGCCAATGAAGCCTCTATCACGAACCTAAAACATAGCCTTCTTCTATTCTACAATTTAGGGCTCAAAGTGAATTTCAACAAATTTTGCATTCTAGACATAGTTGAAAATGATCTAACAAAATAGATAAAAATTCTAGGATGTTCGATGGGCTACTTCTTTATCAAATATTTGGGCCTACCATTAAAATTTGGAGTACTCTCAATGGAAGACTGATATCCTGTCATCACAATCGAAGGTTCGGTTGTTAGACAACAAAAATTCTTTTAATTGAGGGTCGATTGATTGATGCTACTAACTAATGCAGTTATTTTAGCCATTTCTTTCTATTTATTTTGTCTTTTGAATTCCGACCAAAATTATATACAAAATTGATTCTATCAGAAGAGTTCTTATGGTAGTTTAAATCAAAATCAAATGACTTCTATTGCCTGGTAAGCTGGGAATGTATTTATAAAAGCAAAAATCAAGGGAGTCTTGGCATCTTCAATCTCCAATCTTAGCATATTGCCCTACTAGCTAAATAGCGGTAGAAACTTTTAGGAAGTGACAATTAACTCGACCTTGGCATAACTTTATCCTCAATTCCTAATACCGAAGGAGAATTCCTCTATAAAAGTAAGACCTTTTCTTTGCTCCTACATTTGGAAAGGTATTCACAAAACTTGGAATCCTTTCCCAATTGGAATCAACTAAATTTTTGGCAATTGAGAATGAATTAATCCTTTAACAAATAGATGGGCTACAAATATCTCATTTCTCACTTTATTACTTAGCCTATAGGCCCTTAATAGAGGAAAGCTTAACCTCTATTGTAAGAAGATCCAACCCAGAATACCTATCTTTATCCTTCAGAACTCCTTAAAGTAAGGATTTCTAAGAATTTTTAAAATATTTGAAATCTTCTTGCAGGAAAACAATTGACGAATGAATATTGATCGAATTGTAGGGAGATTTACACCTGGTGGAATGTACATTGTCAAATCCCTTATAATATCATTAACTTCTTGGGCTTGAAATTTGACAACCTTATAAGCATATGGAATAATCTCATCGTTCCCACCAAAGTCAAAGTGTTCGCTTGGGTATCTTATCTTTTTTTTTTTTTTTTTGAAAAAGGTCTATGGACCAAATGCATTAAAAACTCGGTATTACATCAAGATCCTAAGGCCGATCAAACCAAACATGGCAAAATCTATCACAGTATGCTATATTAGCAAGATTGTGTGTAGAATGGTTATTAACCCTATAAGTATGGGAGACCCTAAAATTAGGGTGAGTTGAGGGGATGCTGATGGAATCTTGGATCACATTTGAGATCGTCCAATCAACCTTGAGTTGTGGCATGTTGATTGCTTTGGCCACCATGCTCGAGTCGAGCAGAAGTCTAAGACCGCCACACGAGTCACCCATCCACGCTGCGTCTAACCAGTAGAGAAGATCCCCACTATTGCACATATTAGTGCAATTGCCAAACCTAGAGATCACTGTTGAAGAGTTCAGCTGCTCATCATCTTCCGTCTCAAGAGGTTTAGTCATTGCCTTTGTCGCGATGGAAACTACATCTTCTAGGAGGGCAGAGGAGTTTGTGAATAATAAGTTGTTTTTTTTCTGATTTTCCATATGCCCAAATAGAGGTGAGAAGGAGCACCATGTTCTCCGGGGAAAGGGTGGCACTTGAGTCCATAATCCATCCTTGCAATGTTTGAGAAGCCTGACTGAGGCAAACCCAGCACCTTGAACCATGCTGCTCTAGCAAAGTTGCACTTCAGGAATTGATGGTCCACTGATTCTGCCTCTTGCTTGCCGAGCGAGAACCTCTTTCACAAGAAGAGCACCTATGAGGCAACGTCATAAGAAGGTTTTAACCCTTGGGATGATCATTTTATTCTTCAAGATAAAATTCCATAGTGATCTGTCTGCCGGGTTCAAGGTCGAAGCTGCTAGCAGAGATGATTTTGAAGGTTCCTTTGTTGAGAAGTCCTCGTTCTTGAAAATTATCCAAATTAGCCTATCCGGTCGAGGTGGAACTTCCATCCCTACATACGTGTTGAGGATGGTATCAGCAACTTCATTGGAGAAGATACTAGTTATCAGCGGGACATCCCACTAGCCATCCTTAATGAGATCCTTAACACGAGATATTCCTGTAGGTAGAGAAATGTTGGATAGGTCATGCATTGAGATCCAATTGTCCTTTGTGATGTGTATATCTGGCCCGTCGCCGACCAGCCATCTTGAGTTGCACCTGAGTGAGCTGCGTACCTAAAGAATAGAGCGCCAAGTCTGGGATGCTCTTTGGCAGAGGGTAGCATCATAGAAACTATTGTTAGGGAAGTACCTTGCTTTCATAATTGTAGCCCAAATGCTACTCTTGCCCTAGATTAGTCTCCATGTTAGCTTGAGCATCAGAGCTTGATTAACCAAATCCAATTGTCTAATTCCAAGCCCACTGCTGTTAGGAGGCCTGTATATGACCTCCCAACTTCTTAGATAGATATGCTAGCTCATCTTAATAGACTTCACACACTAAACAACCTGGCCAAGAAGGGTTTTTCCAAGTATGATGATATGCACCTTCTGTAATGAGCATCCATCATAAGTCACTCACATCTTTGAATGCGAATACATGAAAAGAATCTACAACCATCTTTCTAACTATATTGCATCTAAGAGGATGGCCGACATCATATAAACACTTAACTTTATTCCATCCCTCATAAGGAAAGGTCTTGAAGGAAAGGAACAACAAAATTTTCAATTTCTCGGTGCTGACACTATCTGGATTCCTCCTACACTACTCTCATCTCCACTTCTTTTGAAATCTTTATCTTGCTTTGCCTTTGTATTCTTCTTTTCTTTGTACACTCTTTCTCATAATATAATTAGGTGCAATTCTATTTTCTCAATGAAATTTTTTTTTTAAAATATGGTCCTCAAATACACAAACAGCAACTGTTTTTTATACTTCGCTGAGAGCACAACTTACGCAATGATTCTAGATACAAATATGAGGAACTCCTACTAATAGTATTATAACATTAATTAAAGATTCAAATTTGACAATCTAGAAGAACAGTATACAGGGATCCTTATGTGTCATCATCTCATTAGTCTATAACAAAACCAAGGCAGCAAAGGATTCACACAGCTCCACAATTATGCCTTCTTGATGTCCTCCTCAGGATCGCGAAGAGTTCCAAAAATCCAGTCCATCCATACAGTATAGTGACCATAGTTATGACGGTACGTTGTATGGTGGATAGTATGGTAACCTGCACCCATAACAGGCCACAACTTTCCATGGATGCAGTCATGAATATTGGCTGTCCATACAGCCTCACAGAACAGGAGAAGTATGTGAGTCATGAAGTGCGTCGGAACAAGGAAGAGGGCTATCACATGTGGCACCGCCTGCAGTATCCCGTCCAATGGATGGAAAGCTAATCCTGGAAGAGAACAAATGATCATGCGCACTTTATTATTGGAATATAGATCTAGTCCACGACATACTTTTCTCATCAATCTTTCCAATCAAGAATAAATTTCCTAACAGTGTCAACCCTAATCCAAGATGTTTGGAAATTGATGACAGAAGAGTGGCATAACAATTCAAGGCAAGGCCTCAGCTTTGTCCCCAGTAGAACATTTAATAATTTGATTTCATCTCTGAAATAAGAAATTGCTATCTAACAGCTGTTGCTGGTCAATACAATCAAAATGACAAGTAAAAATAACAAACTCTACAACTTCCAAATATCATGTCATTTAGGTCAAAAACAGAAGTCACTAGAATCAGAGTAATAAGATTAAAATGCGCCATTTGCTCTTATTTGCCAGCATTTAATGCTGAATGTTGGTTCAGTATCAGCTACATTTCACATTAAAAAAATAAAATCAATAACTATAAAGTATAATCTGTCATGTAGACAAATAGATAAGAGGAAGTCTCATGATTCTTAATCATAAGAGCCATCAAACAATGCAATAATAGTCAATCAATACTCACACATGAAGAACATCAATATCTAAAACTTGATTATATAATTTTGAAACCTCATGATATAATCTTGTTATATGAAGGACCATAATTTTGATATTGTTCAACCTGTTGCAATATAAATAGGAGACACCTGATAAAGTTTCTTCTATGATATGTACTTGTAACCAGTTGCTCTCAATTAAGTAAAGCTCAACATCATCATCATCATCATCATCATCAACAAGCCATCTACCAACTATACAGGATTGACTATTAAGTAAAACTCAAGATAACTGCTATCCCTAATTTACAGACTATTTACAAGTACATGCATGTTCATGCTTATAACATCACTAATATCACAAGCCATTCCATGCATGATGGACAGTATAGAAAACAATCTCTTAACATGAGACATAGTAGACAATACTAACAATGTGATATCAGCTGCCATCTGCATCTCAATTTGTATCCTCTTTAGGATAGACCTAATTGCGAATGCATCGAGTACTTAAAAAACAGAATTTTCAGAGTGCTAACATAGTTTTCCTAAAAGTATTTCCTCTCATGGAGAATCCTACTAACATGCATGTCAAAATGTATTAGACAATAAAAGCATAAATTTTTAATTTCATGCAAATCAAACAGACAAAGTCATTATACTAAAAGCTATAAGTAACTCCGACTGTCAAACTTATAGATGATTTCTTTGGTAATATCTTTCATGTTTTATAAAATAAAATATTATGAGGTTATATTCCAACATAGTAAACCATCACTATCTGTTAAGCATAACCCTACTTTACTGTTCAATTGGAAATCCCAATGTCATGATTAAATCACAAGGTCATCTAGTTTCCAAACAATACTGTTAATTGACATAAATTTACATGCTTATATGACATCATTCTTTCTAATTTGAAAACCTCTGGACTTCTTTTCCAATACTCTATAAAAGAGGCGGGAAATAGATTGAAAGACGTCATCCCTAGTTTACCAGAATGGTCCGCTTACCAAATGCTATTTTTATAATTCTAGACTCATTGAGATAATTAATAGGTGAAAGCCAATCCAAAGGGATTAATCTTAAGCTGAATTTGAATAATAAATTATGAACCACTCCACCGACAATTTAACCAGGAAGATTGTTTGCAGAATTCTTGTTTCACCTACTCAAGATCACAGACCTGTACACTATGCCATAAATTTTCCAGAAGCATAGATAAAAGTAAATTAAGACAGAATAATAAGTGTCTAAAAATCATAATACACTTTACATTTTATACCCCATATGTTCGATCTGTCTACCCTCAAGCCCTATATTTTGAATTTAAATTCACAAACAATTCTTCAGTAAAAACGAACCTAAGAAATAACTAAAAAGAGAGGAATCAAAATATCAAACAGAGTGATATTTAGTCTGGCTGACAAGTGAAACTTAGAATTCCTAAAACACTCTTCCACTGAAAAGTGGTGCAGCCTGTTTAGGCCACTTTGAGTTAAGGGTGTCAATGAAATTTGCTTGCATTGTCACCAGGGGATAAGGACAGGCTTTGTAATACAACCTGACAAGTTGCAGTGAATAAAACAAAAAAATAAAATAAAAAATAAACAGTTATTATTTAAATTTTGTTTAAATTAATAAAAAGTTGCAGCGCTCAATAATTTTAGAGGATAATATTTATTTTATGAGGCAACCTCTTTAGGAAAAGAGAAAACACTCAACATTTCTTTTTCTTTTTTCTTTTGTATGGTTTATCTGCATTCTGCTATTAGGTTACAAGAGCAAATTCTGCATTAACTTCAAAGAAAATTTCTAACAACACAAATAAGTAGGAAGTAAAAGAAACTAGATCATAAAATTTACTGTTTGTACTTTATTATCCTATTACTGATATCATGATGTAGTAAATTGAAGTCACTCAATTTAGTCTCATCCAAAACTACTCAGAAATCACAAGATAGGTAAATAAAGACTCTAATTAAGTTCTGAAGCCAACTATAGCTCAAGAGGTAATCCATCCAAGCAATATCTCTTGCAGACTGGCAGTTTAGTGTCAAAGTAATCCATCCAAGCAATATCTCCCGCAGACTGGCAGTTTAGTTGCAACTGGTATTACGTACACAACTTATGCTTTCAATTACCAAGGTTTATCTTTCCAATATCAATAATGTGAAAACATTTTCGCTCACTCGGAGAGATTCTTACTGCAGAATTTCCAAAAGAAAGTCAATCAAGTCCCATCCTCAATCAGATATACTGAGGAAAATCCTAGATATGATCAATTTAACTATTGGATCAAACCTAAATTAATTTAGAAATAGTTTAAGAGTACTCAATTTCACACTTTCTGTTGTATAAAAGAAATTATACAAGGAAACTATCTAGACTAACAGATGATCAATACAACTAAAAATATTGTCAATAGATAATTCGATTAAGTTCCAAAATGTGATTAATGTTTTTGGGTGTTACTATAGCCATTCTAAGGTGGCGTTTGATTCGGGCATAAGGAATATTTATTTAAGAATTAAGACTCTTTTAAAATATATTTTACAACCAAACACTCACTTATTATATTGTGATCAACTTTTATATAAGATAAGTCACATGACAAGTTATGTAAAAAATATTATCACATATAAAATGTGTGATAAAGTTATGCACATTTTTTAAATAAGATTTTTAGTACAATTAATATATATATATATTCATAGTTAGTAATTAAACACAAATTCTTGCATAAACTTATTTAAGATAATAATTATATTTTACAGCCAAATAATAAATTTATATTTAAGAGGTGTGCATAAAATTATCTTAAAAAAATTTATGCATGAACCATACGAGGCCTAAAATTTAAGCTAATAAGGGCAAAATAACTAATCATAGCAATGTAATGGTGGTAGAGTAGCATGTAGATCTATAAAAACCTTGATAATCATGTACATTATTCTATAAGGTGGTTAACAATTAGGTCAAAACTCAGAAAAGAAAAACTACCACATACTACAAATGATCTAGAAAATGAGCAAGAGAAGACGGGAGCTGACCAGCAAATGGTGAGAGTGTGTTTTGCTTATTATAGATATGATGAGTTGCATGAAGATGCTTGTATAATGGCTTTATGTCATGCAGCTCTCTATGCATCCAGTAAATTCCAAACTCAACGATGACAAGATACAAAACCAAATAGACAATGTATGCTGCCCAACTGATCTCTGTGATACTGGAGAAACATCTTGTCCATCCACTTTCAACCATGTACTCAGAAAGTGTTGGAAGAGCACAATACCAAGGCATAGCTTTCATCGCAACTATTATTTGCAAAAGCATTGCATTGTTAGAAGGTATGGCATCTGCATCAAGTGAGGAATTTCAGTGAGGCCCTAGAAAATGTAGAATATGTTAACAAGACAAAGCCAATGCTGAAATATACTAAACAAAATGTAAAAGCTACCTTACGCTGATTGCAGTTCAGCATGTTATTAAGCTATCAGCCATATGACTTGGAATTTATGACATATACATGCTCGTTTAAATGCGCCATTTTGTTCATAACTCTATCATCAAAACAATAAAAAAGCGAATTCAGAAGTTCTTCCATAGTCTAACACACATCATTTTCTCCCTTATTGAAACTATAGAAGTTTTTCTCAGGAGGAAATGTGACAATGACAGCTTATTTTCAATATTCCTATAAATAAAATATGATCCACATAAATGGCAAAATTTATGAATCAGTACACGTAACCTTTAAAATCAGAAGCATACATTAAGAAAGAAAGACTATCTTAGCAGTAAAGTCGCTGCACTGCTAGCGCATTTGGTTTAGTTCTGCCTTATTTGTGACACCAAGATGATCTAAACAACTTTTCCCCTCACTCTATGCTCTCTAAAAGAACACTTAAGCTTATACTACAATTAATAAGGAAGATCACCTGGGCAATGAGGAGAGGGAAGAAGCCTGCTGCCAATGCGCAGAATTTAAATTCAATCTAGCATCTACAAACTATGTGAGTAAACTATGATGTTTGAAACTTTCCTATCAACTTGGTGAACATCCAGGTCAACACCAATCTTTATATAATATACCATATAGATCACTCCTTATTTATGGTAAGTTTTGGTAGAAAGGGAAATGTGAGGAAAAAGTTTAGACCCAATTAATACCTTATTACTGTGCAGTGCACTGACTGCGAGATAAAATGTAAATGCAGGCTCCCTGAATAATTCTTCCTACTCTTGTTGGCAGAAAAATGTGCAGCAAAAAGGTAGTTCAGGGGGGAGTAATGTTTACAGAGTTTAGTAAAAATTTTCTAAGTTATCTATTGCTTAGAACTGATGTTTCATTTCACAGCCAGAGGTAGATTCTTTGATTCTGCAACACCACTTTCTATTACAGTCATTGGAAGGAATTGCTAACAACAATTTTGTTGACATGCTGGAAGGTTCTGAATTTATCTAAATGAAGTCACAACCTCTGTTAACTTGTGAAGGTTTAACATTCTCCCAGAGCTGATGTTTCATTTCACACACAAGCACAATAATGGTCGTGATTTCCATAGAAAATAAGAGAGTAAACCCTGACAATAAGAACCATTGCATTCTCATTTATTCTATTCCATATAAAAAGCATAAGCTGCAGATCAAATAACTTCATTAGCTCTAGAAACCAAGAATTACAGGCATTGAGGTGTCATTCTTGACTCCACACAGTACATATCACTGGCATGTGCCTAGTCAAGCTGGTGTGCCATTGGCATATTGAATAAACTTGGCATGAATAAAAATAATCTTCCAACCTCTCTAGGGCCTTAAAATAGGTTTTAGGCTAACGGCCTAAATGTAAGTCCTTTAATGCTAAATATTAGACTATTAGTGCAACATATACAATTAGATTCTAATCTCATGAATTTTTTCAATTTTTTTAGGATCCTCTTTGTGGGGGAATATAACTTGGGAAAACCCAAAATTTCTCTTTGATTTCTAAAATCTAAACTTTAATTTATATAGATCAAGCACCAAACTACAAAGAGGTACCACAAAGAAAAATAAAGAGACTTCAAATTATATTTCTTTAGAATAAGATGTGATCAATTCTAGTGACACATATCAATAAGCAGCCATGAAAGAATATCAAGTATTCCCCTTATATTAGTGCTGATAATTTATTGGCATGATACATATCGACCTGTGCCAATCGGCACAACAATTCATGCTAAAAACCCATGCATTATTTCAAATGTGCTGACCGAGGAGTCAAGTCCATGGACGAAGTATTAGTTCTGCCTACAGTATTAACTGAAAACAACAAAGTAATTCACTTACATTATTGTTTGCCTCGCTTGTTCAGTTTAAGTATTCAACTCGGAAACAATTGCTCTCTTGCATTTCTGAAAAAAGAGGACTTTTCCTCAAAATAGTGGTGATTTGTTTTAAAATTATCTGTATCTTATTCTTCTGGACACTGTTCTTTCCCTGTTTGCATATAGTAAATATATGATGAGAATGGAGCATTTTCTCACCTTGGCATCATTTCTCAAAGAAAGGGTTTTTTACCAGAACTCAAAAATATGGCATGTTTCTGAGATCTTTGGAATAAATGTATGAGGAGAACAGGGCTTGAGATGCTCCATGCCATAGTAATTGGATTATCTCAATGATTGAAGTTTAAACGAGTGAATTACTCGAGTAATTGGATTGACCAACTCCATGCCACTTCTTAAAGGAAACACTTTTGTAGGATCAAACTTCGTGACTTTTGAGATCTTCATACGATCTCGACTAGATCAGACCGTCTCGAACTTAATCTAATAGAATTAAACTCCTAATTATCTTTTATTTATGCATTTATGTAATGTATTTCTAATTTAGTTAAGAGTCCTAGTTGAGTTAGGAAAGCCCTTAAGGCGAGAGTCCTGGTTAAATTAGGAACGTTAATAAGGCAAATCTAAATGAAAGTTGGTCTAGAGTTAGCCTCTATAAATATGTGGAGTGCAACCCTAATTATTTATGTCTGGAATTAAAATTGAGTTAAGGTAAGGTAAGTTTATTTACCTTCAATTACTTTCAATGGGAGCATCTCTTTTTCCTAAAAGTATATCTAAGTTAGAAAGCTTATCTCCACCTTCAAACCCTAGCCACCATCTACTTCCAGGAGCCACCCACTCATACGACCAACCACCACCATCCCACAGCCATCCGCCACCCTCCGATAACATCCACAACATCAGTTTTTTCTATTTTTGCTCCCGTTCTAATCTTGCTCCACTATTTTAACTATAACTTTCCATCCGGATCTCTGCTTGACTTCATTCTTAAGTCATTAGATCTAAGACTTCCAAAGTTACTACTATCAAAATTTCAAGATCATCTTACAATGGATCGTTCCAAATTTGGTTTGCAAAATTGGTATCAGAGCCGATGTTCCTCGGACGATGATTAACACGCGATCCAAGACGAACGAGGAGAGATCAACCATGGAGGATTAGGAACTCATCTCCGTTCCTATGGGGAATTCTCCGACACCACCAGCAACCATCAATGACGAGCCACCCGCATGGGTGAAGGCATTACTTGAGTCCGTCAACCCATTGAGAGAATCATCGAAGGAGATCCAAACCGCCATCAAAGACTCAATCCAAATTTTGATGGCGGTTCTCCTAGCCCAGCATGGCCAACCAGTGCTGCCAGCACCATCGGCCATGGTTGAAACTGCCCTCATAGCGAGCAAGATCCAAACCGGAGGGAGGGAGGTGCCAGCCCAAACCGCAGCCTTAACCCCTCCTCCGGCCACGATGGAGGCCCCACCCATCACCACAAACCATCCCCGTAGCCGTGAGGTCATCTTCCCTACCCTCGATAGGAGCTAGGGCAATCTAGCCTCCCACCGGCAACGATCTAGCCCCCTACCGGCACCAAACTCAATGTCCAACACCTTTCTCGGGCCACTTGCACCCGAGACGTGGCCTCTATTCACACCAACAACTGTTGGAAGACCGCTGATGAGAGTGGTTATCACTGCAGCAAACCTGTGGCTAGTGGTCGCGAGTCCGGCGCTCACACAATCACCGGTGGCCATGGCTGGCTTCCTCGGGCCAACTGCCAACCAATGGTGGCCGCCGCAGCCGTCGGGGCCCGGTAAACCACCGACGACGCTGGGGCTTCCTGCTATTGTCACTCCCCTGCAATAGGGTCATGGGTCCCTTCTGCGGCCGTCGGGGCCCGGTAGACACATCGATGACGCGTCATGGCCGCCGCCGCACTAGCTCAAGCCCAAGCTCGAGTTCGGCCTTCCACCGCCGCTCCGCCGTGGACTTGCCAGATGGCGACTACCGCCAGCCGCCTACCATGCACAGTCGCCACCAAGGCTACAACGGCGCCCCTAGGCCAAAATCTAATTTCAGCCCTAAGGTTAGGGCTAGGGCAAGTGCATGAAGGTGATGAATTGCACGATTTTTCGAAGCATGCCAAATTTTCGCAAACCGGTTCAACCACCTTGTGCAAACCAATTTGGAACCTATGAATATGACCCTGAGCACGAGTATAAGCCCGAGGATGAATAGTAGAACGACCTAGTGGGCCTGTGCCATCGGACTAAGGTAAACCTGTGTACAGCCCGAGTACGACATGAGCCGGACCCATGGGCCCATCTCCGACATGACTAGCCTCGAACACGAGGTCACTTAACTCGCAATGATAGGCCATATTTTGGGATCCAAGCTCGGATCGTCAATTTGATTTTTCAAAATTCTCTAGAGGAGACCCACTAGACTGGACTTATCTAGCACAGCAATTTTCCACGTACTATTGCACGCCCGACCACTGGAAGGTCCAGCTAGCTTTATTCCACTTGGAGAGTGTAGCTATTAGGTGGTACCAGTCGGCTGAGCAGACTCGACCATTTGAGTCTTGGCAAGACTTTGCAGATGCGATTTGTGTTCGGTTCTATCATCAAGCTATGTTGACAAAGTTGACTTAGTCAACAACAATTCGAACTTACTGGGAGTTTGAGCAGATGTGCAACTGGGTCATTAACTGGTCTGAATCGGCCCTGAAGAGTACTTTCATAGTAGGCTCAGGCCTGACATTCAAGCTGAGGACAAGGCTTTGAGGGCCAATACTTCTGACGATGCCTTTTTATTAGCTATTCTGGTGGAGTCCAAGTTGGATCGGTTGAACTAGATCCGCAAAGAGGAGAGAAAAAAGACGGCCTAAGCCCACGGCCTACTAGAGACTGCATCAGCCCTAACTTAGCCTGCGTAGACGGCTCAGCCTACCCGCCAGATGATCTTGCGCAGCTTTGTATCCAATGACTTAGAGGAGCGTAGAAGAAAACGCTTATGCTTTTACTGCTATGACCGTTCTACCAAATCATAAATCTAAGCGTCAACTAGTCCACGTCATGTTCCTAGGTGGTCTCAAAGATGATGGACCGAGTCCGTTGATTGGCATGATTGACTCTACGGGAACAAGGATGTCAAGGATTAATCACCTTGCAGATAAGGTTGTGAAGCGTAATGGAATGATACAATCTCGGCTAGACCGTCTCGAGCTTAATCTAATAGGATTAAATTCCTAATTATCTTTTATTTATGCATTTATTTAATGTATTTGTAATTTAGCTAAGTAAGAGTCCTAGTTGAGTTAGGAAAGCTCTTAAGGCGAGAGTCCTAGTTATCTTAAAGTAAGAGTCCTAGTTGAATTAGAAAAGCTAATAAGGCAAATCCTAATGAAAGTCAGTCTAGGATTAGCTTCTATAAATATGTCGATGCCTGGAATAAATATTGAGTTAAGCTAAATTAAGTTTATCCTTGCATTACTTTCAAGTGTAGTCGTCTATTTTTCTTAGGAGTATATCTAAGTTAGAAACTCTATCTCTATCTTCAAATCCTAGCCACAATCTACCTCCACGAGCCACCCACTCATACGGCCGATCATCACCATCCCATAGCTGTCCGCTACCCTCCGACGACCTCCGCAATGTCGATTTTTTCTATTTTTGTCCCATTCTAACCTTGCTCCACTATTTTAACTATAAATTTTCATGCAAATCTCCGATTGACTTCATTCCAAAGTCATTAAATTCGAGACTTCGGAGGTTACTACCCATTAAAATCTCAGGATCATCCTTTGATCAGATCGTTCCAGATCTGGTTCGTAACAGATTTTTGAAGTAAAACTCATGGCAAGGACAGAATTTTAGATTGCCTCCGTATTAAAGTAATTGGATTTCCTAAAAGTTTCTAATTTAAATAAGTGACCACTTGATTCCATACTGCAGACTATAAGTGCATGATTTAATTAAGATTATGGCATTTATTATGTAAAGTAGAAACCAGAAAAGCAGATTTATACATTATACACCACTTCATGTTAAAATAGCATCACAAAGTATGAGGTTCCAGCCCATGCTGGGTCTCAAAAGGGACAAATATACGCTAATTAATGCTAGTTACTAAAGGAGTTGTTTCTGCAACCCGTCTCTCTCTACCAGCACATCATCTGGGGAAAAAACTTGACCATCACAATAAGTGAAGTCATCTAGACACAAGTATAGGCACACAATCTCGGATATCTCATGGAAAGAAACGTATATCTCACGCTTGTGATACATGATTCAAAAAAGTACAATAGAGACGAAGATAAAGCCTGCACTCAGAGAGAACAAAAACGCAAAGAATCATAATGGCATGGCTATATCTAAAATCTGTTCTATAGACACATTTCTTTCAACACACCCAATAATCCCTGTTATCACACTATGACAAATATCATACACCTGTGTCAAGGAGCGGTTTAGATACTACTAGTGCATATGAAATCCGCCAGTATCTTGATCTAGTCCCAGTCCCTAGAGGTAGAGGAGATTAGCGGGTAATTTACTAAAAAGTTTGCTTGTACAACCATGTCTGATGAATGGACTACAAAAGAAAATGGAACATCATTAGGCCGTGATGTGATCACCAGTAATCATGAAAGAGAAAAGGTATTTGAAAAGGTAATGGAGCGGAGTCAGACGGTATGGGATATGGGGTCGATATGCCGATTAAAAACAAAGAAAACCATCCATATATCAGAAAGAAAAGTTTTAGATGAATGATCACTGTATATAAATAAAATCCAAAAAATTTATGGAAAAGATGGGGGGGGAGAGAAAAAGAGGAAAGGAAAACCTTTTGGGAGATAGACGTTGCGCTTCCAGTGGTAGATAAAGAAGCACCACAGGAATCCCGAAACGAAGTAGACGAGGGTTCCGCCTATGTAGTTCCGGAGCCACGATCGAATAGGCCGAGGGAGGCGCTTCCAGGCGCCGCCCGGTAAGAGACTCCCGAGCACCATATCGTTGAACCAGTCCGTCTCCTCCGCAAACCGATGCAGGTAATCCTCCCCCACCATCGCCTCCATTGCCACCACCGGCGGTGACGGGATCCGAAATCGACTCCGGAGGAGCAACGGAGAAAGAGAAGTTAACTTCCGTTGTGCCGTCGAGCCTCGAGACGGTCCCACGCGACAGGTGAGTTTTGTTGGCTACCACGATGAATGTGCCTGAATGGTAGATGCTGCCAGCGCGCATTAGGATTTTTACATAATTGCCATTACATTCTTTAAAATATTTTATAATTATCATCGAAATTATTCCGCAATTTTAACAATATTATTCTATTAACTAAATCAAAATAATCATAATTAAAAATAAATTTAGATTAAAAAGATTATTTTTGTCTTTTTCTAAAAGCTATCTAATATTTTATCTATCATAACGAAAAATATTTTATTAGGCATAAAAATATTACATTCTAAACAATATTTCAGTTAGTTACATGTATTTGTTAACTTTTTATAATAATATGTTAGAAATATTTTAGTAAAATTTAATTATAGTGATAATTTTAAAAGAGTCAAGAAATATTAAGGCAAATTTATAATAAACCTTAAACCATTTCTACTCTGATTTTACCTTGGCTTATAATTTTGTATCATAGCCTACTATTATTTTTAACTCTTACCAATGAAATTAATCAAAGATACCCCAAAACACTTTCTGAGCTAAACCCATATTAATGACATTTGTTATAATACACTTGCTAATGCTCTTGAAAAGTTTGAATTTTACAATGCTATTTTAGGCCAATGCATTTTAAAAATTAAAAAATAGCGTGTCTTTGCTATTTTAAAAGGTAAACATGTGATTCCCTAACAAGAATATGTCGATTTAGAAATAGTTTGTTAAAGATTGGTTAGCTTAAATTAAATCAGGCTGTAATATGATAATTATAAGCAAAAAGGAGTTGAATTATAAATAGCAATTAATCACAAATCACTAAATAAAAGCTGTGTATTATTTGAAATTTTCTTTTTTAATTTCCTTTTGCTCTCTCAAATGATAAGCTAACAAACTGGCTTGGGCAATAAAAAAAGAAAAGAAAAAGAAAATAAAAACAATACTAGGAATTCTTCTGTGACGAAAATAAGAACCGAATTGTTTATATTTGAATACTTGGTGGGACTATATTTTGGTTTCTCTTGTAATTCAATGGGATAGTGCTTAATTAGCTAAAAAGACTCCCGTTGTTGATGTGATTCGAAACTAATCAGGTCACCTCTCAAGGAAGATTAAATTTATTAGGTTAAATATATTTATCGTAGTACTAATTGTTTACTATTTTTAGAGAACTTCTGGTATCGAATTCGTGTGGTCGAATACTTGGTCAACGACAATCAAATGATGGAATATAAGAGCTACCTTTATTGAGGCGTTCGAAAGGCCAATTAACAGTTTTTGAATGCCACAATCTTAGGAGTAACAGAATGTCGAGGCATTTGAACTCTCCAACCCGATAGCAATTTGAACACTAGTCCAACGGGCATTTGAACGCCCTAATCTAACAATAGTATTTGTGGTCAAACACCTAAATCCAAGAGCACAGCCACCCAATAGCGTTCGAACGCTTGACGTCAAGATTGTTATCCGTCCAAGTGTAAGCCTCTCATAAGTGATTAATTATTTTTTTAGAGAGAAGCGAGAATCTAATAGTGTCCTACTAAATATTGATGCCGCTAAGAGTTAAATACAATAATTCTCGTGCAATTGTTGTAGACTGATCCTAGGACGCACTCAAGCTCTAATATCAATTGTTATGTACCAAGCTAAAGTGGATTTTGATTGAGATGGTGGTAGGCAATTAAGTGGTGGAATCGCCGGAGACAGATGAGATCTAGAGGATGGAAGAAGAATGGATAATAGAGATAACAACGACGTGTGGTAGATTTGATACTTAGAGAAAAAAGAGGAGGGAGTAGTTGGTTGGGTCCTAAAGAGGAAAGGAGGTCGACGAATAACGAGGGAGGAGCTAGCTGGCAACTAAGGTTTGAGAAAAAGAGAGAAGTTAACTTGCCTTATTGGATTAGAGGGGTCGGCAATTGAGATAAACAGCTAACATCATACTACTCAAATATTTTCATATCCTGAACCCCTAATTTGAAACCCCGTAGACCTTACTAGCAACGAGTGGTAAATTAAATAAGAAGATTGAGAGAGATGAGAAGGTAGAGAAAGGGAGACTAAAGGAGGAGGAAGATAAGGAAAATGACAATAATCTTCAATACTTTTAAAAAATGACTGCCTTCCACAATTTAGAATCTAACTAAAATTCAAACTAATTGAAACTAATATATTACTGAATAATTACAAAAAGAGAGCAAACATAAGTTTCTATTTGATTGAGCTTGTATATGTTATCAAATAGGGGGGGATTAATTAAATTACCATCTATACCAATCGTATTGGATCGGGCTCCACAAGTTGGTAGAATTCTCTCGTCTTTCAAACAAGGTGGCCTGTAATTGAATATGATACTTGAGAAATAAGCATAATAAAATTTACTTTTTTCTAACTCACTTGTCCATATTAATACAATGCTGAACCGATAAGTATTTTACATAATAAGATAAACTATAAATAAGTTCAACGTATTCCTACCAAATAAAAATACTAAAATGTTCAATGTAGGCTGGGTGAAAAAAAAAACACTAAAGTTATCATTGTTTTAAGCAATATAAAATGTTAATCTATTCAATAATTTAACTAAGAGTTGCATGCAAATATAAAAATATATTCTGAGAGTGAGAAGATTTATTTAACATTTATCTTATCTAAATCTAAATCAAATACTTTTCTCTAGTGTTTTTTAATGGTGACAAGATAAAACAATTCTACTTTAGAGGAGAGGAAACATGGCCCTCTTCTACTCTACTTATAAATGGATTGACATACCAAATAATTATTAATAATCTTCTCATTCTCAACACATATTCTAAGGATAAAGTGTCCTTGAGATTAATATTTTATGTTTAGGATAAATCACTTAACTTTTTAACGCATTACAACTTACGTAAACACAAAAAAGCTTAACATTTTGCTGCTAGGATTATGAGTTGACAGCTAACGTATCCAAAATAAACCACTTCACAAATTAATTTTGATAGATGAACTATTTGGATTAATAAGTTTCTACGGAGGCCTAGTTAATTGGTCAAAAACTCTATATAAACCTCCTTTTGAATAATTGAATGTACTTTCATGGATCAATGCCACAAAGGGCGTGTTTGGTTATAAGAAATAAAGTGATCTTATGAAATAAAAATTCCTAAGAATTTTATTTCTCGAGTGTGCTTTGAGTTTTTCACTTTGTATAATTTGTTTAAAGAAGAAACATAGAACTTTAGAGTCAAAACTTTAAAGTGATACAAATAAAATTTTTTAAGAATAGTTTAATTTTAGGCATAACTGCATTGGTAATTATAACCTATAATGTCAAAAAAAAAGTGGGGATAGCTCAGTTGGGAGAGCTTATTAAGACTGAAAAAAGATACAAAAAATGTTGAATGCCTTATCTTGAAGCTCAATACACTGAAAAGATCAATAGTTTATTTAAGTAAACTAAATATTGAACATATCAACATCTTAGATCAATAGTTTATTACTATTGTCATAGTAATAAAAAGACTTTTAATAAGATTAGTATTTTATATGCTAAGCGAAGCACTCAACTATCAACAATTAGTTTATAGTGTAAAACACTAATTAATTTAATATTTATTTATTAAACCTGTAAAGTAGACTATTTTGGTATATTAAATATCTGAATACTCATCAGTGCACTAGTAGAATAATAAATGCATGAAACTGACGGCAATAGGAGGGTAGTTTTAACTATTTACTCCACGAGAGAGAAACGAATTAGTATTTCTCTCATAAAAGATTTCCCAAAAATTTTGTTACTAAGATCTGCTTGTGAATAGATAATTGACTTTAATCAGATAATATTTTATAATGTTATCTTTATATATATATATATCAAATATCTACGTGGTAACAACACATAGCTAGTGCTCGAACAACAGTCGGCTGAAATTTAAATGATACCACTTTGAATAAGATAAAAATTTCTTCCAAGATTCTTATTAAAGGTGCGTTGAAATTAATCCAATATATTAAATGGATACCTCTTATATAAAAATTTTATTTTTACAAAAAAGTAATAAGATAAGATTAGAATAAAATGTACGATGATACAACCCAAGAAGTATAGTTTTTAGTATAAATTTTTATTTTCTTTTGGAAAATTTATAAATTGCCTTTTTATTTTATTTTATCTATTTTGTGATTTACACTCTGTCTTTGAGAATTTTACAACTTGACATTTTCTTTTTTTCTTATAATTTTTATTTAACACTTTAAATTAGCTTAAAATAGTGGTAACTAAACAGAATGGTACTAGCAACACACTAAATAATTTATAGAATACCTAAATTACCGCTAACCTCATCCCTAATTTATAAAAAGTGACCATCTTATTGTCCTTCTTTAACCAGCAACCAAAAAAAAAGTTATTAGAAAGCCTCCCGTCGAGTGAGAGAGGAGTCTATCTCTCGCATTATTATCATCTTTCTCATGCAGCCAAAAAAACAATCCTAGAAACGTATCATCAAGCTCCACCTTCCTTAGTCACTGAGGTCTACCTCCTCTTCCACCCACCTAGACGAGCTCCTCTCCCTCACCAAACTCCATAAGATGGGGGTAGAGAGGAGGGGAAGGGCTTATAGGAGTACTTTAGTAATTTAATTAGTATAGTTATATAAGTCATCTAATAAGGTTAATTTCGTTAGTCAAAGTAACACCAATGTGTTTAATAAAAATTATAGAGAAAAAGAAAGAATTGATTTACAAAATTCTTAAAAACAGAATGTGAATTACGAAATAAATAAAATAAGTAAAATGTAGGGTGTAAATTTTTTTTTTTTTTAACCCTTAGGAATGCCCACGTGCTTCGCAATCAACATGGCCCAACACAAACTACACGTGCTAAAAAAACATGTTCTAGGTATGAATCATTTTTGTATTGAGCATATTGTCACGGACGTAACTTTTTCTATCAGTTGGCAAGGTTGCGTGGCACTCCTCCTTTACAAGATGAAATAAATCTCGAAGTAAAGATAGTATAGAAGTAAGAAAATAAAAAGAGACTTCAATAACACATAAAAAAAACAAGTTTTTTTTAATGAAGTTCTTACTTTTTTTTATTCACTAAATCTTTTATCGCTGTAATAAAATTTAGCTACTAAGATACCTCTAAGATATTTAGAAGGCTAAAGATAAATTTAAGAGTTATCATTCCGTATCCTTATCAATTCAACAATGCATAAACTCAAATCTTACCTAATTATCCTAGTGTCTCTTGAGTCCAGCTTTTCTATCTCTTGAGTCCAGCTTTTCTATTACACTATTTAGTTTCTTGGACTGTCACGACACCTTAATTTCGACTAAAATTTCAACGAGACATTATAGTATATTCAGTGAGCCACTTTTTAATCGGGCTCTAATGAAAGATGAAAGAGAAAGAAAAGGAGAATGCCTCAAGGCTTCTCCGCGTTGGGCCGAACGTACTATGTTATGTACCGTCAGTTACAATGATCATCCAAGGACCCGAGCCAAAAATCAATTCATAGAAAAATTTAATGAAATACGACGTGGTTTTAATATGAGCTGCTAGGTCTAATTTCGTTCTAGCATGCCGTTGGATATTAACTATAATTTCTTTTCTACAGTTCAAACTGTTGAAATTGATTAGCTCCGCAGTTTGCTTATATGGTTTATTCGAGCCGCGCGACTCGATTATTTTGACAGCTCTAGGTATTAATATGTAGCACACCTCAGATATGCATGTATACTGGCTAAGAAGGGCAAAATAGAAGAGAGAAAATTCCTATCATCTGGGGAGACAAACTATTGAAGACAATTCTTGCACCAGGAGCACACAATTAATGTAGATAGTTGCAACAATTCATGGCCATTTTTTTCTTGAAAAGCCTTCAGAGCAAAAATGATTTCAGATAATACCCCAGCAACTGTACAGATATGTCTTGCAGTTAAATTGTTGCACAATTATCCAGCCACAACTTGAAGAATATTTGCTCATATGATATCTTCAGTGGATCAACGATTTATATAAGTCATCAGCAACTATCCTTTCAGTATCAGCAAAGTTCAAAGACAAATTCATCGACTAGTGCCTGAAGTATGTTGCTCTCGATCTCCATTCCCATCTCAAATGCCTCTGTTTCGCACTTACTCCACTGAACGTTTGAATGAACAAATTCCTTCTGAACTAAATTATCTAGAAACTTTCCAGCCATTTCCTTCCAATCACTTATCTTTTCAAATATCTCTTCTGCTAGTCTATCTTTGTTCAGGAGAGGCAACTTGGACCATTTATTGTATCCAGACTTACAGATATGAAGATACTTCGAATCCAAGCACTCTATGATGCAGTCAAATAGTAACTCCTGGAGTTGATGTCCCTCCTGATCTAGTGTGAAACCTGAGTTGCCTTTTGAACTGGTGCAGAAGACATTCACCAGAGCACCCAACATGTCAAGGAGGAAAGAATGCAAAGAAAACTTTAATGCCCCATCTGATTCCCAAAAGGAAATATTACCACATAAAAGTTGAGCATTTAAAATAGCTTCAGCAGCACTGGTGATTCTAGCTTCTGAAAGGCCACAATCAAGTGAGTCTATGCAGCACAAACTTAGCTTTTTCTTGATGGAGTGGACCTTTGTTCCAATATTAGAGTTTGCTGCATTAATTGAAGTTGCTGAGTCTAAAAGATCAGAGTCTAGATCCTGTATTTCTGCATTGTCAGAACTGTTCATCAGTCCAAAGAGTGGTTTACCTCCTGAAAATCAAAAGCAAGGAACATGATGAGACGTTAGATAGCAGCAATCTAGTACATTACATGTTATGTATTTCTTATCTTAGTTTAGATTGCATATATTAAATCAACAATTATTTTTAAAAAGCTTAAGCTATCAGAGAACAATAATTTTAATTATTTATATGCCAAAGGTAGGCATTTAAGATAATCTTTTTCCACTTCCACATGTCTCTGATGGTTAGGTGAAAAAGAACATAATTCAGCAAGATGGACTACATAACTAAACAACCAGTGCACCAAAGAGGGGCATACCAGCTTGTTAGGAATGGACTCTCTTTGAACATACTTGTCAGAAGCCACTAAGTCCTCATTATAAATGCTGGGTCTGTAGAGTTGCATAAATTATACGATATGCAAACCCAGTAACTACCACTGATGCTTTTCATGTTTTTCGAGATCCAGAAATAGAACTTACTAGACCCTCTATTCCATGTCAGTAAGGTATCTAAATGGCATGCTGGTAGAGATGCATGCTTTAGTAGAAGTGATCTAAACTCTAAAAAGCAGTCCATGCAGCCACCAATAGGGATCCTACCGTCAGGAAACAATGGATGCCCTGTATGTGGTTCCTAGAAGCAGATATAACCTCATATGCAGTCCTATAGGGTGTCATATCTGATCTGTTTCGGAGTTAGCAACAAGATACAAGATAAAGCCAGGGGCAATTATGCAAGCCCAGGCAGGTATATGTGGACCTCACTGGTAATTGCTAAAAGTGTTTTTTAATCATCATAATAAACATAAATGTCACATAGAATCTTTATAAACAGGTATATATGCAGGACTTGATCTTGTTCGATCCAAAACTAGGTCGAATATTTCAGGCTTATAGTTGAGGCATGGGCCAAGACCAAAACTTGATTTTACACATGCCTGTTTTGCATTCTTAACTTCAAAACTTTCACTTAAACGCAAGATCAAATATGATTAAGCATAAATATCAATAATCTAGTTAATAAGGATTGATTGTCCTACTGTTCTCTCTTTTTTTCCATTTACATGTAGAATCTATCTTTTTGATTAAGAATTGCAATGAACTTTCTATTTCTCCACCTGTATGTGAAATTTTGAAAGACAGAGTAGAAAATATGGAGAACAAAAATGCTTAAATGAATATAGGTATATAAATCCCCACAAATTAAACAACAAGAAATTAAAAGAGAAAATGAGGATGATATACGAATTGAAGATAGAAATAACCTCTCATAACTACATTGTCATTTGAACTCCCCAAAGAACAACTATCATTGGAAAAAGATGCTTCAAGGACTGATATTGGGCTGGGCTGGCTGCTATCACAGTTTAGATATGCAGTAGAGTTACCAATGTTTGCATCACCCTGAGAGGATACCAATAGAAAACATGGTTATCTAAAAAATATTTTTCATAAGGGTCCTCTTACCAAAACTTAGATGATCAAAGGCACTTATCTACTGTACATGTGACTGCGTGAGATATATGAGTTATGTACGTACAATATGACAAATAAAATTAACTACAGTTTTTTGCAGGAATGTGCAAAATAGCCTCTATCACCCATAGGAGTTCCATATGTCAAGAAAAATAAGGTTAGATAAAGGTGAAGTTTACAGCTATCATTTATCATGGTATCTTCAATTACATAAAAATAAAGATGTGATGATCACAAGCATGACCAAGAAAATAATTACCTTGTTCCCCTGAAACGCTTCATTATTTTAAGTTTGTTATGATCACTATGAGTTAAGCAAATATACTAAATCATAGTAGAAGAGGGCATCCAAGTTGTTTACAAACACTCATAATGTTAGTTCCAAATATATCAGAGGTACCTGGAATAGATAATACTAGTGCTAATTATTTTCCAAGCTAGAGATGAATTCTCGCACTAAATTGTAAGCATGAAAACATCCTTTTCAAATACTAAATTGTTAGTTGACCCTGCACTGTGAAGAGTTATTTCTTGCTGGCTTTCTTGCACTGTGAAAACATCTTTTTCAACTATAAGGTGCATTCACCTCAAAGATTAACTGATGAGCAGTAAAGAATGTGACTATCAACAATTGATAAGAATTGCTCTATTCTTGAGACCAGACTTCCCCCAAGTTGCATGGCATGAATTTGCTTAAAGGTATATGAAACCAAGAGGCATCTTCCAATAAGTCTAATAGTCTATATCATGGATCCCAAAATTGGTCGATCCCGAGTCAAATCGGCCGATCTAGATCGGGATCAGCCATAACTGATCCCAATCAAGCCAGTATTGGCCGGTATCGGCTAAAAACAACAATATCAGCTGAAATTAATTATTTTTTTTAATTCAGGTTGAACCTAAAATATATCTAATCTAAGAAACATTAATAATTGATTTCATTTTGTATTCTTTTTAAATTTTCAGTTTTTATGTTCTATATCATACACACCCTCCTCTCTCTCTCTCTCTCACTTCACCGAGTTCATTTGGTGGCCATTCCGGTGAGCCCCTATGGCTAGTCCACACTTTGGTAAATTAGGATGAGTTTTATTTTTTATTTTTTTTCCTTCTTTCTCAACCACTTTTTAACTGCTCTTTTCTTACTGCTATAGAACAACAAATAAGAGATATCTCTCTTCATGTTGTTTTGTAATAATAATTTATGAGTATAAAAGTTTATCTAATTCAAGTTAAAATTCATTATAGTTTTAAATGAGTTTTTTCTTTAGTTTTTAAAGTTCATATGTGACTAATTTTATTTCTTATTTTTTATAAATTTTTAAAAATATTTCTGCATTTTAAATAATATTTAGAATTTTACGTAATTAAAAATAGTCTGATCGGATATGAGTTGTTGATACGTATCGTTTTTTCTAACGACTGATCTCGATCCCGATATCGAGTTTTGAAACCTTGGTCTATATAACCTTTTTATGTACCAATTGAACAAAACCTCTTCAATTTGCTCTATCTTAAGATAGGATCCTTGAAAACAATTATGAAGTCATAATCTTCCAGTGATTAACACTCACATGTCAAAAAAGCTAATTAAAGTTTACCTCTAAGAACTACTAAAATCCACTACGGTATAGTGAGGAACTCGATAGAACCACCAGTACATGATATGGTTAATTGATTATAGATGGCTAATTAGGTATGGTACAATTATCAACTAGTCATATCAACCATGGATAAAGGCTCTTCTAAAAAAAAAAATCTAAATACATTGTGGAAGCTACATAATAATGGATTTTGCCTTTTCCTTTCAGAGATTTTGCCTTTTCCTTTCAGACGTAACGTAATGCAATCAGCATGACACTGTGATTTCGAGCTCTTGTTTTGACAGCAGCGCTCTTGCCCACCTGTCACCATAAAGATCAATCCAAAAAACCTTTTCCCTTCCTTGCAAGACAAGCCATTAGCTGATTGTACCCATTGCGAGGATCACAAGTAAAAGGGCCTAGCCATCTCTAGAAAGAGAAGACCTTCCTAGGCTCAAGGAAGGGCTTTGGTAAGGGATATGAAGCATCTTCTATAGAGAGAAGATGCTTCTACATATACCTTTAAGTAACCTTTCTCTCAAGGATCACAAGTAAAAGGGCCTGGCCATCTCTAGAAAGAGAAGACCTTCCTAGGCTCAAGGAAGGGCTTTGGTAAGGGATATAAAGCATCTTCTATAGAGGGAAGATGCTTCTACATATACCTTTAAGTAACCTTGCTCTCAAGGAGGAGAGGGAATTGGAAGGGATAGACCCGAACCATGAGAGACGAAGGCAAACCAGCCTTTTCTATTGAACATCTGACATAGCATAGATAATAAGTAAATAAATAAAAGTTAATATCATTCCAATTGCCATTCCAAATGTAGTTAGCATTTTTGGCATTAAAAGATCCTTCCAAGCGATGACCATCCTTGTCCTCTTCCTTTTTCCGTTCTGCCAACTTCTTAGCTTTATTATAAGGCAAAGCTTAAGTGGTTCGCCTACCTTACCCACGTAACGAAGGGGAATGAACTTTCTTTCCCTATAAGGCAAACATCATTGTCATGGATACGGCTTTTGAACATAGTTTTTGAAAACATCTTTCTAAAGTACTCCCGTGGGTTTCAAAAAGGAAGAGGGAGTCATCACTTTTCGAAGTAGCATAATGTGAGAAGAATCCAAAATAGTATAATTACCCACCATCAAGAAAAGTCACATCCAACACTTGAACCATCCCAACCATGTCAATCATATAGCATGCATTATGTTGCTAAGACGGTTCCCACCATTTCTCAATAAGACAGTTGCACTGTTGCACTAGCACATTGTCAGCTGGCTTCACTTTCCTTTCTTATCCTTTGTCATCATCTTCTCCAAGTTTACAAAGTCCAGATCAAGTTGCTATCAAGTATAACTTCATGGATCCCTCAGCTTCCATTGCAGGTTTGATGTCACTAAGCTAATCGGCTTCAACAAAAAGCCCTAGCCTGCTCTGCTTCAATTTCCAATGTTGGAAGTTGCATTATATTTTGACCTATTCAACCTTGCATGAGCCCTCAAGAGCATTGCATTCCACTAAGCTTCCACAATGGCCTCCTTTGCCATCATTTTAGGTTTTTGTCTCTTGCTTGATCTCTAACTAAGACATTTAGGACAATTCAGGACTGTCTTTTGCTTGATGTCTGGCTAGACATTTTTGCTATAAGAGTATCCATATTATATGGAAAATATCTCTCGAGCCCATTAACATGCTTTATAGTCGCTTCAAGATCTAGCATAATATTAGCCAAAATGGCAATTGGGCTTAGAATGAATAAGATCAAAATCGTCGTAATCGTCATTGTCATCCAATACTCTCCCAACAACATCACATTCTGCGAGAGTGAAATCCAAATATGGGAATGACTAAAAAGAAGAAACCACCACGATTTTAAAGTCAAGTATCTACCTAAAATCAATCGTCTAGAAATTAATGCCAAAGCAATTTTGATGATCAGAGTAATATACTTCTTTGGAGACTAGGCTCATGCAAAAAAATCAGATGAATGGAACACATCATGACATCTTTGTATCTTTACACTTATTAAGAAAATCAGATGGATACTTGAGCACAACATATTCTACCAAAAGCAGATAAGAAGAAGCAACGTAGAGACCTGATAACTTTTTCTAAATAAATACAAATAAAATAAACATACCTGATAATTTTTCAGAATGTCAGGTGTCTGATCAGGCAAGACTGTACTGTCTGATAGATCCCTGCTGCCATGACTTGTGCAACTTGTTGGAGTGGACAAACCAGAGCAGCTGTCAACACTTTTCTGAGTCATGGGAGTTATGGGAGCTTCCTTAGTAAATGCAGATACCAGACCTTCGAGTATTGAAGCAGTAGATCTTCCTGAAAGGGCGTCACTTGTTGCCAGCTCATCCCTATCCAAGAAATTTAGTTCCCTGATTTTCTGTTCCAATAGTTTGCTTAAGGAATCTCCTGTTAAAGTCATTATCCTCTCTGATGAACTTGGTCCACTTCCACTTTCTGCATCCAACACCGACCTTCTTGTATTGGAAGCATTACAGGGTAGTTCATGTTCAGCGCTGCTCTTCCGTGCCATTTGATTGTAAGTGGAAGACTTAGTTATCTGCTTCATTTGTGAACTAGCTGAGAAAGAAACTTTACTATTCTCTTTCCTGCTGCTAACAGTCCGATTATTATCTTTCTTCCTCAAATCTCTTCTAACACAAGCATTATGGATCAATGAATTACTTATGGACCCTTTTCCTTTTTGGTTAATCATGTTACTTCCAATGCTTCGCTTCACAAAGTCTGAACTAATCACACCACCTTCAATCTGAGGGCTGCTAGGAGGTCTTCGTTTACGGGTCATGCTCTTGTCCAAACCATTCCTCTCGCTTTCAGTTCTATCACCAGTAGCGCCGGATCTCATCTTTGTACGACTTCTTGCATTTCTGTTTGAAGCTCCAATGTCCCTCGACCCAACTAGATCATTTGAGACTCTTCTGGCCATGGTCCGACTAGCAACCTTGTTGGATCCACACGCCTCTTTGCCCTTAACTACTGATTTTTCATTCTGCCTCAGTTTGTCAACTTTAATAAAGGATTTTGATGCAGCATTCTGCACTACCTTGCACTGGTCCTGAACATTCCTAATATCACAATTTCTCTCCACTAAATCGCTGGCCCTCCTCTCCACAATCACCTTATCATGAATAGGATGTGCCAAAACTCTCTCATTCTCACCAGGAATCAACATTGGCTCCAATTTAGTCTCCAAAGAACCATCATGTTTTGAAGAGCTATTACTGAAATCTGGAGCAGAATACCTATGCTCAGGCAACCAAGGCTCTTTGACACCGACTCGCAACTGCGCAACCTCAACTAAACTACCACAGCTCTTGCAAGACCCGACTAAGGGATCACCCAAGAATTCCTGATCACATTGCGAAGAACCAATGTAGGTAAGAGCGCATTTAGCCTGACTCCTCGGCCGCATCCCCGGCTCCAGAATCTTACTCGCAACCTGAGCCAACCGAGCCCTGTGGCAACTGCCTGAGAGAAACCTTGGGCTCTTCACTGGTGAACTAAGCCTGTTCTGCTGCCTTCGCAACCGGGGCGATAGCACATTCCTATCAATGCCACACGCTGGGCGACTCTCCAAGAACCCCCCAGTCTTCTGAAGCTTCTGCGGTCGTGACAACTCCGCCTTCCCAAGACTGCCATTTTGCAAACAGAGATCTTGGTCCACCCTTCTATATCCATCAGAACTAGTACTACCACCACTACTACTTGCAAAACTACTGGTTGAATCTAAAGCCCTCCTTGGCTTCTCGACCGGCATCGTCTCAAGACCCATAAGCCGCGCCACCAGCCCAGGAGGGCGCATTCCATCACCGGCATCCTCCACTGGCTTCCTCGCACTCGGAAAACCCCCACGGTTCTCCTCCGCAATCTAAAACATCCCAAATCAAAGGCATTCACCAAAGGAACAGATTTTGCAAACCAATAGCCACCAAAGGAAGTTAAAAAAACTAAAATAATAATAAACAAGTACCAGAAGCAGCTTGCCGATGGGCATCTTGTCATCGTCACTGCCAAGCTTCTTGCTCACCCTTTTCGCGGCACGAACTGGAGCAAAGATGACGGCACACAACTCACATTGGGGAAAAAAAGGAAGTAATTTTTTTCTTTTATGTACAAAAAAAACTACTTTTGTTGCATACCTGGAGGGAGGAGTGTGGTTTTGGAGAAGAGCTTCTTTTTGGTGAGCCGGCGATTCCAGTCCAAGAGCTGGAAGAGAATGCCAACGCAACCAGATGGCCGCTGCTGCTGCGGCTTCCTCTCTGTTATCGCAAGACTCATATCTCCGATCTTTGCTTACAGTTGCTGTGCTGCTTCCATTGATCTCTCAAGAAATGCTCGTTTCTTTGTTTCTGGGCTTAGGTGGGGGGAAGAAACCCAGAATGCAAAGAAGGGAATGTGGGTCTGATAGAGAGAGAACGAAACTAGCTGGCAAGCATTAGTAGTAGCTGCTTCTATCTCAAGACGGAGAAGAGCGAGAGCGAGAAGAACGATGGAGATGCGTGGAAAGAAGCGTGCGGTGTCGGAAGGGATTCTATCTCTCGCTTGACAGGAAAGCAATCATCCCTCTCTGTCTCACTATTCTATTTCACTCGTACCTTTTTTGTCATATTATATATATATATACATACATATATATATATATATATATATATCAAAATATGTAATGCTCCTCTAAAACAAATGTCTTATTCTTGGATGTGAGAATTATTTAAAGAGATTTTAGATATATCAGTACGAAAACTGTATTTAAAGTGATATATATTGGAGATGATTTTGGGCTTGGAGTAGGGAGGGAAAGTCCAAGATGCTGGCAGAAGACAAGGGATTCTGACTTGTTTTTGAAAGGATGCAGCATAAGCTGAATAGTGGACTGTGGTCCCAGTGGCACTGCTTCCATTGCTGTCTTATTAGCAGGGGAGGGACTACTGATTAGTCAACATACTTGAGATGGATCCAAATTTTGAACTTTTAATTAATTATTCTTTAATCTGATCTGTCAAAGAGATTTGATATAATGCTCTCCCTGACATCACCAACTCATTTTGCTCTCTCTCTCTCTCTCTCTCTCTCTCTCTCTCTCTCTCTCTCTCTCTCTCTTATCAGAGAAAGTAGACAGTGAATAGTCCTACTCGAAATGGATACAGAAAGTGTAGCCTTTTGCTTACTTTTGCCTGCTGTGTACATCTCCGTATGTCTTAGGAAAACTTCTTCTCTTGACGTTTACGTAGCTTCAAATCAACTAAAGATATCAGCTTCAAATAATATTTTCAGTATGTTCCAACTTCTGAACCGTTCTTTCTTTAAGTAGAAAGAAGAAGATAATCTCTTGATTTTTTTTTATCACATTGATTGATATATCTAATTTCCAATTAAGAGGTTTCGACTTTTGACTGCCCTCACCTATGGCAGTGTTTTTCTGAATTTCTTCAAGTATAAACTGAAAGATGAGGAGATATTTTGCAATTGTAATAGAAAAGGAGGTCTTTTCAATAAAATTGTGATTATTGTGAATACTATTTCTTCTAGGATTTTGCGTTTTGCAAAATAAATTTGTCTGACAGTATGTATTCTCATGCTTAAATGATCATCAACTTTATAGTTTGTAATTTCGATTTTTATTATATTTTTCCCTAGAGCATGTCAAATTTAAATAAACCAAACAAACAAAAGCATTCCAGAAGTCTTTTCAACACGTTGTTGCCGCAACAGGCAAAAGCTATAAGGATTGTTATTTTCAACCTAACACGTTGTCGTGACATAAATTCAAAAGTCTTTTAAACAGGTTTGTTCATAGCATAACAAATATGGGCAATAAATTTGTTGACCCATTTAGCAGGAATATTAGATGGGTCTAGTATATCTTTTTTTTTCTCCTACAGCTCTCTCCGATCTTTTTCTCTTATTGGAGAGCTTTGATCCATTCTTTTCTCCTTTTCTTTGAAATCCTAATCTCTTCTCCCTCTGCTTTCTCTACCCTCATGGCAGACAATCGAGAGTTTCTATCCAAATTCTCATAATTCCTTTAAAATAGCTCTATGGATGACACCATTCATATTTTATCTCAACACATTATACATCAAGGTCTGTCCCCAAACTTGTGCCTTGTGGGAAGGCTTATATTTGATAAGTCATTAAGTCTAGCGGGCCTTCGTGTCCAAGCTTGGTCCCCAGTTGGTGCAATGAAATTCCTTGAAGTCAACAAACAGTCCTTTCTCATCTCTTTCGAAAAAGAAGTTGATAAGTGAAAAAAATCTAATATAAATCTCTCTAGAACCCAACATATCTCCGAAAGATTGGAATTTTGGCTACAGTCCCAAGATCTCCTTTTAAATTACCTGGGCCCCAAAATGGGACATCTACTTGCGTTTAATAGTTGCATCCTGATTGTTATAAATCTATTAGATGTAATCAAATGGGTATGGTTTATACATGCCCTTGTAAAGATTGATATATCAAAACATCTCACAAGTGTTGCCTCAGTCTCCCCTCTTAATACAAAATCCAAAGAAATTCTTATAAAGTACTAACTTGCCCCCTAATTTTGCACATCTTGCCTCCGCATTAGGCATGAGTTCAATGAGTGTTGTTTCAAGGGTGATATGGAGGTCAATAATTTATGCCCCCATCTTCTCGCCTCTCTTATGCACATCCTCAAGTCTAGGTATTTCAACCTCAACGATTCTCCAAGCATGTCAGATTTCGGTCAGAGAAGTAGTAACAAACATCTTCATTAGCTGGCTAACCTAGCTACTCTCTCCTATCCTAAGTCTAAGCTAACATGTGAAATCCTCATAATCCTTGTTAGCCCATCAATGGTGATCAGCTCCCACTCAATAAGCTAAATCAACTCCAATATATAAGGCCTCTTGTGTTAGAAAGGCCCGTTGTACTCTACCAATCCCTATTATATCTCTATTTCCCACCTCATGGCAAATCCAAGTGGGCTCTGATAATTGGCAAGCCCAAATCCACTAAACAAGTGTTAGACATAGTTAGCATCCCAATCAAACTTGGCCATCACCAAATATCAATGTTGGATCAAAAACACATATTTTTAGTCTCAACCACACCATTCTCACATTCTTGGAGGCTATCTTGGAACGTTCACGTTTCCCTCTATCTCCCATGCACCCGTCCACATCTGTTTAAACAAAACCTAATGCTAAAATCTTATTATGAACCACGTAGAGCTGGTTGGTCTAGTTGAATCATGGTTAGTCTAGTCAGGTCACGAACTCACTTGGTGAGTCGATCTAGTTGAGTTGAATCTAGTTTAGGGTTGCTTAGAGGGCAAGTCATATAAAATAGGGTAGCCACTATAAATGAGGTGTGGTAAGCACCCAAGGAAATTAATGAGATTTATTATAATTTCTCTCTCTTCCCTGTCTCACCTCACAGCTTGCGGCGTATCCTACGAAGCCTCCACTAGTTGCAGCTCACTCTCTCTCTCCCCTAGTTAGCCTTGCTACCTCTCACTTTCTCCTTATTCCCCGATCCCCAACTCACCTTCACTCTATCTCACCTTAATCCACACCAAGCTCACCGAGCTAGGTGTAGCCCCCACCACTCTTCGATCACAACCAATCTCCATCGTTCTAACCATTCCAATCACGAACCCAACTCCAATCGCAATGACCGAGCTCACCCCATTTAGCTGAAACCCACACCGAGCTTAATAGTGGTATTAGAGCCACTCCCTCCTCGGCCATGACCACCATGCGAGCAACGGCAAGCAGTCAAGCTGTTGTCGAGGTGCCGGCGAACGGAGAGCCCTTGATCACCACCATCGCTACTTTGCCCTCAAAAGCCAAGGCCTTCTTGAGTGCGTCAAGCACATCGCCGACGGGAGGAGCTCCGCCACCGAAATCTCTCGTCACCCTTCTTCTCCAAAGATTTTTAGACTTGCAAGAGAGATCTCAAAAAGAAATGAGAGGGTTGCGGGCTGATTTAAGAGCATTGGTGCTCGACGACTAGCTGCAAGACTAATGTCGGCTATTGGAACAGTTGCTACCTCCTACAACAGCAACGTGGACATCTGCAACCCCCTCCTTCCCTGACCACCTAGCACAAGAGAACATCACCCTAGCACTCATGGGTCGGAGGAAGGTGAGCCAAGCTAGGGATGCGACAGACTGCTAGGCCTATAGCTGCCTTCGTTCAGTTCGGAAGGGTCCTCATCGAAGCCAGCATCCGCATGAGCTACCACCGACCATGGTGAGTCATTGTTGTCACGCCCTCCTGACCAATGATTGTTTGGTCCACCCTCCACGACAAGGGGAGGAGTCGAGTCTACCCATGGTCTTCCTCGAGCACCTACGAATGAACTAGTTCCATTCCACTCTATAGGCCATGCATGAGGGTACACTAAGGACCTACAAACGGCTTTCACAAAGTTGTACGTGGGCAAAAATTCAGAGGGTGGTGATAGAGTGCGTTAAGACATGCGAGGTGTGCCAGCGGGCAAAGATTAACTCCCTTAGGCCATATAGTCCTTACGAATTTTGGAGTAGGTTTAGGAGGATATCTCCATAGATTTTATAGCGGCTACTAGTAGTATTGGGATATTCTATCATATTTGTGGTGGTAGACAGGCTGAGCAAGTATGCTTACTTCTCAGCCCTAGGCACACCCATTTTTAGTGAAAACCATAGCAAAGGTGTTTGTACACGACGTCGACAAGCTGTAATTATAGAAGAATAAAAAAGTAATTTTAGGATATTTGTTAACGGTGTTTACGGGGTTATTTTTAAAAAGTCTAGGAAGTTATTTGTATGTTTTTATAGTACAAGGAGATAAAATGATACTGGGTCAAAATATAAAAGGCAAAGTGTAATTTAGTCAAAATTTAATTGATATCAAAATAAGACTTTTACTCTAAAGAAAGAGCCACTAGGAGATGAAATTTTTCCACAGAAATACAATCCTCTATTAGACCTTCCTTTTCAAATAAATATAGTTATTTATCTTGAAAACTCATATGTACGCTTTCTTGGAGTCAAATGAGAAATAATAATATTGCATTGATAGAATTTTTATGAAAATAACTAAAGAAATATTCAAAATTTAAAAGTGGCTCGGGCAACTAGTCTAGGAGTAAATATTAACTAAGAGCTATCCAATCTTATGAGCACATGGCTTGCGCAAATTGTAAAGAAAAGACAAAACTTTGCAAACCACTTGGTGTGATACTAATGACTAATAATGAGGAACTTATACTATGGTATCGTTTGATATAGTATACGCCGTGTACTTAATTTATTATTATTGATATGCATGCGCTTAATTACCGATTTGACATACATATAGTTACGTTGATTATACATTTTTTTACATGATACATATGAAATTATTTACCACACATGCATATTTATTTATTTGCCACACTTGTTTTTTTTCACTTGGTATATGCATTTTTGAGCTTTATAGGATTAATTGAATCTCATAACACTTGTTACATGCTCTCTTAGGATGTTGTAATGAATGTTTTAAACATTGTATTTTAGGTGAAGTTTATTTTGTGACAAATTACTAAAAAATTGAGAATATTAGGTTTTATGTAATTGATAATGTGTTTCAAAATACTCTAAATATATAAAAATATCTAGAATTTTTGTATGAACATAAACACTTCTTATAGAGGTGTACGAGGATATTAAAAAAAGGCATGTTTTCAAAGCGGTTCTAATAACTTTAAAAGTGGTTCAAAAAAGTTTGAGATAGTCAGATATTAGAAGAGTGATTCTAACCAATTTGAGAATATAACCTCATCATTAAGACATTCAAACTCAAATGAACAATACCATGTTCAAATGGTGAACAATGCGTTTAAAAGCACTTAAGAATTTTCTTTTGTGCAGATTTCGTGGGCAATCTTCTATGGTTATTGAGATTTTATTTTGTAGAGGTATATAAGAAAGTTTTAATCTAATCATAGAACTCCCTTTTATTATCCATGGAGCAACTTTTGGAAATCACATCATAGCTTTGGAAAAATCTATGACAGAAGGCGTTGTATAGCTTTTTATATATCTCATCTATTATAAATTTTGAAAGACTTTGTCTCGAGGGCCACTAAGACAAGAGCATCAACCTTGATAATCAATGAGGTTAAAAAAAGATCATGGAAAGCAGCATATCATGGATTTGAGCGACCCTATAAGGATAGTCATGGATATCAATGAGCTGCCGATAAGTCTATCATCTTATAATTGTTATAGTTATTTAGTGATTGATTTGATTTTGAAAAATATCTTTAGTTTTTACCCTAGGTTTAGAGTTTTTTTCATGATAAAATTTATGTATTTGAGATTTTTTTTTTATGCTTTATTTTTTAACATTATTATATCGATAAAATATGGTGCATCTAATCTCCTAGGATATAGGATATATGACCTCTCCCGTCCCTCTCAGTGTCGACGAGCAACTACAAGGAGAATCAAGCTCATGCTCAAGTGGGCGAGGAGGAGATGGTGTAAAAAAGAAAAGATTAAAGACTAGTGAGATAAGAAAAGGCAGTGCACGAGCACCCACCTCTCATTGGACTCCTAGCCACGTATTTGAGATGAATCATAAGACCTACAAGTTTTAGTGCCTCAAACACTATGCTATAGTCAGTGCTTGCAATCTTTTATGTTCTTTCTTGATAGCATTCTAATTATGGAAAGAAAGAAAGAGAATTTAGAGCTTTGACAATCTGTAAGTCCAGACAACTCCCAATTTCTTAATCGTGAAAGTAGACATTAAAACTATTAGCATATTACATATCAAGCTATGCATCATATATCAAATTGAAGAAATACTATAAACAACTATACAATAGCATTCAAATTGATTTTTGCTGCTTTAATGGTGGCAATGGTTCAAACTGGTTTAAAAGAGATAGGGGTATCCTTCAAGGAGATTCATTTTTCCCTTATCAATTTACTTTAATTTTTGAAATTTTAACTCGCTTTCTTAGAAAAATAATTTTGTCAGGGGATATCGTATCCCTTTGCATTTCCGAGGAAGTGCAACTTAGTCACCTTATGTATGCAGATGACCTTCTAATTATTAAAATTTGTGAAAATTCTATGCAAAATTTGTTATATTTTTGTGAAGTTTAAAAATATCACAAATATGTGTATAATCAAGCAAAAATTGAAAGTTCTCTTTCTTGGTAGAATTTCTATCGTTGTTCGTTCAAACACTCCCAAAGTCCTTCACATGAATGTTGGATTTTTTTTTTCATTTAAGTATCTTGGGTCAAAAAATTTCCCTAGTCGCTTGCTGTTTAGGGATCATAAGGATTTTCTCTCTAAAATTGAATGAAACTTGTGAGTGGAAAATAGTCACTTTGACCTAGGTGATTAAAGTTGTTTTAATCAACTCGGTCTTAAATTCTATGTCGTTTCATCTCTTGTTCTATACTTGGACTTCTATGACAGTGGTTGATCGTATTGCTAAACTTGCTCAAAAATTTTTATGGGATAAAGTCTTAGAAAAAAAAGGGTTGCACCTTATTAGTTGGGATCATGCCAACCTTCCAAAAGCCTTGGGGCAATTGGGTATTCGAAATCTCTATTCGGTTCTTGCTAATGGCAAAAATTATTGTTAAGGTGTTTAATGGACTTGATGATCCTTGGGCCAAGTTAGTTAGGGCTAAATATAGGGTTTCACAACCTTCGTTTCCAAAGAGGAAAGTAAAAATATCTCTTAGGCCTAGTGGCTCTTCTTATCTCCCATATAGGAAATGAAGGATGGTCTAATTAATGTTATCAAGAATGGCATAGACACTAATATTTGCTCATGTGTCCATGTTAACAAAAGTTGGCCACTTATCAAGGGGCACTATAGCAGTCTAAGGGTTTTTACCTTGTGGAATATTTTGAAGATTGGCGTATCTCTTTTTGGGATTCTTGGAGGATGGCATTTAACTTAAGGAATGCAAAAAATGTTAGGATAAAAAAAAAGTTGGTTGTGTACTCTTATTATCATCAATTTTTGGCAAATCTGAAAATACTGAAACAACACCTGCTATAATAATCAAAGAAAGGACATAGTAAAGGTTTGGCTCGATCCTTAAGCTTAACCGACCTTTGAGTATATTGAGAATTACTTAGTTAGTTTTATGAAACCAAATTCCCGTATTGCTCTAATCCATTGGGAACCACCACCACCTCGGTAGTTTAAAGTAAACACGGATGGCTCTTTTGTGAGCACAAGTGGAGCTAGCTTCGTAGTTCGGCAGGCTAGCTGTGAGCCTATAATTGCAAGTGTAAGATGTAGATATTTCAATTTGGCACTATATGCCGAGGCCATGAGAACTCGTGAGACTTTGCTCTTTTTAAAGGATAAAAGTATCCCTAATCTTTGGACTGAGTATGCTTTTCTTTCCTTGTCAATACGATTAACAACATTCCTAAGCATCTTGGACGGTAGAAAATTTTATTGATGATATTATTAAATTAACTCATAATTACTAAAATTATAAAATTAGTCATGTATAGTGTGAAGCCAATTAACCTACTGATTGGTTGGCTAAAAGTGGTAGATTACTATATCTCAATTGTACTTGGGATAGCGATTTCCTTGTTGAACTTGTTAAGCTTTTTGTCTTCGATTCTAATAGAACTTTTTGTAACCAAGATGATTTATCTATAAAATTATATTTTCTTTTAAAAAAAATTACAGCGGGGATGGCTTATAAATCGTTGGACAAAAATATTCAACCTAAAGGTACACAAAGATGAGCAAATGGTTCAAAAAATTAATATAAATTTAGTGTGGAGTGATCTATACTTTTTAAATTTATTATTTTTGCGTGGATACTCGGTTAACTATTTACCAATTATAAATTAAAATATTAAAAATTTAATAAACAATATATATATATATATAACTAAAATGAATGTATATAAACAAGATTAAGAGTATTGTTGTCTATTTATAGTTAATTTGATAGATTTAAATGTTAGCTAGATTTGACGAGGTATTCATATATAAAATAAAATATCTCAAGGGTATCCACACTAAAAGTTGAGGGATACATATGCAAATATCAAATTTAAAATAAGATATTTTCGAAGAGTATAGATGCAAAATAAATAGATAAAATAAAGTATAAAACATCTAAACACCAAAACGCAGCTCTTTGTGGATATAAGTATAGTTTCAAAACTATCATTTTGTTTTCCTTTAACCAAAATTACCCACAAACTAGCGACCATTTGTGAGTGTCAAGAGTCAAGAAGACTCTAATCTTCCCAAATGGCTCCATTGTGGTATGGGCCTTGGGCCGGGATTGGGCCTATGCACCAATGTACCAAGAGAAAAAATGTAATTGCCCTTCAAGTAGTTCCTATGTACCAAGAGGGAATAAATAAGTAAATAAATAAGTAAGAAGATATAGAAGTAGGGGTGAAAACGAATCAGATAGTGCTCAACCTATATTCGGATCCATATTTTTAGTTTGGATATAGATTCGGATATGAATATTGGACGGATAGCAAAATTTAAAACCATATCCTAACTAAACGGATACGGATAATTTTCGGATAGAGGATCAGATCTTAAACAAATATTGATTAAATTTAAAAGAATTATAATATTTTATTTAGATATAATTAACACAAAAATATTGAGTTTTACAACAAATAAATTTTTTGTATGTCAAATATGTAAAATTAGAGAAATTAAAATATATAACGTATTATTAGTAACAATATTAATATTTACTATTTAAATAAGCAAACTAAAAATTGTAAATTATTTAAAAAAATATGCAGGTAAACGGATATCCGATATCGGTATTTGAATCCGAAAAATATATCCGACCCGTATCTAAATCCGTATTTAAATTTTTTTATCCGAATCCGATCTGAGTCGGATTGAATAGCAAGTTAGATCGGAGTTAATTTGACATGTTTTCACCCCTACATAGAAGCAATAGAAGCAGAGTCAAGATGCTTCGTGGTTCTCTAGAACCAACATAGCTCATTCTTTTGAATCTATCATCACAAATAGGGCTGAAGATTCAAAGATTTGATTGCTCAAAGGAAGGCTTTTGTTACTATATTCAAATTAACCCCAAGAATTAACTAATCATCTTCCTAAAGTCATGTCTAATATGGCATCTAGTCATACACCTAATCTCCCTTCCCAGTCCTCTCTTTCCATGCCAATCCTCTGTCAATACTTGTAGGGCGTCGTAAACGTCTCAATCGTAGCCCAAAGCTGCATCTTTTCTTGTCTCTTAGCTTATGGTGTTATTTATTTCACATCATGGAATTAATTATGTTTTAGTGAAACTTTAGACATTCTAGTGCCTAAGACTATGGTTTTCTAGGTTTAGTTTCCTTGTCACGGCGCAATAAAATATGCATATAGAATCAATCACTTCACATGACTTTAAGTGAAATCCATCCAATCTCAAGTTAATAACATATGGAGTAGGTAATGCCACTTGGAACACAAGGGCATATATTTTATATTTCCCTGTCACACTGCCTGGATTGTTTGATATGGTTTCAACTTATTCTAAAGGGAGATTATCAACTCAATTATTAAAGCCCACTTTTAATCACTCTCTAGGGTCGTCCTTTAAGTGGTTGATGCTAAAGAATAATTAAGAGGGAAATGGGTGGAGATCATCTTGATTTAATTATTTCACAAACATCTTATCAGGTTAAAAGGAGGAGAGGATTTCCTGTAGCAGAAAATTTTGGTGGGACCTATATGTGATTTGGGTGATCTTCACTGTTGCCAAACTTGTTTCAATAAAAAGAAAAAAAAAAATCAAATTTGACCATGCAATTAAGAGAAAAATGGTATGATGTGATTAATTGAGGTCTATGTATCAAATGGACTTTAAGGTTGGATAAGATGCATCATCCTTTTGACCCATTGGACATTCAAAATGAGATGCAGTCTATTTGTACCATCACAGGGTTTTCATTCAATTGATTGGTCTTACAACTCTTGGTCGTAAAAGAGAGAAGAAATAAAAACAATTAAGATCATGCTATCCCACTGGAATAGGAGCTTTCAACGGCTCCATCTCGACCCTTTGGATTTGACATAATATGTTTACTATTGAACTTTTGATATTTTTTTGAGTTGTAGAGCTTGTTTAAATTATTTCTTACATATATTTTTGTGTAAAAGACTTAGCAAGTAGCAATTAGCTAACTGTAATCTTCTGATTTGAAATAAATAATTTGTCGCCTATGGACCTTCCCAAAAATAAATAAATAAATAAATAAATCTCGGGTCATAAAAAGACATCACAAAGAGAGAGAGAGTTTTTGAAGCAAAGGAAAAGAGTGAATTAGAAAATTTGCAAACTTTAGTTCTTCGTATCGGTGAAAATTGCTTATGCTAACCCTAGGGGTGTCTAAAATACATGGAGTGATAATAGATGATGATAATCATAGTCAGATTTGATGGCCATTTAAAATTTTTCATTGAGTGAGACCGACATAAAAAATTAACTAATGGTAGAAGAGACACTTTGGGGTCGGTTAAATGTCTGAATCATTTGAATTGAATTAGGATGAGTTTGAATATATGAACTGATTGATAAATATTTGATGCAGGTTGCGTTGATTAATTTTTTATCTGGTTGATAAATAAACGATACATAAAGAGTCCATTAAATTAGTTAATCATCCAATCAAAATAATAGTGCTCTTGTAGTAGTATTATGAGAAATTATAATAGTCGAAAATAATTTCCTTTTCTTTTTCTCAATTTAAAATAAAATAAAATAAAATTATCACATTTCGTAAGTACTGAACTACATCTATTGTTATTATTAATAATTTCTGCTGGTTGGAGAAAAAAAAAATTGAATCATTTAGCTTGGTGCTTTATATATATATATATATATATATAAGTGAAGAATTTGAATTTGAGTAGCCCCAAGGAGTCCAAAATTTAGGGAGCAGTAGATTAGGAACAGGAATAAGTTTGATGGTCATTTCAAACTTTTGATTGTTAGAAGAGTCACAACTCACAAGCCAACAAACGTCCAAAACTCAAGCAACAGGAACTTCATACATCAGATGAGCCAGAACGGAATCTAAATCACATCATTACTAAGGACAACTGAATGTGACTTGCTATGTTGAAAAATTGGTGCTAGAGAGTACATATATCATGATTGTGAGGTCAATCTATAAAGTTTATTATAATTCATAACACCTGAAAATTTTGTAATAAAAGAATCTAGATTTTATGATTGAGTATCATTATAAGTGTCGAAGAAAATATAAGCCTTCGTTGATTTAGGAAAAACTTTTTTCGTATAATAGATTATAAATTTTTAGAACACCGTAATATCTGCAATTTAGGATACAAATATTAATCACATCTTTTATTATATACTAACTCAATGTTATGAACTAAATTTGAACTGATCCGAACGTAAGAAAATTGTGAAAATTTAGATGGTGGTAGCCTCGTGAGTTAGGATTCTAATAGCTCTAATTTTACTTAAATTGGAGGTCGAAATGAAAAGCTAAAAATAAAGCAGTGGATATAGGTCAAAACGGTAAATATCTGACGTTGCGGCGGTCGTCGGAGGGTGGCAGACGGCCAAGGGTGGTGGTGGACGACTGTAAGGTAGGGTGGCTGCTGGAGGAAGGTGATGGCTAGGATTTAGAAGTTTTGATGGTTTTACGAATATAATTTACTCTTAGAAAGGTAAAGACGATCTAAAGACTACAATAAAACGGTAAATATGGTAATAAAAAATAACTAAACTCAATTAATTTTCAATGCTTGGATGCTTAACAAGGAGCCCAACTCATTTATATATAGAAGTAGGTTACAATGAGTCCCACTAGAACTAGCTCTAAAGGCTAACACGACTCGAATTATGATTTGTCTTAAAGACTTACATGACTTAATTAGACTTGTTTTAAAGACTTACTTGACTTAACTAGACTTGTCTTAAGGGGTGTCATGACTTATTTCGACTTGTCTTAATGGCTCACATGACTAAACTAGACTTGTCTAAAAAGCTTACATTATGAAATAATTAAAAGATAAATATACTCAATCAATCGAATCCAATATCCTCGTAAATTGATCCGATTAAACCCGAATCACATCACTCAATTACTAATTACTCTTAGATATCTATCCTATAAACCTATTTTATATCAAATCAAAAAGAATTTATGATAATTTTAGAAAAAATAAAACATATTTTTTTCCATATGTTCCTTCATTTTATATCACATTAAATATAATTATTACACTCTTATTTCAGGATACAAATGAACACAAGAATATTATTCTTAGAATAAAACCTTATTTTAGTAATAACAAAGAAGAATACCTATTTTAAAATTGATCTTATCCCTTAAGTAAATGAGATAAAAGTCTTTGTGAGGCTGTTCTAACTATTCAAAAGTGGTTAGAATATATTTGACCTAGGATTTTATGATATCCATCCAGTTCGTGATTTTTCAATGCTAATCTGCATAGTTTTTTTAATATGCATTTATGACATTTTTGGGTATTATTTAGGCATCTACTTTTAATTTTCTTTGGTATTAGTCAAGTTTTTTACTTTTAATTTTAGGAGCGATTAAGATCAAGACTAAAAAAGAGCCCGTGACAAAAAGTGGTAAAATATTTTATTAGATTCAAATAGCTAAGATCACTAAAACAAAACGTCAATCTCAAAGGTCACTAAGATTGTAAATTAATTATAGAAAGTAAAAAACTTAATGCTTTGTATATCACTACATGTTGCTCCTCAAACTTCTCGTGTCGATTGATGTAGATATCATTTTTTCGTTCTAGCTCATTTGGTGCTCTTGATGATCAATTGTTGAAGACTCAATACACAAACATATAATAGTAGTTCCTCTTATAATAGATGTAAGAACTTAGAGTTTTCTAAATGTAAACTTCGTCTCCCTTGAATTCTCGTAAGTTTTCCTCTAGCCTCTGAGTCTTTTATAAGTGAGAAAATTAATAATTCAAATTAAACAAACTATAAAAGAATATTCTCAATCAAAAACCATTTGTGAATTTTCTTTTATTAGTTCTATGCAATCGATATACACTAAGCTAGTTCGGTTCGCACCAAACTTAAATTCCATAAGTGATTTATGCACAATTTATTCTTAGTGTGCACGATGTATAAACTCAAGTGCACACTAAGTTATGCAGTGATGTTGGAATAAGATTGTTTTAACTTAAATTAATTATTTCTTTAATTCTCTTCGCATGTATAATCCTCCATAAGACATATGCCTTATCCTATATTGTATATGACTTTTCTAAACATTTTATGTCCATAAATTTGTCACTATATAATTTTGCACTAAAACAACTATAGAACCTCCAAGATTTTCATGCGTTCTACCCTAGCAATGAAATTGGTCTTGGACAATAATGATTGCTTCTCTTCTTTCACAATTTTAAGACTTTTAATGTGGAAGAGATTTCCAAAAGGCACATGAATGAAATAATATTTGTTCCTGTGGACATATTCGTTCTAACAAATTAAAATGCTCTTAAATTCAGGGTTCTATAGTTTAATTATATTTAACTTTTTAATTAAGTATATAAAACTGAGTGCATATATTTTTCATAGTAGATAAATATTTTTTTTATTATAAAAGAGTGCATATAATTTATATATATACAGTACACATAGTCAATTATTACTAATCGAAAAATTAAATGTAGTTAAATTGAAAAAAAAAACCCTCCCCCTTAAGTCATTCTCAAATCTTTTCAAAATCGACTCCAAAACTTTCAAAATTCATTGGACATTCAAAGCTAGCATTCCACATACTGGCTGCTCTATAGAAAATTCATTTACCATCTCACCTTTTTATACAAAGGCACCATTCAAAAGGATTCGTATGAACACGCTTGAACTCTCTTTGAAGTTTGAACATCTCCAACAAAAAATATTTGAAATTCTAATATTTTTTCCCAACTTTTATATAACTTTCCACCTACTCTTATTATGACATGCTATATCTCTAGCATTCCTTTATCTAAAATGAGATATATAGAAAGTATGCGTTTAATTTACATATTGCCAGCTACAAATTATTACGGTAACACAACTATACAAAATTAAAGTGATAGAACTTAAGCTTGTTAATTGCTTCGAATCAAATGGTAATAAACTCACCAGATATTCTTTCCTATTCTGTGGAAAAATGTTGAAGAAGGACATAGTTCGTCAAAGCCTTTTCCTACGTATGTGGTTTAGGTTTACAAGGCTACGCCTCAAGTATTTTACGTAAAAGAGACATGCTTAAATTTATAGGTGATGCACACCCATGCCACCAAACCTAATCTAACAAATTATCATTCCCCCCAACCACTCTACCAATCCCCTATTGTTCTATCTCCTCCCTAAGCTATACACAACACACATATGAGTCCATCTATTTAAAGTGTACTACGTATATATATATATATATCAAAAGCTAAGTACCCATGTAACTTTCCTTTTGATTTTACTTGTACTTTTTCATCATACTGGATCTTTAGAAAGTACACTGGTTGCTAATTCTTTTCCACTCGATCATCTCTCTCTCAATCTAAAAATATATCACTGACGTCTATAAGAGTATTATATATATATGTGACTACTGACCAGTCATAAGTTTGCAGCTGCGACTAGCTTTCGTTCCCCCTTATACTGTACTTTCCTTAAATCGTGTGTAAATTATATATATACATATAACTCACATAGCTGATCGAACTCAAACTATATATATCTCCTCTTCCTCTGTTCGAGATCAAGAGCATGATGAGCAATCATCCAATTAAGCTATTCGGCTTCCACGTGTCCGAGGAGGCCAGGCTGGTTCTGGACACCTCCACCTCCACCGCTGCCGCGGTGGCCGCCGCCTCCGGCGTCGGAGAAGGGAGGAGGTACGAGTGCCAGTACTGCTACCGCGAGTTCGCGAACTCGCAGGCTTTGGGCGGTCACCAGAACGCGCACAAGAAGGAGCGGCAGCAGCTGAAGCGCGCCCAGATGCAGGCCGCTAGCTCCGCTCACCGCTCGATCGGCGGCGCACTGTATTCCCGGCCCAATCCCATCTCCTCCGCCTTCGTGCCGCCGCCACATCTGTTCCACGACGCCGGAGCGGCCACGTGGGTCTACTTCTCGCGGCCCCCCGGCGCCTCCACGTCGGGGTTCCACGTCTCGCACGGTTGCGCCTTCCCTTCGCGGGACCCGCAGGTGACGGTGGTGCAGGCTCCCGCCGCCGTCTATGGGAAGGAAGAGCGCCACCGAGTCACGAGGTTACCCTCATCCGTGTCGGGTGCCAACTCGGACGACGCGTTCGTGTTGGACCTCAAGCTCAGCCTCGCCCCCGCCGGGTCGCCAGTCCAGCTGACTCGGTGAACGGGAGAAAAAGTTTTTCCGGTTCGACTCGGTCTTTTTACTTCCAGGCCTCTAGCATCCCTAATATTACTTTCTGATGATCCTTGTATATAGTTTGTTCCTATTATTATTTCAATTGTTTTCGAATCGACCCTTCCTATTAAAAAGAAATCTTATTGCGATATATGAACCAAACGATTACATCCGAGTGAGCCCTTGGCATTCAAAATAATAAGATTAGAGATCGTAGCCGATGAGCTACACACACACACACATATATATATATATATATATATATCAGTACCTTCTTCATAGGATTACTAACAATTAACAAACTTTTCTAACTCCGTTTAATGAGCCAACATGGCAGTATGTTACGGTATTAATCATCCTAGGAATTCGTATCACTTAAAGTAATCGCATGTTAGAAGTGCAAAAGTAAAATAAAGAGATATGAAGCCAAACAACAGGGGCCCATTTGATGTTGGATGTTGAAATGACAAGCTTAATTTCTAAGTGGGAGCAAGACTTTTTTTAATGTAAAACAAGCTGGGGAAGATCTTTTAAACTACTTCCATATCTATTAGACTACGACGCAGGAGCTGAATCAAAATCAATTAAAGTGACAAGCCCACCAGAGATAGGATTTAAATTAATATATCAATGTATATCTGATGAAGTCCAGTTCTACTTAAATATTCATTGTTATATATATCCCAGCCCTTTTTATATTTTATTAACAATCTCCTAATCAACCAGCATATCTATATTGTTTTTAACTATGAATTTGCATGACAAAGTAAATTGATGATCGGGTAAACTCTAATTTAAGGCAAAAGTTCATGTCTATAGATTATGATCCAATTTTTTTTATATATTCAAGTACCTTTTCTTTTTCTCTCTATAGGCGTATTTTTATAATAGAAGTTAATTGTAAGATAAATTGTAGTTTACCCTTCTTTGATTTTTGCTGGACTTCAACTTACCTTCAGGTATTTTAAATTAAAATGCTTAATCCTTTTGTGATCCATATGTGAAGCTGCAATGGTTAGTCAATAATAAATATGACATGAAAAAAATTTAATTATACCATAAAAATATAATATAATATAAATTTGACAAAATAATTTAGTTATTTAGCAATTTTTTTTATCGTGAAAAATATTAGCATCTGCATTTAATTAGATGAAAAAATTAAACTGTGTGGATCACAAGAGTGACAAAAATGCTTAAATTTTAAATAAATAGAGTAAGTTATAATCGAATCAAATCAATTAACGAGGGAGATATGTACTTTGCCCTTGATTTTATTATAGGAATGTATGCATGCACGTATATAATTTTCATAGTACGTACTTCAACGACAGCTAGTTAGGAACCTATATTATCCGGCTCTCATCATCTTAACTTAGAAATAGACCCTTCAACCAATAAATCCAGGCTTACATCAGATTGGGATTCTTTACTGCTTAAAGTTCTTAGTTTAACAAGACTTGACACAGTGTACACATATAGAGCTATAATTAAGTCATTTAATTAGTATAATTAAACTAGTTTGGTCATGGTAGATGGCTTTCTCGAATGGCGAAAAAGATGAAAGAATTAAAGCAAAAGTCTTCGGAGAAATATTCCGTTCCTGGATTTGGCACCAAGTTCATTTGGCTCAGTTACATCATGAAGCAAAGCGACAACTAGAATAAAGACAAACATTAAGCTTGTCCTTAGGTTAGAAGAAACTGTCAGTTAGTCGATTCTTCAAAGAGATCGCCAAAATATTAATTCAATCTCTTCTAGATTACACAAGCCAATGGTTGGTAGCTAAAACTTTAGGAATTCGTAGCTTTCTATATATATATATATATTAAAGTCATGAGGTGGTATGACACAATGTAGGCGAAAAGTATGTAATTCATGAGAATATAGTCATGCAACTTCCATACTCACATTTGACCAATTACTATAGTTTTCTACAAATTTATTAGAGTATAAAGAGTTGAAAGAGAAGCAAATAAACTGCATTAATTACCAAAACAAAGACTCTTCTTTTTCTAAATCCACTTATAGAGAGGTTGCATATCTTCACTGCCAACCCTTTGATTTGTTTTCATATATTACTAATTATTTAAGAAGCTACGAGCTTTAGAGTCATGCAATTGCAAAGATTATATATATATATATATATACACATTGATGGTTAAATTTGAATAAGAATTTTTTTTTTTGGTCTTTTCGCCAATTAAATGGTTCTGATTTTGACTTATAATAATCAAAAAGTAAAAGAATGGTGTAAATGCAAAAATAAAAAAAAATTAAGAGGAGTTTACATGCAAGAAAAACGTTAAGTTTAATTAATTGAGTTCAATCTTTTGTGGGCTGGGCAGTCGAGGTCTAAGCCCATTAATGGTTCCAACATCTCCGATTTCAATTTTTGGCACCGGATTGGATCGAACAATCTTGGATCATCGATCATTGCCGCCGTTTCCAGAGTATTGAGCAGTAATAGTGAATTGGTTCGTCACTTCTTCTTTAGCTAAAGAATTTGAAGAAGTGAGTGATGGCATTCAACGAGGGGGTAGCAGGCGGATAATAACCGGTTGATGCTAGTAAGAGAATTAATCGGAGAGCAAAGCTTTGGATGAAGGTTTTCTAGATTCATTTGCAAATTTTCTGGTCTTGACATGGTAGTTTTGCACCCGAGGTAGATCCAAGATGTTTCTTTCCTTACGCATTGTATGTCTTGTCCTTCAAATAATATCGCTTTAAGTGCATTGCTGCAACATCTTCCTCATTATGTTGAAAGATGTTTAGACTCCTAATAATACTGATATTTGGCAAAATACCTGAAAGTTTCTACGCAAATTCTGAGGGAATCGTTATTAGTTTTAGTAGGAAGTCTTTGAGCCTTTGATGGTGATGGTGATATTGCAGGTGGTAATTTCTTGAGGGAACTGGTATCCCTTGCAGTTGTAAGGTTTGACTCTCAGCAATTTACCTTTTTGATAATTGAGGACATAGATCTTAAGTCCTATATTAATTTTCTCTCTCGGTGTGCTTAGTTCTTCGTGGTTTGAGAATTAGAATCAAGCTGAAAACTTGAAATAAATATATACAAATATTTTTTTTCCCTTTATCTTGCACTTGTGATTTGTACTGTGTTGAATTCTCATTTCTTTTCTGGGGTCCTTCGATCGATTGAGTGAAATAAGCCAGTTATTCCTTAATTTCCCTTTTATTCTAAAATTTTTATGTCGAACATAGAATAAAGTTCTAACAAATTAAAATAAATAAAAGCCCTTATTCTAGATCTTTATCCAAGATTTTAGTTGAGATAAATGTTTTGGAATATCTCACCCAATTACTCTAAAAATATAAATAACCAATTTGCCCTCACTTATTTATTCACTATTTATGGTGATATATTATGGTTTAGATTCAAGTTGCACAGTAATGTGACTATAATACAATTGGTAATATAGTAGATATAGGGAAAATTTTATTTTGCTCCCTTCTTTTTGCCTTATTTCGGTTTCGACTTCTCCTTTTCTACCTGCCTAAATTGATCCTATTTTTTTTTTCCACTGAGTCTCCTATCTATCTCTAGGGCAAGGAAGAAGATCATCTCTAGGGCAAGAAAGAAGATCATCTCTACGTGAGTCTCTCTATAGGGCAAGGAAGAAAAAGATCATCTCTACTGTGGGTCTCTCTCTACGGCAAGGAAGAAGAAGATATCTCTCGAGAGCAAAGAAGAAGAAGTTTATATCATTTATGGTGTTGTAGGTTGGTAGAAACAAAAAAATGTCAACCGTAAACTCAAGTGTAAAGTGCTTTATCTAGAAACATACTTGAACTATTTAGAATACAATAGACTTAAAAGATTCACCATATGATCTTGTTGAGGAGAAGGTCAATTTTCCATGTCGTAGAATCCATAATTCATTATGTTGCCGTTATTCTTTCCTCTCAAAGGAATATAGTAGACCACATTGATAATTACTACATAATTAGAAAATGTAAAGCAATATATACTAGTCGAATTTCAACTTTATCGGATTAAAATATGTGGTAATCTTTTATGGACAACTTGTTAGTTCAACCTCAAGTTAGGCATCATCTAAGAGATAGGCTAAAGAAAAAGAGAATTAGAGGACCAAACAAGGAGCAATTTACATCTAAAACTTTTTAAGCCTCTCAAAATATGCAAAAGATGTAGAGGGCATGAGCATAATTGAAAGTTGCAAAGAGCCTACTAATGTCTCAGAATCTATTAAAGAAACTTCTACTAGACTACTTTATCAAGGAAAATATCAACTAGTGGAAGAAGTCATCATGGCAAAGGTAAAATAAGAACTTAGACAACTAAAAAGAATTATAATAAGAGATTCTACTATTGTCCTAGGAGGAAGGTTAGTATAAATTTTCTATTAAGTTTGTCTAAATTTTTGTGATAATCTTAATCAAAACATGGTTAATTGCTACAGGAGGATTGTTGTAATATTTTTTGCTTGGTGCGATGATATCAACTTCAAACCCATTGACATCAAGTATCAACCTTGTAGGCTTTAATAAAAAATTATTGGAGAAGAAGATTGGCCAACTAGCTATTTAGTAGACCATTGGAATTATTAGGATGCTTCTATTTGTTGTTGTGATGTACCTCAACTATATGTAAATACTAGTCATCTTGTATTAGCTGAAAACTCTTATATTAGAGTAAATTTGTATAATCACTTTGTATTAGAGTAAGTTTCAGCAATTTTAATGATTGTTTACAGTTATGCTATAATTCTATTTTGATGAGAATGATCAATTGAATAAGTTGAGAATGATCTTGCAACTTAAATTATGCCCAACCATCAAATTGAACAAATACTAACTACTAAGTCAGTGAACTCTAAAAAATATTAAGGGTGAACAAATTCCAAGTGAATATTGATAGTGAACTCAATTCTGAACAGAGTCAACAACCAATAAACTACAGTCGTGGTCTCCTATTTGAAGCAAGTTAGCAACCAACAAGCTAGAAAATCAGCAAATATGAAACTACAGCTAGAATCTATTCTATTTCACAGTGCCAACATTAAAATAGACTAAAACACTAGACTAAAGCTAGAATCTACTTAGTCCATTAGCATTCGAAGCAAATCAATCAACAAAAAGATAGTGAACTCTAGAGAGACACTTCACATTCAGTCACATTTCTAGCAAACCAATCAACAAAAAGATAATGAACTCTAGAGAGAAACTTCACATTCAGTCGCACTTCTAGCAAATCAATCAAGAAGACAGTAAAATAGACAAAATTAATATTCAATTCATAAGCAACATGCAGTTCATCAGCAACACACACTTAAGCTCATTTACAACATAGTTCATCAGCAACTTAACATTCTTATTAAGTCAAAAAAACTATTGTGATCGGAAATTAATACATTCTCCACCTTCAACTAGGAAGCATTCTCATGACTCTCAGTTACATATCATATGCCCAAAAAGGAATTAATACATCTTCAAATAAGTTGCTAATTACTGAGTTGTTGCACCTCTATTGCTGCAAAACCCATTACTTTGTCAAAAAAAAAATTTAAAATGCAAAAATATCTTAACTAATCTAGCAACAAGTAGACTAACACAAAACTGATTATTACAACCAAGTTAAACATACCTTAACTACTGAGTGCTCCTTGAAAATGTATGAATTGCTCTTCCAAGACCTCTCCCACGAACCCTAGCAGCAACTCTCTCACTTCCTCTTCCACGGCCCCTTTCATTAGAATTACCTTTACTATGATGACTTCTTTCGCTAGTTGATCTTTCCCTTGATAAAGTAGTATAGTAGAAGTTTCTTTAATAGATTTTGGGACATTAATAGGCTCTTTGCAACTTCCAATTATGCTCTTGCCCTCTACATCTCTTGCATATTTTGAGAGGCCTAAAAAGTTTAGATGTAAATTGCTCCTTGTTTGGTCCTCTAATTCTCTTTTTCTTTGGCCTATCCCTTGGATGATTCCTAATTAGAGGTTGAACTAACAAGTTGTCCAATAAAGATTACCACATATTTTAATCCGATAAAGTTGAAATTCGGCTAGTATATATTGCTTTACATTTTTTAATTATGTAGTAATTATCAATGTGGTCCACTATATTTCTTTGAGAGGAAAGAATAATGACAACAAAATGAACGCAAGGAAGCCCACATAATTGCTAACATCTACATGAACGTTCTCGGGTGTCCAATTTGATAGTACATCGCTCTTCTTTCCCTTGAATCTCTACCTCTTCATTATCAAGCCTAATAACTTTTCTTTTCTTCCTTGCTAACCCAAATGATGTACTTTGAAATCAATAGGGTATGAACATCTTGCCACTTGTCAATATGTCTCCACCTTCTATCTATCATTTGCATCATTTTTTGCCTAATATTATTAATAAGATCAATATACAAGCAACTACGTTCATCCAAGATAGATCTATTAAAAGATTTTGATCCATAATTCATAAAATAGTGGACCTTCGTCGCTTCTCCGAATTGGCACATTATCTAATACTACAATAAGAAAATAATATTGCATTAAGTAGAGCTGTCTATATCAAACTTTTTCACTCGTTGAGTTCTTCTTAGACAATTATTTATCTAATGTTGATATTTTTAGAAATGATTTCTCCACATTACCAAATATTCTTTTCAAAGCAATCTCTCTTCCCCTCCATAATTTATCATAACTTGACTCCACATGATATGCATCATTCATTCTTCCTTTTAGCACATTGATTCTTAAACTTGGCTCAAGCCGTATCCAATTAATAAATTTTCCAACTATCCAACTGGCTTTCGCTATCTTGTTATCACGAATATAATTTGCCTCACAGATTGTGTTCCTTTTATTGATTTCACTTGCATTATTATGCAACCAATCACAGTAGAAGCATCACTCTTGCCATGCACATCTAACAGTAACTCTACTAGGCTCATTCTTTATGTATATTCTAAGGATTAGATCGATATGGGGATGTGTTGGTTATTTGGATTGAAGGGAGATCTTGATGGTGGTGGAAAGGAAGAAAGAGATGATAAGTGGATGGAAATATTGGCGAATATAGATGGATAGGATGAAGGGAAAGAAGGGGTCGCTCTTAGAAGGGCCGCGAGAGATGAGAAGGAAGGTCTAATCAATGGAGGTTAGGGGACGATGTGAAGTTAGAGCAAAAAGGAAGAAGGAGAGAGAGAGAGAGAGAGAGAGAGAGAGAGAGAGAGAGAGAGAGAGATAGAGAGAGATAGGAGAAGAAAATATAATTTCATAATACTTAAAAGTTACCCTTTGGACTCAAACAATAGAAATAAAATTCTAAAAATAAAGTGTTCTCGCCGCGGTGCGTTCGAATACGCCTGAGGGAGTTCAAACGTGGATTTTCCGTTCTTTATAACTGTGAACATGTGCAGGCGTTCGAACGGGCTCGAGGCCGTTCGAACGCACAATTCCCGTTCTTTGTATTTGTGAAAACTTGCAGGCGTTCGAACGCGGTCTCTTGCATTCAAACGCCCCCCGATAAAAACTTTATTTTTCTTCCAAAATAAATTTATTTCATTTGATACAACCCGTTCCAACTCTAGTTGTATCAGTACACGGTCTCAAAATGGTGAGCAATTGCAAAGTCTCCTAGTGTATCTCTGAATTTGTTAACATTGTCATATGTTACATCAACAACCATCGACGAATCCTCATTTTGCTACTCATATGTTTGCTCTATGAATTCTCTTTCATCATCTGAAGATGAGCTATTGTCATTGTCACTATTATGTCCTATATCGTTGAAAGATACTGAGTGTGAGACACTATTAAAAAATTCCATATCATAACCAAACATATCATGTACATGTGACTCCGTTGGTGGATTGCCATCTTGATTGTAAGAAGCTTGTGCTACTTCACAACTATCATCATACTCATTATTGCAATAATTTTCCCTATATCAGCATACGTATCAATATACATTAATAACATGCAATCATTACACATTTCTAGAAGATCATTATCATTCTTCAAAGTGATAAAGGATTGACACAATGTAGGTGACCTGTAGCATAGATGGTTGATCACATTTCCTTCAATATTAGCTTTGACTAATATGTAGTGACAAAGTTCAGTAAAATTCACATAATCTCAGTAAAATTAGCTTTGACTAATATGTAGTGGCAAAGTTCAGTAAAATTCACATAATCTCGATCTACCGTAAATGTATGTTGACTTCCTCTAATATATTCTCTAAGTAGATTTCTCTTATTTACTTTTCATATGCCCCTATAATGCAATTTGATTAGTACAATTTCCCCCATCAAAATATATCTATGATAAATTATATATATATCATGCTAAACATTAATAGGGTTAATAAATGTGATAACAAGAATTTAACAAAATATAGTAAATAATTTGCAAATAGGTAAGCAATTGAGTGATATACTTAACAACTTTATTTGTGGATTTCTATAAACATATGGCATGCATAGTCCTACTACTTAAGGGGATATAGGTAAAGAACTATGGAAAATGATTATACAAGACTCAAACAAAGGTACTACTACTTAAGGGGAGAATATCTTGTTTTTAATTCATAGAGCAAAAACATACTTGTTGTCTCCTTTTTGGTGAGTTGGGAAAGAGAGCTCAATAACTAGCACTTTTGCCTTTCTCTTCAAGATTGCCTAGGTAAATCTTGAGATTAGAAGAGAAAGAGGGATTAGGGAAGAGAGATTGGTGAAGAGAGATTGAGGAAGAGAGATTGGTGAAGAGAGATTAGGGAAATATGATTTTTGGAGGAGAAAGATAGGGTTTTCAGATGATAGATTGGGGAAAGATGATGTTTATACTAGTAATTTGAGCATCGTGGGTTAGTTTAACCTGAAGTCTAGTTATTTGTGATGATATTTATATTATATAAATTATGACAAATTTAATCAAATTATATTTTGGCCAATAATATAAAAATAATCTTGAGAAGATAATATAATAATTGTAAGATAAAATTATCTTTCTCTGAAAAAATAATAATAAATATCTATTTACATTAAACTATGAAAAGAGAATCGTCATTTTTCCTTATCCCAACTATCACAAATAAACACTATTTTTCTAATATTTTTATTCCAACACTTATTTATGTTTTTAACAACCGAATACCCAATAAAAAATTAAGATAAATTTTTTATTTATTCTAAAATAAGTCTTTATTTTATTTTATCTAATTTTTCTCAATTTCGGAACCAATTTGGCACTTGCAAGTTTAGAGAACAATTGAAAAGAAAAGAATAATTCTAAGTTAACAAATATATTGGCAGAGAGATCTCCATATGATGCTAATTAAAATAAATATGAAAAAAGGCTATAATAAATTAAGCTGGATGGCTATTTTCCATACCCTTGTTTCTATGGGTTTCCTTAGTGTTTGGTGTAGGGTTAAAGCCTATGTTGAATCCCCCAAATATGGCATTCTAATTAATGGGAACCCTTCTAATTGGATTTATCCTGGCTGTGGGATCAGGTAGGAGGACTACCTCTTGCCATTCATCATTGCTTTCTAAATCCTTACCATGATATTGAATTCTCAATCTGCTTTGGGTAAGGCTAAATACTTCATCTTACAAATATTTTATACGTGAAAAAAATATAGACACGCGTATGTATCTAAACCCTAGGCAATGATTTCAACCCTGTGCTTAAGTAAATATGCGGAATAAATACTAAAGAGTAAAGCAAAGATGAACGCCAAGATTTTTACGTCGAAAAATCCAAATGGAAAAAAAAACCATAAATCCAAACTTTATTAAAATCAATCACAACTTGTAGCAGTTATAATACTGACTTACAAAATAACCCGTCGATCCTTACGATTTTATTTTCCTCAATCTTGATCGCTAAAGCATGCGATTCACTGCTTTCCGTGATTGATCTCTAATCTCAGTAATCTTCGAGATTGATTATTCATCTAGATGAACCTTAAGACGAAAGTTTAGTGCGTTGTGGAAGAGAAGAACCTTGTTCAATAGAAGAACGTTGTAGCTCAAAGAGCTCCTTATCAAAAGCAATCACCAACCTTCTTAGGATTAGGGCATCCCAAACTTTATATAGGTTAACAAGATAAGGCCAAATCTAAGTCATATCAGAACTCACGTAACTCCAAAAGTTTGCATATTACGTGAGTGCGTTCAGACACGGTCCGAGTGCATTTGAACGAGTTTACTAATTCTCCAAAGTGCGTTTGAACGCGACCTAAGTTCATTCGAATGCGCTGACTTAATTTTTCCAGGTTGTGTTTGAACGCACAAATACACCTCTTTGTATGTGTGAGCGCACTTTGAACGTATGCGTACGTTCGAATGGCCCGACAATGCATTCGAATGACCAATATGTGTTCTTCGTATTTGCAAATGCCTGATCACGCATTTACCTATTCTCTGTCAATGCGAACGTCTGAGACTGCGTTCAAACACGGTCCTGGTGCGTTCGAACGCGATGCGAACACAGTGACTTGTCTCTTTTAGATCTTAAAATTCTTCAATCCGAGTACTTTTAAAACTTGTATAAATGCTCATGTATATGTATAAAAGACTTAGATTATTTTGTATACAATTGCCAATACTAAAAACTTAACAATCTCCCCCTTTAGCAATTTGTAACAAAATATCTAGTTTTACAAAAATTACAAAGAGTCCTAAATGAGCATTCGACAAGTTTAAAAGATGTAATACTTCAAGGGTCCAAAAGTAACATACCAATCCAAGATTAAGTGAAAAAAACTTGAAGTATAGTGATCATAGAAAGTAATATGAAGTAAGACCATACAAACAGTAAACACATATAATCTAAACTTCAATTAGAATCTAAGCAATTTACACAGATAACATAATATCCAATAGAGCATTGAACACAGTTAACACAATTTCCAGTAGAGTAAAGAGAATGTAAATAAAGCAAAATACAACTCAGCTCTCTCCCTACTCCCCTCTAAACTCCTAACACCTTAGACACTCTCCCCATTTTTGTCACAAATTGACAAAGTCTAGGCACTAGGAGGAGGAAAGATGCGATGAAGAATAGAAAGAACATTGTCAAGCATAGAACCTTGATGAGCTTGCTCGGCCCGTAACTCTGCTGGAATCCCAAAAAACACAACAACTTTCAATTTCAAATTCCCGATTTGATTGCTGAGTTGATCAAAACGCTCATGCATGAACTGAAACTCCCACTCAGGTTCATAAGATTCATTATCAGAACTATCATCAGAAGAAACTTCATGGTATGTACTTGGGTCAGCGGTGATGATAAAGAAACTCGGTTTAAATGAAGATGGATCATGAGCTTGACTTCTCCTCATAGTTATTCGATCCAACGATTTTTGCGACTTGACAAATACTTCAGATGAATCAATTCGCACGCTACTTTGCATGCATAGTTTGGTTATAAAGATTCTAAATGGCAAACCTTCACGGGGGCCTCTTTTAATGCTGCCAGATAAGATGCTATCATACATGACTGAGACAATATTAATGGAGACGCCAGTAAGCATAGCGTAAAGAAGAAAAGCCCGATCATGATTAATGCTAGAGTGTCGAGTCTTCGGGGTAACATTATGAAGACAGATCAAATACAACATTCTAGCAATAGAAGTCAACTTGGCATGAAACATCATATTACCTTGCCACTCTTCTCTCTGTTCTAAGATATCACATGCAATAGATTGAATAGAGGGAAGTGGATCGGAATTAGGATATTCAAAGTCACCCTCTAGAAGATGAAACTCCATTCAAATAATGTCAGAATCCAAGTAGATAGAAACAGCTCGGACCGTTGACCGTATACATTGGTTCAAAACACTTGCCTTACTAAAAAATTCATGGGCAACCTCCACATATGCAGCCTCGTCCATCTTGCAAATTTCTAACCACCCACGCTTATTAAACAATTTCTCATCCCCAAGGGAGCAAAATCAGATATGGCCACTTGCCTCTCATAGATCACCGGGCGTGACCCAAAATTATGCTTATACTTTCCTACAGCAGTCGATGATGAAAATTTTGGTGGAGAAGACGATGGCGAAGAAGGGGGCCTTGGCCTCTTGGAAGAGACATTCACCATTTCGAACCATATACAGAGGGTTTTTTAGGTATTCTAGAGAGAACACAACCACGCTTAACATTCAAAGCATACCAAAAAAATCTCACGACAAAAAGAAAATCACAAAAATATTTACTATGAAAACCTTAATTGAAATCCATATTCCACTCCAAAAAAGCGTGTTTGTCACGTTCAATCGCTCAACAAATATCAAGAGTAGATGTATAGAAATCCATATTCCTTCACATTTTTAGGTTCAAAAGTAGATGTATAGCAATCAAATGATACCTCGTTTTGGATTTGTCGTTTTGTCTTCATTGGTTCATTCACATCTCTAATAATTTGTGACAGTGGATGATTTAATTTTACTATGGCTGATGATTCCAGTATGTTGTAGTCATTTTTGTTCTCTTCAACCTTGTCCTCATTTTTTTTATTGTTAGAGTCAACTCTTTTTCCTTATTTTCTTCAAGTATACCTACAAGAACAATAACAAAAGTAACTTTAGATTTTTTAACAGTGGTATCATCTACAATAATATTAGCAGATTCCATAACAGTAGAAGTGTTAATATTGAATACTCTATAAGCTCTACTATTATTATAATACTCTAAGAAAATGCCATCGCTTCTCCTAGTGTCAAATTTAGTCAAATATTTTCAATCATGCAAAATATAACATTTGCTATAGAAAACACTCAAAAATATTTAACATTAGGTTTCTTAGATAGACACTAGGTTTCTTACCTTTCCATAATTCATATGCTGTCATTTTTGTACATGATCTTAGATAGACACGATTGATAACATGTACCGTTGTATTTACCGCTTTGTCCCAAAATCTTTGAAGAATTTTCTTAGCATGAAGTATAACCCTTACCATTTCCTGCACAACACAGTTCGTTCTCTCCACAATCTAATTCTATTGTGGAGTTATAGGTGTTGAAAATTTATACCTAATACCAAGAGAATCATAAAACATAGAATAACTCTCATTTTCAAATTCTCTACCATTGTCAGATCAAATTCTAACTAAGGTAGTAGACTTTTCATTTTGCAGCTTCAAGCATAACGATTTAAAAACTTTAAAAGTTTTGAACTTTTTACATAAAAGAGCAACCCAGGTATATCTGGAGTAATCATCAACCATTAAAAATATATATCATTTACCTCCAATACTTTCCCTTTTTGTCAGTCCCATTATGTTCATATGAACTAATTGTAAAACATGATCAGTGATAGCTGTATTTTCTTTCTTATGTAAGATCCTTATTTGTTTTCCAACTTGACGTGGACTACACTCTCCTTTTAACTTTTTCTTCATCTTAAGTATTCTCCTTATCACTTCTTGTTTGGACAAATTAAATAATTCCTTATGGTTCACATGACCAAGACGTTGCTGCCAAAAATTTGTAATATCCAAAGAAGCACTGTTACATTTCAGATTATAGGAAATTCTAACAACATAATAATTATCATATGTTCTAGAACCATAACATATAATATTACCTTTATGATCTAGAATAGTACATTCATTTTTCAAAAATTTTACCTCATAATTTTTATCACAAAATTGACTAATGCTTAGGAAATCCACTTTCAAGCCTTTAACATACTCATATTACCAAGTATAAGCACACCTGGAGTACTTACCTACTTACCTTTCCCTTTTCAATTACCTTGGATGAATAACCGTCTTCGAAGGTCACAACTCCCTCTTCATAGTCTTCGAGTTTAGAAAATATGGATTTCTAATTACCTTGGATGAATTACCTTTCCCTTTCCAGCATACTCCCTCTTCATGTGGGTATAAATATTTTTCTACTTTCATTTTGTTGAGGAGTGTGTCTTATGTTTACCTTTGGTGACTTTGAAGATTCATCATATTATTAATTCGACTTCGATTTTGAGACGTTTGTCCATGTTTACTTTGAAGGTACAAATGAAGGTTTCAAGTTTTCTTTCTTTTGAATACTGCCAGAAACAAAGACAGTCTTTTTATTACTTGAATTACTAGTGTATCCAAGTTCATACCTATCTTTTCTAGGAATCTAAGCTTTTAAAATCTTGTCAAGTTTGTTCTTTCTTTTTAGAAATGTTACCTCTTTCAGCAATCGCTTTAGTTCAATCTCTATAGTGTTCATCTTATCTTTAGCTTCTTCGAATTGTTGAGTGAGGGTTTTGACATGATCAAGTTCCACTTTGTACATCTCCTCAAATTGATTTCTTTCCAATTCAATTACCTTGAGTGTTTAAACTAGTCTTAGGTTGCTTTTTTGAGATCGAACAACTCTAGGTGCAAATTATTATATACTTTTTATATCTCAGATTCTTTTTATTTAAGTGATAATATTTTCTGTTCATTTATACTACTAGAATCAACAACATAATTAGTATAAAAAAGAGAGGAGGTGAAAGCTACATAGTTCTCCTAGTCTTTCTCACAATCATCATCTAACTCATTTTAGTTGTCCCAAGTGACCTTCATAGCTTTACCCTTCCTGTTATGCCGATTAGGATATTCTTGTGCAATATGCCCAAAACTAGAATATTCAAAACAACAAATTTACTATCATGATTTTTGTTTTTTGTTTAAAAAATATTATTGTTACCCACCCCAACATTTGAACTCACAAGATTCTTATTTTTCTCAAGTTTCTCAGCATTGAACTTATTTGGCTTTTTGAAGAATTTATTAAACTTTTTGACAAACATAGCCTATATCTCAACATCTAATTTGTCGTCATCATTCGACTCCTCTAAAATTTGTTCGACAGTAGTTAAGCTATACCTTTGGACTTCCAGGTTTAGAAAGAGTGGACTCAAATATTTGTAGATTAGTTAACAATTATTCAACATTTATTGTATTGATATCCTTACTTTCCTCAATTACTGTAACTTTCATCTGAAATATTTCTGGGAGAGACCTAAGAATCTTACGAACAATTATGTTCTCAAGAATCTTTTCTCTTAGGTTAAAACTAGAATTGATTATGTCACTTAACTTTGCATAGAACTCCTTAAATATCTCATTCTCCTCCATACAGAGAGTTTCAAAACTAGTATTCAATTTCTGAAGTTTCAAAGCTTAGCAAGCTATGGTTCCTTCATAAGTAGTTTCTAAGATCATCCAAGCATCTTTAGCTATCTTACATGTACATATTCGTCTGAATTCATTCGAGGAAACACAACTAAAAATAGCATTAATTGTTTTGTTATTCTAGCCAACTTTTTAATAATTTGACCTATCTCAAGACTTAGGAGATTTCTCAACTAATTTATCATTCACCAAGTGCATCAATGCACTCCAACCATTCACAACGGCTAACTAAACTCGCTCATCTATAGACTTTATATAGACTCTCCTCCCAGCTTTCCAATATCTATAGTTTAATCTATCAAGAATAGAATATCTAATAGAAGATTGTCTATCTCTATAAAATTCCAGGCCAAGCGGATCTCTCTCTATAAGTAAGAGAGCCTGCCTCGATACCAATTGAAAAAACATAGACATGCGTATGTATCTAAACCCTAGGTAATAATTTCAATACTTTGCTTAAGTAAATATGCAGAATAAATACCAAAGAGTAAAATAAAGATGAACGTCAAGATTTTTACATAAAAAATCCAAACGGAAAAAAATTACAAATCCAAACTCAGATCAAAACTAATCACTAAACTTGTAGCAGTTACAATACTGACTTACAAAATAACCCATCGATCCCCACGATTTTGTTTTTCTCAATCTTGATCGCTAGAGCCTGTGATTCACTATTTCTCGTGATTGATCTCTAATCTCAGTAACCTTCAAGATTGATCGTTCGTCTATATGACCTTTAAGACGAAAGCTTGGTGCATTGTAGAAGAGACAGACCTTCTTCGGTAGAATAACGTTGTAGCTCAAAGAACTCTTATCAAAAGCAATCACCACCTTCTTAGCGTTAGGACTTTCCAACCCTTATATAGGTTAATAAGATAATGCCAAATTCAAATCATATTAGAACTCACGTAACTCTAGAAGTTTGCATATTATGTGGGTGCATTCGAACGCAGTCCGAGTGCGTTCGAACATGCTTACTAATTTTCCAAAGTGCGTTCGAACGCAGCCCGAGTTTGTTTGAACGTGCTGATTTAATTTTCCCAGATTGCATTCGAACACGCAAATACACCCCTCTGTATGTGTGAACGCATTGTGAATGTATGTACGATGCATTCGAACGGCCCGATATTGCGTTCGAACGGCCAATACGCGTTTTCTGTATTTGTGAACGCCTAATCAGGTGTTTGAACGGCCGAAACCCATTTTCTGTCGATGCGAACACTTGAGACTGCGCTCGAATGCAGTGACTTATCTCATCTAGATTTTAAAATTCTTAAATCCGAATACTTTTAAAACTTGTATAAATGCTTATGTACATGTATAAAGTGCTTAGATTATTTTATACATAATTGCCAACACTAAAAGTCTAATAATACGCAAATAAAATTCTAATTACTACTGAGACTTCTGCCCAGTCTACCCATGCTATTAAAGCTTATCTATACACTTTTTGCTCCCTTACCAACAAAAAATGAATGTGGATAAGTCAAATATTTATTTTGATACGCATACTAAGCGGCATACCAAATATGCTATGTGTGTTGCCCTCAACATTGAGTCGGCTGAGTTTCCTTTCATTTCTCTGGGTGCTAAAATTTTGCCCAACCACTTTCTAATTCCTAACCAACATGATCTGGTGGCTAGAGTGAAGAATAAACTTGCAGGTTGGACAGCTGGTATGACACAATTCAGGCCAAGAGCATGTAATTCATGAGGATGTAGTCGTTCAATGTCCACTTAAACTCAATTTGACCAAATACTATAGTTTTCTATAAATTTATTGGAGTATAATAGTTGAATGGGAAGCAAAGAAACTGCATTAATTACCAAAATAAAGACTCATCTTTTTCTAATCATCATATAGAGAGTCTGCATATCTTCATTTGGATGATCTGGATGATCCGGAATAGAACTTGTTTTGAGGGAGCAAAGGACAAAGTTGAATTCATCATTTGGCAGGCCATGACAACGGCTAAGGAGTATTTTGACTAGAGTTGTGCGAGATTGGGCTATATTTCTTGGATGGATAAATGGGTTAGTTGGGAAAAATGTTTGGACCAGATTTGGACTGATCCGGATCATACAAAAATATTATAAAAATTTAGGTGGTGGTAGCCTCATGAGTTAAGGTTCCAATAGCTCTAATTTCATCTAAATCTAAGATTTTAATAAAAAAAATATAAATAAAAGAGTGGAGGGAGATCAAAATAGGCCAGAACGGTAAATATTCGACGTTGCAGCAGTTGTCGGAGGGTGGCGGATGACCAAGGGTGGTGGTGGACGCCCGTATAGTAGGGTGGCTATTAGAGAAAAGTGGTGGCTAGGGTTCGAATGCTTGGAAAGCTTCTACGGTTATGATTTACTCCTATGAAGATAAATAAAATCTAACGGCTACGATAAAATAGTAAATACGATAATAAGAAAATAACTGAATTTAATTAATTTTCAATGCTTGGATACTTAAATTCTTAGATGAATAAAGCCCAATCTCTCTATATATAGAGGTCAGTTATGATGAGTCATACTCAGACTTGGCCCAAAAAGACTTATACGACTCAAACTAAGACTTGTCTTAGATATCTATATGACTTAATTGAACTTGCGTTAGTGGCTTACATGACTTAACTAAACTTGCCTTAAGGGCTTATATAAGCATGAATCAATTAAAAAATAAATAGTATAGATCCATCAAGTCTAATATTCTCATGATGTGATCCAATCACCCGATTCGCATCTAAACTAATGTTGCCACCACCAATTGGATGATCCGGAATAAAACTTGTTTTGAGAGAGCAAAAGGACAAAGTTGAGTTCATCACTTGGCAGGCCATGACAATGGCTAAGGAATATTTTGAGTAGCGATGTGCGGGATTGGACTATATTTCTTAGATGGATAAAAGGGTTAGTTGGGGAAAACCCCCAAAAATGGGAGCTCAAATTAACGTGGATTCGACTTTTGACCCTAACAATGGTCGAGCTAGCATTGGTTGAGCTACGAAGGACAAGATGAGGTCCCTTTTGTTTACAAAACCTAACTAGTTGATTGTTGCTCATCTCTTGGCGTCGAAGCCCTAGATTTAAAGAATGCCTTGCTGTTTGCTTTCTGTATATTTGAAATTTGAGTAACAAAATACATGAATAAATTTATTGAAAGGAGAAAGATATTCTGATATTTTAATTTTCATTATGATGATAATCATTCCTCTAATATTTTTTTGAATAAAAATTTGTATATTAAGTTTGGATGAAAAAATTAACAGTTTTATATTAGTCTAAACCACTAGGGATAAAGTGATACAAATAAAAGCTTAAAGGTAGTTTGATTTTAGACGAAACATCATGGGTACAATTTGTAATTTACCATATTGTCAATCAATCCTGTGCAAATACAACAATGTGTTTGTCCATGCAATCTGAATTATGTAACCTTTAATTTCAGAGTTGCAATTGTATTCATGTATAGAGCTCAAGTGGTTTTGTCTAACCAGTATTAAATACAATTTGTAATTTGCCATTATTGTTTAATAATATAGTTATGACCATTATCATATATGTTCATATCAGTGTGTGTTGTTCTCATCCTATAGAAAGTTGGTTGAGCAGCTTATGTCCATAACATTTCTAAAGCTTTTCCTTCAATTTGTTTACTAACCTATAAACATCTGCATATGAAAAACCTCTAGACACAAGTATGTATCTAAATACTAGGCAATGATATCACTTGTTCGCTTAAGTAAAAGTCCGTAGAAATATTAAGAACGAAAGCAGAGATGAACGCCAAGATTTTATCGTGAAAAAACCCAAACGGAAAAAAACCACGGATCCAAACTCGGATCAAAACCAATCACTAGAATAGTAGCAGTTACAAGACTGACTCACAAAATAACCCATCGATCCAAACGATTTTGTTCTTCTCAGTCTTGCTCGCTAGAACCCACGATTCACTGTTTCTCGTGATTGAAGTCCAACCTCAGTAACCCTCGAGATTGATCTTTCGTCTAGATAGCCCTTAAGACGAGAGATTAAGTTTTGTAGATGAGTGGAACCTTGTTAGTTGAAGAACCGATGTAGCCTCAAGAAGTCTCGTTTAATAATGCTTCTTCAACCACCCTAGAGATAGGGCATCACAATTCTTATATATGATCTCCAAGATAGAGTCAAATCCAAGTCTTATCTGAATCACGAGAATCCAATATTTTCAAACTTCGTTGGTGCGTTCGAACGCGACTCAGGTTCGTTCGAATGGCATGACTTGATCTCTGGTGCGTTCGAATGGGCCCGAGTGCGTTCGAACGCGACAACTTGAATTCTTCAGGTTGCGTTCGAATGTGTTTATGAACGCAGCTCTCGGTCTGTGTGAACGCAGCTCTCGGTCTGTGTGAACGCAGCTCTCGGTCTGTGTGAATGCAGTACCCGCGTTTGAACACGTTTGTGAACGCAGCTCTCGGTCTGTTTTAACGCAGTATCCACGTTCGAACGCGTTTGTGAACGCGGTGTGAACTCGACAATTTTTTTCCAATAATTTTATAATTATTCAAACCAGAGATATTCGAGACTTGTATAAAGCTCATATATATGTAAAAATATACTTAGAATATTTTGTACACAATTGCCAATAATTAAAAACCTAACAGCATATATTGGATTATCTATTTCACGACGACATTCGTTTACACCTTCGCTGAAAGTTTATTAAGTTTCGACAGATTATAGAATGACATACCTTCCTGCTCTGTAATGTTTCATATTGCTTACTGGATATTTATTCTTTGAGTAATTACAATATTCATGACTCCAACATTTTTTTAAGTTTAAAGCTTTATGTTCTAGAGATTTTCTATAATACCGAGGTTTTAAGTCTGATTTGCAATTGAGTTATATTAGGTGCAATAATTTTGTAGCTACACCTAGATTAGCCAGTTTCATGATTTAGATGCAAGAATTTTGTTGCCTCATCTTTTATATTAGCCAGTTTCAATATCAAATAATACTAATACAAAGATCACAGTAGAGTATGTCAAATAATGAGCATGCATGTTATGAGAGTATTTCGTTTGTGACAAGCAGGTAAACAATACTTCACTATTCTGGTGGGTTGTGCTAAAATGATATGAAATTTATGAACTTTGGAAAGCTTAGGTTGATCAAATGTCTCAAGTTATTAAGTCATAAATATTTTTCAACATCGTCAATGGTGATTAATGGGCTAGAAAGATCAATTAAGATTATAATCTTTCGACGATTTCTTTTATTTTATTTTTATAACAGAAGATCCATATATCTCTAATCTGAGCACATTATTGTTTGATTCGTGGCATATTGAAAATTGTCGTAGAGGATTTCTCCCAACAGAATATTCTTACAGCCAGAACATTATACCCTCCTTAGTTAAATAAGATTTGTGTCATCACTGAGGACTTAAACCTCTACCTTAAGTACCTTAAGGAATCCAAAAGCTTTATAAATGCCCAGAAACCATAAAACCACAAGTAGACAATGATAACGGTACCCAAAAGCCTCTAATGCATAGATATTAAGTTCTATTCACAAAACCATCCATAATCTACAAAGTAGAGGTACTAAATACTAGAAAATTTCCTAAAGAGATGCTACCTTTTGATGGGAAAGGGATAAGACTAATGGACACTTCTACTTCCTAGCAAAACTCCAAACAAGTTTACATGGATCCCCTTCCACTATCTTGCTTTCCAGAAAGAAGTATCAGCAATTATGGACAACCACATTCTTGAAATTCTTGGATTGCCTTTCCATTCCTCATCTTTGCCGACAAACTTGGATATGTGAAGAAAAACAACATGTAAGATAGTCTCTTCTGCCTAATTTACTATCCATTATGCCTTCTCACCTCTCAAAAAGAAATTCAGAGCAACATACATGAAAACAGTATGTATCCATTATATCTAACTACCACATATCAATATGTTCTGAATAAAAAGTCAACTGTGAGAATTAACAACTGGAACTTAAAACCTAACTCAGTTATATATTCCATCTACTTTTCCCTTTTCAACCAGCAAGAGTCAATGAGATACCTTTTCAATTGAAATAGTTTTAAAAGCAGGCCTTAATTCCAGATGAAATCCATCCCTTCCAGCCTCTTCTGAGTGGCTACCATTTGGTTCTTTGAGGCTTCTCTTCCAGAAGTACAAAAAAAAAAAAAGTAGCACCAATATTTCTAAGAAGTTTTTTTGCTATGTTTGATTCTATTCGTTCTATGAAATGACATTAATTGGTGTTGAGAGCAGCATATATATTTTCAAAGTTTGGCTTGCGAAATTAAGACGCATACAAGAGTTGAAGATCTAGCTAGCATGACACTTGAAATCATTTCACAATAGTATTCGCAAAGTTTATAAATGAGCTACAGTGAAGTCAACCTGTTAGATATCCTGACACACTGGCATTCAAGTCATGATTTTAGCCGAATAATAGTTTATAACAAAGTTTCAGAATAGCATTCAAGAGTTTCGTAGAAGAGCCATTTATTTCTTCAAACTGTTCTTCTACTCATATTGGTTGGAAATATTCTTTTGCTACTGTCTGAATATTATATCTCTGGCTTAATATTTGCATATCTTTACTCACTGTCCTTAAAGTAAAGCACAAAGTCATCATCTTTTTCTCCGTTTCCGAGAAAAGGCTGAAACATAGATGAAAAGAAAATAAAAGCATGATAAGTGAGAGATGTTAACATTACTTGATGTTTATTCCAATGGAAGGCAAATGTCATTAAAGGGATTGCTCCAGAAGGCTTCCTATAACTATCAAAGTCAAGTTCATCAATGTCAAAACGTCAAAGTGAAAGCAGAGGTTTAAATGTTAGTGGGCAAACTTCACTTCATCCTTTTATTACCACCCAACCAAGTTGCCTCTTAGTAGACCTTTTGGATTACTGGCCATTGATTAAATGCCTCAAGTGGAAATTATTGATAAGAAGACAAAGTGGAACTAAATTGTCTTTTAAACTTGTTGCTTCTTTGAGTGGTTAATAAAAGAAACGAGTGTCTTTTTACACGAAGCTCTCGCCAATATGGAGCCTTTGAGGGGCGAGATGCTTAGAAATTTATCTTTATTAGTGGAGCGTGCGTATCTCTACCACTTGAACCAAATATCCAATTCGATGCGAGAAATAAGCATTCCTTTTGCACTAAATGATACTCTCCAGTGGCTCTAATGGCGACGAAAAGCCTTCAAAAAGTTAAATAAAAGTTTGATAATTGTCATTAAGGATATTTTAAAACAGGAGTTTAAATATTATCCTATTAAATGCTGTAAAGTATTATCTGAAACAGTTTTCCTTATAAATATGGAAGAGAAACTCCACCGAAATCTGCAAATCAGCAAAGTTCCTTGAGATTTTCCTGCTTTTGAAATGTATAAATTATTCTACTCTTTAGCCTTTCGAATTCATAAAATAATAGATTTGCTTGTCTGTTTACAGGGATACTAATTTGGATACCTTTTTATCTGACCCATATACCTACTATTTAATTAATATCAACATCTAAAAGAAATCTATAGATAGTAGAATAACGATGCATACTTAAGTTAATATATATATATATATAATGGAATATTCATTTCTCTGATTCAGCCCAAGATTTAAGAGAATCTTGATTGCAGAAGATTGATGAAATAGTCAAGACGAAGGTTCTAACTATCGATTTTAGGATCCGGATCGGGTGCTTAAAAAATAAAATATGTCAGATTATATCAACAGCATTTCGGCAATAAGGATCGGTATTGGCCAATAATTGAATCCGTGTACTCACACCTACACATGATAATCTCATAAAAATACAGACTCTATTATCCTTTAATTCCCTCAAGTTTCTGGTAATTTCAGAATTCCAGGCTTGCCATCCATCAGCATAGTTACCAAACTACTCATCTTGTACCTCATTCATGATTGATTAAATAGTGAAGTGCATCTCCTTAGAAGCTTGGCAATATCTTCTTGGCATGTGTATTACACTGCTGTCAAATTCACTAGGAAGTAGGAATAAATGCTGATGAGCTCCATTTGCAGTGTTCTTGAAGAATTCCATACTTGCTGTGATCTCATCCTCTCACCAGTATAAAAATTCTATCAGCAAACTTATAATCTCGCAGCCAAACTAACTTAAGTAGGGCTGGGTTATTGGATCGGGATTTGGCACCGGTTGACCCATAGCAGTTGGATGCATTTATATATATATATATGTATTGAAATTGCCGAAAGTGCACGACGGAATTGACGTAATTGCCGGAATTTGTCAATGCGGGTCGACGGGCACCAAATCTAGGCTCTCAATTAAGGCTCTAAAATTCACACCTGATCCATCCCTCGGTTTTCACACTCACTTAGGTTTGGTTGAACTCATGGATCGACCTAACCCTATTGCAGTACGTCCTAGTAAGCAGCATTTATATACTATTTTCAGCATAGGATATCCTGTGACTTGTGATCAGATAACACTGGAACTTCTTGTGAAATAGAGGCATCCGGAATTAGGTCTATGATTTAAGAGGTATCAAGAAAGAGTCTTGATTTGAATTCTTCCTTCGGTGTTCTTCCGCTTACCAGAGAAAGGATAGTGTCATCATGAGCACTTTCCACTATGGCAATCCATACCAATCAATGAACCCATAACTGTTTAAAATCTTTCTATTCCTAGATTTTCCCATGCCAGCATTAAATCCAAGACTTGCGGATATGTTTTACGAGGAGGACCCACAAGGTGAACAGAGCCACAGAAGCTGGATGTGCCACGTGGCCCCATTACCAAGTGTGATCCATCCCTTATTTGAAACCTATACAGGGTATATACACAGCCCATTCCCCTAACCTTTGTAACTTATGCTACAAACCTTCTCCTTTCTCCTCCTCCCCACTTTCGAGCTACCACTCCGAGTTCAGAACCATGGGGGAGTTTGTGGAGGGCTTAGCTTGCCCTAAAACCTCCCCTCTCCCCTTCATGGAGTTGGACCCAAGCTTGGAGTTGGTAGCCCAGCTGGCAGAGCTCAGTGGTACGGTCATGGACAACACCAACTTGGCAATGATGGGCTTCTCCAATGAGGGATACTTGTCTAACCACCCAGAGTTTTCTATGCCATTCTTCGAGAACTCGTCCGGCTTGCCATCAATGGTGGAGGGCCCGAAAGCAATTATTATGTCGCAGCCGGCGGCAACTTCGGTCAGAGATCACAGCCAGGGGGACAGGGAACGGAAAGCAAAGGAACTTCCCGAGATCTTCAGCTCTTGGAATCCTTCTCTACTTCCTTTAGAAAAGGGTTCAAGAGAAGATCATGTAGTTAAGAAGAAGAATGCAAGTCCCCTCTCTTTGCCATCTTGCTTGCTTCTTTTACATGCCAGTGTTGTAGTAGTCATAGGTGAGAATGGTATCAGGTTAATTTCCTCGCGTTTATATTCTTTGGAACTTTTTCTTTCCTTTCAGGGCTCAGGTAGTGGAAAGAGAGGGAGAAGCAGTTCAAAGGAGGGGGAGAAGCCAAAGGAGGTGGTTCATGTGAGGGCAAAAAGAGGCCAAGCTACTGACAGCCACAGCCTAGCTGAGAGGGTAAGATTGTCATTTCATATGGCTTCAGGGTACAAAGACTTTTCCGTCACCCCAATTTAATGAGAATATTGGGTGGGCCATAGAATTTGTGTCTGATTTCAGTCCATACAATGTATTAAAAGCTTGTGCCATCTTCTTCACTAACAACTAGGTGATCGATCAGCAAAAGACTAAACCAGAAGAACAGTGAATCAAATTATTGACCCATTCTTGGATTCTTTTGATCTCTTCCAGGTGAGAAGAGAGAAGATTAATGAAAGAATGAGATGTTTACAAGACCTAGTTCCTGGCTGTTACAAGGTACCAAATAATTAACAAGTACTTTAATTTTATTCATCCTTTCTCTTCTCAATCTTTTACTAAGACTTGGGCCATGAATATTTAGGCAATGGGTATGGCAGGAATGCTTGATGAGATCATAAACTATGTTCAGTCGCTACAAAACCAAGTTGAGGTAGGTGCTAACTAGCTATCTCATTGTCATGATTCTAATTTAAATAAATAAATATATATATATATGTATATATATATTCTTCATACCAAAGTCCTCTCATCATCATAAATTTGTCTCTAAACGCAGTTTCTTTCGATGAAGCTCTCCGCTGCGAGCTCGTTTTACGACTTCAGCTTGGAGACGGAACCAACAATGCCAACACCGCAGGTGAGCCTTTGATTAATATTGAGACCTCATGCTGCAGTGCTTCATAGATCCTGCATGGACCATACCTATCTTTTCCCCTTGTGCTGCCAAACAAAGTAGGAACTATTTATAAAAAGACTATTCTTTTCTTTAGGAAATGATAGTAAATTCCTCTACAGGATTCTAACAGTCTTGCCAGCTTTCTAACACATAGGATGGATCGCGTACAGACATATTCTTTTTTTTTTTTTTAAAAAGAAGAAGCAGAAAATGCATACTCGTACAACATGAGCTTTTTAATTTTTAATTTTTATTTTGGCAGATGAGAAATGCTCAGGAGAGCCATGAAATGGAGAAATTGATGAGGGAAGAATACGGAGTTTGCTCAGACTTATTCAACGCAGCAATGCCATTTTGATTCGAGTGGAGTGGTCGAAATACTAATGTTGGCCTTGCCCAGCAGAGAAATCCCTCCTATCTCTTGCTTTAGCTCTCAGCTAAAGAAGCATCATAACACACGTGCACATGAATGATGTGATCTCCGGCGCACATGCGTGGGGCTAAATATAAATAAGTTCTCATTTTATTCTTTTTTTTTTTTTTTTTTTTCACCTAGCCTTCGCTTTGTCATGTATCTATTTTTCATCTACAGTATTTGTTCCATCATTTTCCTGTTCTACATTGGAGCGGCTATGGACCTAATGGTGCCTTGTGATTCTCCTAGAAAATAGTGGAACTTAATATTATTTTTTAAGTGCATATAGTGACAGGTGGTAAGAAAAATGACATAATGGACGAACACAAAAAAAAAAAGAAAACTAAAGAATAAAATAAATCTTAGTTATCTTTATCGGATCCTCTTCGGTCAGCAGTGCGTTGAGCCCCTCTATGTCATGGAAGTGCTTGATTGGAGTTTTAACCTTAGGTTTGGTTTGTATGACCAAGGTTTCTTGGTGATGTTTAGAGAATTGGCATTTCGGTTTGGTTCGTCCCTAATTTGAGATTTGGCTCTTGCTTTTTGCTCTTCTGCTGCGTATAGTTATAATATGTGCTTACCAGTGCCTTAATGTCTCCCTCTCTCATCATTTCCTCCCACCGCCACCCTTTACTGCCTCCCACTTGCTCCTTGCCCATACTCTGATCCTAGGCATCAACAAGTCTTTTGTGAGAGTTTTATTTTAGTTTTTTTTTGCTCGAGCCCAAGTCTCTTGTTATCATTTTTTTTTTCTTTCTTTTAGTTGTAAGTTGGTGATCTTTGATCTTCTAGCATTTAGGATTTCACATAGCTATAATAATCATATCTTCGCCGGATAATCGATCCTTTTCGTAATATGATTAGTTATTAAGCCATGCCTTACATTGTTGGATCACGGACCCCACCACAAGCGAAGGTTTTTGCTTTATTAAATATGTTAGTATATTTTATTTTATTTTACAGTGCTATTTCTTTTAAGCTAAATACCAGACTTATGTAAAAAATATATATATATGTTACTCTATCTTCTCTCTCCGTGTACTAGGCTGCATATGTAATTTTTGGACGACGAATGAACTATATATATATATATATTTTATTTTTTTTTTTGCCTATGGGCTTGGTAGACTTGTATATATCTTCAGATTTTCATACTAATTACCAATCCCAACAATCTCTGTGTGGCCAATAGAGGTGCTAGCCAATGCAATACCTTGAATCGTACAGTTAGCTCAAGTACAATTATTTCACAAAGTTGTTGATTTGTCTTCTTTAGCTGACCAAAAACATCCCCCCTTAATCATGAACACCGTACTCTTGCATTTCTCGAAAGAGAGAGAGAGAAAGAGATGCTATTACCTTTTGATGCTTACTAATCGCTCATAATTTCGTTTACAGTTTAAGAGTACTCCTATTCCTGATATTGAGAATAATTTACATTAGTCCTTGGCGCATTCTTTTTCTAAAAGTACAAATAGTTATTAGATATGTTCTTATACAAAGTTGTTGGTAAAGACAACCTATTATTGCTCCTGTTAGGTAACAAACATGTTAAAAAACATTGTTAGCTATAAATTGATCCCAAAAGCCGCTTCTTTGGTACCACGTTACTATACATTATAGATTCATTAACTAATAACTTTTGAGTTAATTTATTATCTGATATAATATTAAAGTAGTGGGCCATATATCTCATTATCTATTATTATATTAGGAGTATATGACATAAATTATTGGTCTGTTATCTAATGAAACTTTTAAGTCAAAACCATTCTAACGATTTTTGAAAAACAGACAGAGTGTTAAATTGGTACGAAGCAAATTTTTATTTCTATAACTATGACTCTCTACTAACACATCTAAATGAAGAAGACAACAAGAGTTAACATCTCTCTTTCTCTATGGCTCCAAAGCAGTAGTGTACTTACCTAGCAACATTGTGGGCCTCAATTAAAGCCTACTACGTGGAAGTAGTATATGCCACTTAATTAAATAATACTTTTCGCTGTAGTTCGACATAACTCTGGCATTTCAAAACGTAAAGCTCCCCCATAAGAAAATTTTCAATCATCTCTCTCTATTAGGGAAGATTCTAGAGGCAAATAACACTTACGTAGTATAATAATAATAAAAAAAAATCTGTACCCAGAAAATATCATGTATTTGATATGAATATTTTATTAACTTGAAGCTAAATTTAAGTGGGATCCATATATTATTAATGATAGATTACTGGTGAAATTAAAAAAGCTTAAAGAGTATTTTATTACCATATATTTACCTATTTAAATCCATGAAGATAATTGAATGAAAATTAATTTTAAAATGAGTATTATGATAATGAAAAATAAATAATAATGAGTTTAGTACCATATTGAATATTTGAGAAATGTTAGTATAATATATAAGTAACAAACTTCTTATTGCTTTGAGCCCCAAAAGGAATACCTATTTTATGGGTAAATGATTCTATGCAAATTAACTCACATATAAACGTCGCTCGGTTCATATTCTTCAAATTAATCAATTAGTTGTTGGTTGAACTTGAAATAGTGCATTTAGTTTTGTAACTTATAATTTTATTTAAATTCATTTCATTTATTAGATCGGATTCGTTGTAACTTTTGGAATTAGATTATTACTGCCTGATTGTTAATCTTATTCCTATCAATATTCTTTTTCTGTGATTAGATTTTTATTTTTATTTTATTCTTTTAGATAGCTGAAATAGTAAAAAATATTGTTATCCCCATCACTACTCCTTTAGTGACTAAGGTTTATAGAAAAAAAAACCTAAGAAGTTTTGTGGTGCAAACTAGCAACAGAAAATGCTATTTTATTTGACTATTTGAACTTGGCTAAATTTTTACAAGAATATGTGCTTGAACTCCAAAAAGAGGAAATAGATAGGAAAATAGTTATTGTAATAGATGCATGGAAGCATGTTGACTTCTTTTGTCATAATTATATTTTTAATAGATTGAACAACTCGTTGTATAATGTGTACAGTTCATTAAAAATATTTAAGGAATTATGAAAATCTTTAGACAAGAAGTATAAGACAAAAAATACTGGTGCAAAAAAAAAATTAGTCAATAAATTTTTTGAGTATAAAAAGGTTGACACTAAATTAGTGATTAAATAAGTGCAAGATCTTGAAGTAATAATTCGTGAGATTTACATCGAAGGAATGGTGAGTAAGACAACTAAAGGATGCATTATATCTCAATTACATTATATTAAAAAATTACTCTATAAATTTGATAAAAATAATAACAATTTAGTTAAAACACATGTAGATGTGAATTTTATCTAACAAAGAATACAAGTGAATGTATATCTCAGCTAGAATATTCTCAAATAATGGGTGGTTTGGTTGACGTCATGAATTGCGCTTGTCCAAATATTGCGTACTATATGAGTAAATTGAATAGATATACAAATAATCTAGGAAATGATCACTAAAAGTTGATAGTTAGGGTACTCAGATATTCGAGATACACCACCAACTATGGATTGCACTATTCAAGATATCTAATAGTACTTGAAGGGTGTCATGATGCTTTGGGGTGCATCTGTATCATGGAAATCTTCTAAACAAATATGCATAGCTAGATTTACTGTGGAATCTAAATTCATATCATTAGATAATACTGGAGAAGAAGTCGAGTGACTTTGAAATTTCTTATAAAATATTCCTCTGTGGCCAAAACCTGTATTTGCAATTTGCATATATTGCGATAGTCAATTAGTTATAAGAATGGCATAGAGTCAAATGTATAACGGCAAGTCAAACATATACATCGAATATACAATACCGTGCGACAATTAATCTCAAATAATATAATATCCATTGATTATGTAAAATCAAAGGATAACATCGTAAATCTGTTAACAAAGAACTTAACAAAATATTAAGTGTATTGTTTATCTAGGGGAATAGGTTTAAAGCCTACTACATAGAGTAACGATATAATGACAACCCAATCTAGTTGACTGGAGATCCTAAGATTTAGGTTCAAAGGAACAACCTAATTGTGGGGCATTATTTGAAATCACTAAGGAATTATTTTCTATGCCTTTTTCTTTGATGACATAGTGATAAACATGTACTAAGTGTTAGGGTAAGAAATATTTTTTATAACCCTTATACCTTGGTAATCCAAGTAGAGTATGATAAAATACTCTTAATAAGAGGTCACCTATGTGAGTGTAAAGTGGGCCGCTTCTATGAAATGACTAGGTTAAAGCTCTAGAGCACTCAAACAATTACCACGTGCATCTAGGGCCAACATGGACACAACATATAAAACCAACTATGTTGAAAAGAAGCTGTGTGAGTATTATTGTTTTAATTTATATAAAAACTGAATAATTTAAGACATCATGTTCACTAGTTAGCGAATAAATCCAATAATACTTCAGTAGAAAAGGTCTAAAGCCAAAAGTTGCCTATCCTAATGCGGTAACTTTTCGTTATACTCTCAATCAAGTCTGCATTTCATATGTATTTATAACCAATTCATTTATATGAGAAATTGTTAAAAATATCATGTATTTGATATAAATATTTTATTAAAGTTGAGCTAAGTTTTAAGTGGAGTCTACACATTATTAATGATAGATTAACGGTGGAATTAAAAAAGCTAAAAGAGTACTTTATTGTCATACTTATTTAAATTCATGAAGATAAGTGAATAAAAATTGACTCTGAAGTGAGTATTAAGATAATAGAAAATAAAGAGAAGTGAGTTTGGTATCATATTAGATATTTAAATAATGTCAGTATGGTATTCTAAGTGACAAACTTCTTATAGGTTTTGAGCCCTAAAAGAGGTACTTATTTTATTGGTAAATTATACTATGCAAATTAACTTAAACAAGTGTGCGGCTTGGCTCATAATTTATTTTTTTCCTAATATAGGTTCGAATCTAGTCTAGTTCAGGTCAGGTTTGGTTGGTTGAACCCGAAGTGGTGTTTAATTGTTGGTTGAATTCGCAATGATGCATCTCTTCGTATTAAAAACTATTAACCGATTTTGACATGAAAAGATGCATCCATTCGTGATCAGATCTAAACCCTCTATTCGTATTCCTTCGTCGTGCCTATTTACTACTATAAATAAATTGTTGCTTTGCATTTCTTAATCACAGAATTTTATTCATTCCATTCATACATTTGAGTTTTTTTGTCTTCATTTGAGAGAGAGTACAGCATAGTTCTGATTTAACAGGACATTCAGATAAAAGCTTCCTTTTGAGTGCAATCGTTGTATCCTGGGAGACCGACGTCCATTATGTCTAATACTAAACTCGACTATATGAAATTTTATATTATATAATTTATAAATTTATTTGATTTATTGGATTAAATTTGTTATGACTTTTAGAATCAGATTATTACCGCCAATAATTTAATCTAAATACATGAGGACATCATCTAATAAAAGCCGACATCGCCAACAAATTCCATGAAGTGGCTAAATAAGATGGCAAATGATTACCCACTAGAAAGTGTTTTAAGGAATAGATCTCATCTTTCTGTACTAGTGAGCGAGAGCAACCGCCGGTGACAAGGGGAGATGCATGCACTGCATACTATCGTGCTTGGTGATGAAGAAAGAGGGCATTCTCTTATCCATGGGCCCTCAAAGGAGTGGGGATATTGTGGAGGTTACTCCAACCATGCATGCAGGCCCGCAGGGGAATGGTGGGTAGACCCACTTCTCTCTCTCTCTCTCCTTGACTTATTTGACCAGAGATTGCATCTGTTGGACTTGGCCGACAGCAAACAATTACTCTGTGTTCATTGGAAGTTGGATTTGGGCAAAGTTCAGAGGTATCAGAAGTGAGTGCGAAGACTGTCACTAGCTGATGAGAGGATTTTGGAGAGTATGGTACTTGGCAATGGATACACTTATGAGCAGGACTGCACCAGCGTATGGAGAAGTATGAGATTCTTCTCTCTCTAGAATGGATTGGTCACTTTACTGTTGCAGGACTGAACACCTGTATCATATGTGGATATGTGAATAGGGAGGAGGGTTTGGTGTAGCTGAAAAAAATGATTAACAGTATTCTGATGCAATTAATTGATTGAATCAAGAATTCACTCCTCACATGACTAATGACTAATTCAAGAGGAGATGAGACCATATGCAGTATGGAGTTGTGTGACTGTAATTACAAGAAGCAATACTTGGATATGTGAACTGAACACCCATTAGCTAGCTGATGGCTGGCTATAGATGCATCTAATGCTGAATTTTTGGGTTAATACTCATTCTTTTTCTATTCACATAATTTAAATACTTAACTATATATCCATGGGAGCTCACATAAACATTAATTGTCAATCCTAGTCGAATTGGAATCTGGTCGGTACATAATCCGATCGTTTTGTTACATGGATCAAAAAATTACGATCCATATCCAAGTTAAGTGGATTCAATTTTAAATAATATGAATCTGATTATACTCCTATCCTACAATCTTATAATCTATTAAAAAAATAAGGAAAACAATTATGGTTAGTATTAGACTGGGCTATCTGGGCCAACCAGAGCCCAATCCAAAATGAATACATTTAGTCTTGGGTTAGGCTTTAGCATGGAAGTATACGCATTAGCCTCCACTAAGCCTGACCCATAGCTCGAAATAAACTTGAGATAGAACATAAAGTGGCAGCATTTGCAGTCCTTGTTAGCCTAAGTTCTAGACTTTGAGATATTTTAAGAGACTCAAAAAATAGATTTGATTTGAATAAATAAAGATTTAATATTTTAAATAACAGATGGGTCTAATAGGCTTTGAATCCAAAACTTCTCTTCTGCGACCATGATAACTTGTCGGCTATTCCAACTTAAACCAGAGAAAAATGATTCTTATATAAAATATTCTAATAGTGCTCTACTAAGCAGTGCCACTACATTTATAGAAGTTATCAATAATAAAAGGGGAGAAAACAATATACTCATGAGGAGCATTTCAATTCCTCTTTAAAATTCTATTGCCACAAAGCAGGATGCATAATAGAAAAGAAAGTTAAGCTTCTATATTGATGCTAGAACAAGTTAAGGTTAGTAGATGCACAAATAAAGAACAGCATAAAAGAGGATGAAATAAATTGAACAAAGAACATATGGGTGGTTATCTACGTATGGAATCATATATTCCTCAATCAGCTATCTCGTAGACTGTGGCATAATTAAGCTCATATATGAAGGATAGAAATCCATAAACCCTAGAAGTAAGGGCTTGGTTTTGTATTATGATCAAGGAATTGAATTAGAAGTAAGGGCTTGGTTTTATATTAACTATTAAGCAACAAGGCTAACAGGTAGTGAAATAAATTTTTCGGTTTTAAGTATAAATTGCCACAGTATATCTATGCCTAAAATTACTTTACCTCATGTATTTTAAAAAGTCTCAACACAATTCATACACTTATGATTAAAGTGAGATCATTAATTTTTCTTTTAAACTATTAGAAATTAAATATAGACCGATATATTTATAGAAAAATTAGGATATTTTTAAGAGTGATAACCTCACGAGTTAGGAATCTTTTGGGTTTTGTTTGACATAATTCTAAGGTTGGAGTCAAAAGACATAATCGAAAGAGTAGAGAAATGTCGAAAATGGATAGATTGATAATTATCTGACATAGTGACGATCGTTGGAGGGTGGCGTACGACCGAATGTTGTGATAGATGCTTGTAAGGTAGGGTGGCTCGTGGAGGAAAATAGTGATTAGAGTTTGGAAGTTTGATAGGGTCTATAGTTAAGATCTATGCCTATGAAGATAAAAACAATCTAATGGTTATGATAAAATAGTAAATACACGATAATAAAATAGATAAAACTAATATTCATTCCACATATCCTAATTAACCCATGACCTCTCCTAGTTATAGGAGTAGAGTAATAGCGGGTCGAATCTAATTTGCTCTATTAGGCTTACGTCCACTTTATTTGAAATTGAAAATAATAAGCAAATTCAACTAACTAAACTCAACTGACTCGACTCACGTGGTTGGATCGTATTAATCCACCACATTTCTGACATCTTGACCTCAAGATGACTAATAATAATCTACCCACCTGCCCAGCTCGCGTTGTGCTCGTGCTGCATGTAGGTTTGACTCAGTCAGCTAACGCAGGCTCACCTAGTCATTCCACCAGTCATCCTCGGGCTCTTGTTTAAGCCCCAAGTTATGCTCATGTGTTCCTAACTGGTTCATACGAGGTGGTCAAGCTAGTTTTCAAAAATTCAGTATGTTTAGAGATACGTGCACTTCATCTCTCCAACCTAATAGCCCAAACCCTAATCCTAGGGATGAAAATAGTTTTGGGCCTAGCAATGGCTGGGCAAGGTTGTTGGCTGGTGGTAGTCGACATCCGACGATTCCTTACGGTTGTGGGGTGTTGCAAGCAACGATGGAAGAAAAAAAGCGAGCTTGGGCTTGGAAGAAAAAAAGCGAGCTTAGTTAATCATGACCATTGGTGGCCATGGAAGTGTTGGACCCACGACCACAAGTCGTAGGTTCATTACTATGTGGAGGGCCTTCGATGGCGATCTCTCGAATGATGAAACAAATGGCAGCCATGGATCGGGTGTGAGAGGTCCAAGGAAGGTCCACATGTGGTGGCTTAGACAAAGAGGGCTTGGATCGCTGCTAGTGAAAAACTAGGGTTTTGGCCAAAGTTCTCCACTATGGCTAGGGAAAACAATGTCAAGGTCGTCGCTGGGGATTCTCTAGCATCGCAGCTGCAGCATGATGGGTCTATAGGGGTAGAGGTAGCTCCACCGTGAATAGAGGTGGTGTTTCAGTTGTAAGTTTGGGTTGGCTCTTCTTCTCCCTCACAAGTTGAAAAAAATGGTCGTGGGAGGGTTTGTAGAGGCCCTAGGGACTCTATCATAGCCGAAGGAGGGGTTTTGGCCATGGTTTGGGGCTCCACTCTACCTCTTTCAAGGGTTGAGGATAATGGCCGAGATTGCGACAGTTCTATGATGGCCAGTGGTAGCGATGGCGCAGGGTGGTGGTGATTGGTCAAGATAGCCGCCGTCATTGCTTGGATAGACTTTTTAATCCTCTCGGTGCTCTGTATAGCTCTCTTCATGGATTTACATATCATTGTCACCCACACGTCGGCAGTGGTGGTGCACCAAAGAAACTTCAATTAGGATGGAGATAAGTTCTTAGTCCTTCATGGGTGCTCTTTCTTTATTCATCTTCTCGATTTTATGATAACCATCGACCGAGGAATGGTGACTTAATACAACTGTTATAAACCAAATTTGGACTGATCCGTTTGTCAAAAAATTAGGATATTTTTATGGATAGTAGCCTCACAAGTTCGGAATAGTAGTAAAAGGTCAAAACTAGATAGATTAATAATTATCTGACGTTGCAGCAATTATTAGAGGGTGGCGGATGACTAAGGGTGGTGGTGGATGGTTGTAAGGTAGGATGGCTCATGGAGGAAGATGATGACTAGGGTTTGGAAGCTTGGTCGGGTTTTATAGAAAATATCTACTCCTACGAGGATAAAGACGATCTAACAACTATAATAAAATAATTAAAACTAATATTCATTTCACACACCCTAATCAATCCAGATCTCTCTTATTTATAAGAGTAACGTAATAGTGGGTCGGATTTAATTGTCTCTATTAGGCTTATATCCATTTTATTTGAAATTAAAAATAATTAGCAAATTTGACTAACTGAAACTCGACCCACCCAGTCGGATTGTATCATAAACCTAACTGAACAACACCAAAATGATAAAAAGATCCATCGTGTTTGTCAAATAATATATATATAGAATATTTAGAAAATGCCCGTAAATAATGAAAGTAGGCTTGAAGCTAAGTTAAATTTCACAAAAAAATTAATTGTCCCACTTTAATCATAGGTACAAGGACTGGTTTGGTACTTTTAACTTATAAAAATGGGTAAAGTGATTTTTGGCCACAAGTATATGGTGGTAAAATATATTTAATTCTAAACTTTTTTTACATATATATACAATAATAAAAAAGGGCCTTGGCTTCAACTGATTGTGTACAACCAATTATAATAAATAAATAAATTGATCTTTAAAATATAAAAAAATGAAAGATAAATCACGCTTTGAAAGCCTCCAAATAGCTAGAGGTGGCAAATTTTAACACGACCCGATAACCTGACACAATAACCCGACTCTTAATCAGGTTTGGGTTTAGTATAATCGGGTTTGGGTCGTGAGTGTGTCAACCCACCTAACCCGTTTAATAATCGGATCGTGTTCGGGTTTATATAGGTGACCCGTTTTGACCCGTTTAAGTATATGGGTTGGGTCAGGTCAGGTCGGGTCAACCCGCCAACCCATATATATATAAGGTAACTAAAGTCTAAAACCTAAATCACCCTCCCATTCTCTCCACTCTCCACTTTACGGCCGTAGCTACCTTATCTCACCAAAAGGGGAAAAATATTTCGCCATGCCTCCTCTTTTCCCACACTCTCTGGTCATTGTCTGCTGCCTGCCGCCTACCGCCCTTTCCTCTGGAGCACCCATTGCGGTGGCCCATGAGCTTGGCAAAGATGGACACGAGATCAGTGCCGCGACTGAGGTAGACGCAGTGGTCACGGTAGGTAGTGATGATGGCGTTGGATTTAGTGATAGCGACCTCCATGCCGACTTCAACGACCTCTTGGCCGTCGTAGACGTGGTAGAAGCCACGGATGAGCTTCGCCTTGTATAGGGAGTTGACGGCGATCTCCATGCGACGCATGGTGGACATGGTTTGGAAGGAGAGGAGCTCGGAGGAGGTCGTGTCGATAGAGCGGGAGAGGGGATCGATCCGGTTGCCAGTGAAAGGGACGCTCGTCTTGATTGTTAGGGTTTCATCGCCAGAGGCGGAGGAGAAGCCACTAGGTAATGACAAAGAGGAAGCGGATGGAGGAGGTGGAAGAAGAAGAGAGGCGACCGAGGAATGCCATGGTCATAGTCTCCTGAAAAATGGGAAGGCGGAGGAGGAAGAAGAGCAAGTATTTTATTATTATTATTATTATTTTGAAATTTAGGAAGAAGAGCAAGGAGAGGAAATGGATTAATACTTCGGTGGGACATGTGACACATCTTTGGCGTGAAGAGATTAACATATTTGTATTAGGATTGTAACTTTAATTATGTATGAGTTTTGAGGGATAATAAGCTATTTTGTATGTATAATATATTATTTATATAGGATAAATCAGAAAATATTAAATTTTATATAAGATTTATGTTAAATGAGTTAGACGGGTTGTGTTAACGTGTCGGGTTAATATGACCTATTTAAGTATACAGGTTTGATGGGTCATGTTAACCCGACCCGTTTATTAAATGGGTTAGACGGGTTGGGTTGTGTTACCCATTTATTAATCGGGTGTTGTTCGTGTTTACCAAATGCAATCCGTTTATTAATCGGATCGTGTTCGTGTCAAGATAAAATTAACCCAACTCGAACTGACTTAACACACACTATTGCCACCCATATAAATAGCTCACACATAAAACAAAATAAAGTGTGAATTTCTTATTGTCAGCAGTAGTTGCCTGAATACCTCTACCCCATGTCAATGAAATGTCATTGCAACGTAGTTGATTTCAAATATGAATAAATTAATACAAAAATGTTAATCATATGTAATTCTTCGCTCAAGCTGCAGTCTCTCTCTCTCTCTGTGTAAAAAAAAAGAGAGAAAGACCGCACTTCCCCCCACAAAAGGCAAATAGGAAATATTCTAAATATTTCAATTAGAAAATATTTTAATTATTCTAAATATTTTAATTTAAAAAAATTATTTAAATCATAATAAATTGGGTTAAAATAAAAGTTTACACAAAAGGCAAATATAGAGAAAATAATAAGTTTGCTTTGTCTGGCATGCTCCAAACAAAACCGAATCCCAGCAAGAAGAGCTTGCACTTCCCCCACTAAGGTAGATGGACAAAAGGAAAGATACATAAATTGCTAGATATTTGGGACTTCGTCTAGCCTCAGAGAGATTCCCTTGCCCCCAACTCGCGTCCACCCAGCAGAAGAATGTCAGTTCCGAGGAAAAATGCGATTTGATGCGTTGCTGCCATACTTGAAATATTTAACATAATTATCTGATCTAATGCCTTATGGTAAACAATAATGAAATTTACATGCATACAATATTTTAGTGTAGATAGAACACTTGACATGTTTAAAAAACATTACTCTTTAATTAATCCATAAAATAGTACATCTACGCATTAATTTGATTGCATAACCAGTGATTAACTTAATTATGTATTAAAGTCCACAATGCCATGTTATGATCAGATCATGTGGGTTAGATTAGTCGAGTCAGTTGAGTCGAGACGAGTCAACTTGAATTAGTTAGCTTTATTATCTAATTTTTGAATTTTAAATAAATCGAATAATCTGTATGTGGATCTAATCCAGTAGAGATTTTTAGTCTTATAAATAGGAGTTGACATATGTTGATAATTATCATTAAATGAATATCAATTTAGCTAAGTTAATATTTTCGTCCTTATATTTTATTATTGCTATTAGATCGTTTTTATCTTTTTAGGAGTATATCATAGCCGTAGAAGTATTTCGATATTCCAAACCATAGCCATCTTTCTCTACCAGCAGTCACCCTACCTTACGATCGTCTACCACCATCCTTGGCTGCCCACCACCCTCCGACAACCGTTGCAATGTCGATTATTTGTTATTTTGCCCTATTTTGAAATTGCTATATTATTTTATTAATATCTTTTTATCATGATAATGGATTCTTATGGAACCAGAACCATTGAAACCCTATTTTATAAAGCTATCACTATATAAAAATATGATAATTTTTATATATCCAGATCGGTCCGGATGCCGTCATGGATTAAAAACCGAATAGGACAAAAGCCGAATGGGGCACACGTCAAAATCAAAATTCACGTCAAACTCGAGGAGGAAGATGTTGTGGATGAGTCTGGTAGTGAGGAGGGTGAATATGGTGGGGGAAATTATAGTGGGGCACATCGTCGGAAATCAATATAGTGGCCTTAGAGAGGGTTCGGGAGTCGAGAACACCGTGATGATGACTCCGTAGCAGGTAGACACAAGTAGTATGAGGCCTTTTTTAAAAAAAAAAAAACAAATGGATTTTCAGTCTTATTAGGATAGCTATCGAGATATAATTGAACAAGGAAGAAAAATGTTGAAACTGAATAAATTAGTAATTATTTGATATTGCGGCGGTCGTTGGATGGTTAGGGAGAGCCAAAGTTGGTGGTGAATAATATATAGTGGCTTGTGTAGAAAGATGGTAGATAAGGTTTGGAACTTAGAAGGGATCTAGAGTTAAGATCTATTCCTATAAAAATAAAAATAATTTAACGGCTGCGATAGAACTATAAATACTCAAATAGAAAATAACTAAACTCAATATTCGATCCACGATGATAATTAGCTTATAAACACTTCTATTTATAGGAGTAGAGTCCTAACAGATTGAATTCATATGCGAATTATTCGCTTTAATTCAAAATTAAAGACAATAAGAAAATTAGACTAACTCGACTCGGTTCGACTGACTAGACCCACATGGTCGGATTATAATAATTCACTATGCTTCCAACACGTTGTCTTTAAAGTGACTAGTAAAAATCCACCCAACCTAACTCGCGTCACGCTAGAGCTTCATGCTAGTCTAGTTTAGTCAGCTAATGCGAGCCCATTTGGTTGTTTCACCAGTTGTCCTCAGGTTCGTACTTGGGCTCATGGTCATGCTCATTGGTTCCTAACTAATTAGTGGTGGTTCGCAAAAATTCAGCATGCTTCAAAATACGTGAATTTTTTGTCTTAGGAGCACTGCCATAAGTTACTTGGGCGACAGTGGTGGCTATCTAAGGTTGCTGGTAGGTGGTAGTCGACGTCCGGTAGGTCCTTCGGAGGTGGAGCGGCGATAAGCGAGGTTGGAAGCCAAAAAGTGTGTTTGGTATCGTTGTCCTGCAGCGACGGCTATCGCGCATCATCAATGGATACACCGGCCCCCGGTGGCTGCGACTGGTGGTCATGGCCCTAATATAGTGGAGCCATGGCTGTAGAGAGGTCGGCGAAAACCACCTCAACGTGGCTTGGCTTGGGAGATATCACTGCGAGCATGGCTATCGGGCTTGACCACGTGATTATTGTCGGTGGCTTCAACGACCATCATAGGATGGCAATCAGGTTGGACAGTCCAGCTATGGCCACCTTGATTGCAAAATGGCTAGCCTCATGGCCATGAGCTATGGTTTTCTAGCCACCGCTGGCATAAGCGGTGGTCATAGATCGAGTGCGGGTGGTTCAAGAAAGGTGCTAATAGTGGTGGCTTAGATTGAAAGTGCCTAGATTACCGCCGATGAAAAACTAGGGTTTTAGGCCCTAGTTTCCATCGCGGGTAGGAACAATGACTCAAGAACCATTGCTTATGGCTGCTCCGTCGGGATGGGTCTATAAGGGTGGAGGGAGCTCCGTCACTACTAGAGGAGGAGTGGTTGCGGTGGTTTGGGCTAGCAATTCTCCTCCTCCCTCACGGTTTGGACTTTCTTGTCGTGAGAGGTTGGCTCCATCATGGTCAACAGCACTGGCAATGCAAGAAGTTGGTGTCGTGTCAGGATAGTTGCTGTCAAGTTCAATCTTTTCGGTGTTCTCTTTCAATAATTCTTTCACTAAGTCCATAGACTCTATCAATGCCTTCGCTAACACAACTGTTTAGTCAATGGTGGGTGTTGGTGGTGGTGATGGCACCAGAGAAACTTCCATAGGAACGAAGATGAGTTTTCGATCCTCCATGGTTGCTCCTTCGTCGTTCGTCTTCCTTAATTTGGTGTTAACCATCGACCAAGGAATGATGCTTTTGATACGACTCATATGAACCAGATTTGGACCGATCTATTTGTATAAAAATTATGACTTTTATGTAGTAGTCTCGTTAGTTAGGAATCTTTGGGCTCTAGTTTTTTGTGAATCCAAGATCAGGGTGAAAAGTTAAAAATAAAACAATCATAGAAGTTCAAAACCAAATATATTTGTAATATTTGATGTTGCAATGGTCGTGGATAGCTCGTGGAGGAAGATAGTGACTAGGTTCGAAACTTAGAAGGGATCTAAGGTTAAGATTTACTCCTACGAAGATAAAGATGATCTAATGGCTACAATTAAATAGTAAATGCTCAAATAGAAAATAATTAAACTCAATATTTATTCCACGATGATAATTAATTCATGACTACTCTTATTTATAGGAATAATATATTAGCAGAATGGATTCACATACGTATTATCTATTTTAATTTAAAATTAAAGATAATAAGAAAATCTAACTTAACTTAACTCGACTAACTCGGCTAACTCGATCCATGTGGTCGGATCATAACAGATATATTATTAAAAGATGAACAAATGGTCAAATGTTCGAAAGTTGTTTGAATGCCCTGCAATTTTATGCTCCTTGCAAATAGCATTTGAATGCTTGAGGGTTTGTTCAAATGGTCGATTGAACATAGAGTGGTTATTCCAACATTCATGAGTATATTTTATACTATTTCAATTGTTATGACACCGTTTGAACACTTAAAAGATAATTTTTATATTATCTTAAACATTGTAAAAGTATTCGAACACCTTAGAAGGTATCTTTAACTTATTCCAATTCTTATAAAATATCTCAAAAATAATGCAAGACTTTTATAGTCATTCTCATACAAAATATTTTAAATACAATCAGATATCTCTTTTGTACATGAATTACCAATATAAAATTCTAACATGATCTGCTAGCTGATGAATGACATGCCTACGGGCTTTTAGTGGCTAAATGACACAAAACAGGATCGATAAGAGAAAACAAATTAAACTTTAATGCTATAACAAGTTAAGATATATAGATGCACAAATATAGAATTACATGAAATAAATTTTAAACAAAGAATAATAGGTGGTTATCTATGTGTGGAACCATATGCCTTAATCAACTATCTAGTCAGCTGTGTCATAACTATGCTCATATATGAAGGACATAAATTCATAAACCCTAAGTGCGTGCTTGGCTTTGTATTAGCTATCAAAAAAAGGAGATAACAATTAAGATATAAATATAGTATAATAAACTTGTGTACTATATGAAGGACATAAATTCTTTATAGTGTTGCTTAGTATAGCTAAGTGTAAAAAATTTATTTTATTTTATTCCAACTTGTATATCATAATATCATCAATATATCTGTTAAATAATACATAATGTTGTACAAATAATTTAGCTAGATTGTTTAGATATAGAAAGAGAGGGCACCACTCCGAAGTTCCATGTATACCAGGTTTTGTTACTTCTAATTCATTTTCTCAAAACCTATCAAGCGAAAATTTTGGTTAGACTTTGGGGCTTCTTCTATTGCCTAGTTGATAGTGTGAATAAGAAATTGAAAGGTTATGTGGAACAATGCAATTTATATGTTTCATTAATAAGAAGTTATTACTGAAATCGTTCAAAAATGAAGATCCAATAGTTCTCAAAATGAAAAAAATTAAATTAAATTAAAGACTGGTCATATTTAACAATATTATCACTTATATCATTAATCGCGATGTTAATAAGATACCATTAATTTGAACAAATTGTCGTTTTGCACATCAATTCCAGTGTGAAATGGATAACTTCGAATTCTTCGCACACATTGGCGTGTCACAAGACAGCTCTCTTGAAGCACCACGTATGCTTCTCTGCATGGTTTCAGATTTCTCAACAGTTCATAGCGACACGTATCATAGTTCATATTCGATTTAAATCACCTCCACCAATCTGCTTCTTATCAAATAAGCCAGAGATATAACATTGCACTTTTACAATTTGCAGCAGGAAATCTCAACTCTTTCTCGTGTTGAATCCTCTACTTGGGCGTAAAGAGATGGGAGATTCGAGTACTGAAGATGGGAAGCGGAGGAGGAGAGTGATGGTTGCCATAGACGAGAGCGAGTGCAGCTACCACGCATTGGAGTGGGCTCTCGACAACCTCAGCAGCGATGCACTGCTCGTTCTGCTCAACGTGCAGCGTTTTCCCACGCCGAGTCACGTCTCTGCTTCGGCAGCATGCCCACCTGTTACTAAGTATATATTCGTTGCAACAGGTGGTTGGCTACTAATCCCTCTTAGTCTCCTTTCTCTCTTTATATATTCCTTCAATCTCGATGAGCATGTCATGCAGTTTGTGCACTTGTTGTATAATTCTCAAGATGTTTAATGGGTATGCTGATGATATAAAACTGCAGCTCCTGAGTTGGTTCCCTCTTTGCAAGAACATCAAAAGAAGGTCTCATTGGCACTGTTAGAACGTGCCAAGAAAATTTGCTGCAAAAATGGTGTAGGGATATTAAATATGTTTTGAGACTTAATTTGAATGTATCCTTATTTAGTGCTAACTGGACAAATATTTCTGTGTCGATTGCATGACAGGTTGTTCCAGAAACCTACACGGAAGTTGGAGATCCCAAAGAAGCAATATGTTCAGCAATCGAAAAGCATAAGATCAATTTGCTCATTGTTGGCACCCATGGAAAAGGAGTCTTAAGAAGGTTAGAATTGTTTGCTAATGTCACCTGTTACGGCAATTAACTAGTATAATATACACACATATATATATATATATATATATATATATATATATATATATATATATATATATATATATATATATATATATATATATATGTTTGCAAAGGTCGTATAGAACTCTTTGTATCACCATTGATGCTTATTATATTTTGATGAAATAGGATTCTTCTAGGGAGCATCAGCAATTACTGTACGAATAATGCAAAGTGCCCTGTCCTTGTTGTGAAGAAATAAGCCATAAATCAACATGAAATGGAGGATGATGAGGTGTATGGAAATGATACTCGTCTACTATTTCCGTATGTGAATGTGGATGTATGTGTGTGCATAGAGTGCATAGACAAGCTGAAGCGAGGACAAATGCGACATATTTTGTTCTCAATTTTGGATAATAAAATCTTAGTTTTCAAGAATTAGTTCTAATTTATAATTTTCATGTTCATAAATGTGGCTGTAGTTTAGTGGTTAGAATTCCACGTTGTGGCCGTGGAGACCTGGGCTCGAATCCCAGCAGCCACAAATGTTTCCTCTTTTTTACGAGTTAGTTTCATCATATAATTTAATTTTAGTATTTGTGGAAAACTACTAAATTTTAATTATTTTGTCTTTCATATTATAGTTTTAAAATGTATAAGTGAGAAAAAGAATAAGATGAAAGAAACATACTAAAGTTCGCAGAGAAATTATTTTTGTAAGTAATAAAACAAAAAAAAAGCATGTTGTTTTTCATAATAAAATTAGAATTTTCGTTAATTGCATTGGAAAATTTTACAGTTGCCATTACATTTATTAAAATACTATAATTGTTCCTACAATTTTCACTTTGTAAATAGTTAATTTTTGACAAAATATCATAGAATATTCTTAACCAATGATTGTTAAAATTAACAAAAATATATAATAGTTAATACTTCTTTAAATTTAAGTTGTATTTCTATTCTGATTTGTTGATTTAACTAACAAGAATCGTATCGGCGAAGATCCCAATAATTTTAGTGCTAATTATGATAGTTTGAAGATTGCAATGATCATTATAATATTTTTTTTATTTTTTAATGCAAAAATATTATCAGGGTTTTGACTTTTACAAAAACTTTGCAAAAAATATATATCATTTAGTTTTTGCTTAATTTTATGTATATGACTTGATAACTTTGGTCTCTTTTCAAAAATATTATACTTCTGCCACTGCATTAGAGATTTAAGAGTTGCCACGATGCACTACACATTGGCACTATGCACTACACAATGGCATTCTTCTTCTACCATAGTGCCCACCTATTTTACAATCGTCCATAGTTTTCTTAAAGTTAATTAATGAACGGGAGCATTCAAGTATTAAGAAAACCTTGATGTAGAGTATAGCCTTGACACTAAGCATATGCTAATAAGATATGTTTTTTTATTAGGGAATATGCTCTTAGCTAGGATGAGGAGAAGTCCATTTGTTTGGATAAAGAGATTTATCCAAGATTGGTTACTTGCTACAATCATATGAGTTAAGTAGAGTGAAGTTAGTTAGTTTATCGTATTGTTTTAAATTTTAAATAAATCGGATAATCTGCATATGAATCTAATTCACTGTGATTTTTACTCCTATAAATATAACTAGACATGTTTTGATTAAAATTATAGAATAAATTTGAGTTTAGCTAAATTATTTTTTTCGTTCTTATTTTTTACTATAATCGTTAGATTGTCTTTTTAGAAGTAGATTGTAACTATAGAACTCTTCCAAGTTTTTAAATCTTAGTCATCATACTCTAAAACTATCAACCATCACTCTTGGCTGTCTACCACTCTTGCATTATCATTCTGTTCTATTATGATCTTACTCTATTATTTTATTTATATTTTTTCATTCCGATCTCCGATTTTATTTATATTTTTTCATCCCGATCTCTAATTTAGGTAAAATTAAAATCATTAGAACCCTAACTCATGAGGCTATATTAAAAATTTTATAATTTTTTTTTTTTTACTTTCGGATCGATCTAAATCTTGTTCGTAACACTCTTCAACCAATCACCAATCTATTAAAAAAATTGTCTACTGTGTAGTTATGATATATTACTAATTAACCAACTTGAACTTATAAAGGATTAGCAAGACCTTCTCTAAGGGACTTCTCCATTTCAATGTATTATCAGTAGAATCAATTATAGCAAGCCACACAACTTGCACTCCGAAAATATCAAAACAAATAAATTCCATGGTCGAACTATCTGAATGGTCTAGGAATCCAGAGCTAAGTAAAGTAATTTTTTTAATTTGATTGAAACACTAGAACTTTATACTCCTTATCAACCTAAATCATTGCAATTTACTATAAGGTCAAATAGTTTGAAGGCTCAAAAGGAGTGTAACTGCTTCTATGAATCGTTATAGTAGAGGAGTCTAAAAATTTGGCCTTCGTGAGACTTCGTCTCTCGTAAATAAAAACGTTCTTTAGTGGAGAATATTCTACGCTCCTTGCTGTCTATCCATAACGTAGTTGGTTGCTTCAAGTCATATATAACCTTAGAAATAAAAAAGGAAGAGTAACGTAACGTGAACACCCATATGTATAGAAATGGCTACAGAAGATAGAAAAGAAGTGTGATAGAGCATCAGGGGGGAATGGCTTTGCTACTGTTTCTCCATATTATTCTTCTTTCCATGATAGCAGGAGCTCCACGCTCAGATGCTTGGGGCAAGGAGGGCCACTTCATGGTGTGCAAGATTGCACAGGTAACTTAGACAACTCTCTTTAATTTCCTTCATATATATATATATATATATATATATATATAGCAGTCCATTGTACAAATTACAAGCTTCCAAATGCTAACTTTTGATATATAATTTGCAGCAATACCTAACGAGGAAAGCTTCAAAAGCAGTGTTAGGCCTCTTACCGGCTTCCGCTGGAGGGGACCTAGCAGCGGTGTGCTCGTGGGCCGACGAGGTCCGGTTCCGGTACCGGTGGTCTGGCCCTCTTCATTATATCAATACTCCAGGAGTATGCAACTTCGACTATTCAAGTAAGCCATATACCTTATCCCTTAAATATTGCATTATACTTGGTGCATTGTTGTTCCAAATCAATAATTCTTGCAAAGATGTGAGAGATAGTAATATATGGTCATATAATCCTATTATTTTTGGATCAATTGAGCATTTGATGACTGAGATCCAGAGTTTTTGACTTTGTCATAGTCGAGCTTTAATTTAGAAAGCATTTAGAAACTAGTTAGGTCCTGGATCCCTCTCATGACACAGAGCTCTATTAGAAAAATGGAGTCACACACAATTCCATCAGCTTGTACGCCAAGTCATTCTTTTTATAAAAGATATAGTGACAACTTAAGACATCTTAATTGAACTATAAATTATATCCAATGGGGAATTAATTCTTTCCCCTATGTGGAGTGATGCATTGAAAGAGCAAGCCTTGTGATAGTAGAATTAATGGCAAGCTCTTCTTGGCTCCCTTTTACCAAGTCGATCATTAGGCCAACAGCTTAGCAAGACTAACTGCTAAATTTGTTTACATCACCACCTACAACTGGCCAACATGGTAGCCTAGTTATCTTAGTTGACCAATTTTGTGTAAAGCAAGAGGGCTTCAAAAGATTTGATATTGTTTGGGTTCAGGTATATTTTATCTCTGGTAGTTTGGACAAACTTATTTCGATGTTACCCTCAAAAACTTTGTTTGATGTATCACTATGTCCCCTTGAATTTTTTGACTATAATACAACCACAAAGGTCGTCAATAGAGGGCAAAAATTACTTAATGCTTCTGTTAATAAATATGTATTAATTCAGAGAGAGTTTAGGGTAGCTTAGTTATATCTGTTGGTAATTTCATGATTTTGACATGAATATTTTATTAATTTTGAGCTAAGTTTTAAGTGGGGCCCACACATTATTTATAATCGTTTAATGGTGGAATCAATTTAGCTCAAAGCATACTTTATTGTCATATATTCACTTAATCAAATTCATGAAGAGAAGTGAATGATAATTGGCTCTAAAGTGGGTATCATGGCAATGGGAAATAAAGGAAAGTAAGTTTAGTACCATATTGGATATTTGAGAAATGTTAGTATGGTATATAAGCAACAAACTTCCTATGGGCTTTGGGCCCCAAAAGGGGTACCTACTTTGTGGGTAAAGGTTACTATGCAACCTATAACACACACGCGCGCCGCCCGGCCCGGCTCGGCTCGGTTCGGTTCGCACGCACGCACGGGTCAAAGTCCAATTTTACGGGTTTTGAATTAGTTTCTGACCACTGTTCCAGAAGCAATCGGTGGAGGGTGAATTGGTCTTAAGGAGATAGTGTCCAACACTAGACTCGTCGACTATCGACTATTCTGAAATTTGTAAGTTTATTTTGATCGGATTTTTTGGAATCAGATTGTTATCGCCAACAATATCCACACGAAAAAGAAAAAAAAAATCAGAGGGCTAGATAAAGTGATTTCATTAAAACTTATAACAATTTCGAAGAAAAAGGAAAAGCACCAACACCATTATTTGGACCAGAATCTAACAATTACAACATAGTCAAAAGTTCAACGAAGACATAGTGTAAGGTTTTTTATATAATTTGTAATGTGTTTCAAAATATTCTAAATAATTTGCAAGGCATTCACAATGTGTTGGACTACAACTTGGAACCTTTGCAAATAAAGAGCATATTTTTTGAGTTGCATGCATTCAAATTAAAGTTCAAAAACATATTCAAATGTTGAAATTTAGATTTTAAGTTAGGGCATTCGAATGTAATCTACTTTGAACAAGTCATGAATCTTCAATTGATTAGAGGATTTCGTGAGATCTTTTATCTTGTCAGAAAGAGTTATTTAAGGGTTAACAAAATGCAACGCTAGTAATTATCTATTATCTCTTTTGATTATCTTTTAAAGACTATTAGAGATCACCTCTTAGTTTTGAATGGAACATGTTGAATTGCTCTCGACTTAATATATCTATATTAGATTTAGAAGAATTATGTTTAACGGGTCACTGAGATAGAATGATTAACCTTTAGGATTACTAAGATCACAAAATGACCGATTATGGAAAGCTTTGCATTGCGGGTCTAGCAAGCAAAATTGTTACAAATTAAGTTATAGAGATCGACAGATGATGTGTAAGGTTTTCTAACTGCTATAAATTTTAATAATTAATTTTTTTAATTCGTAGTTTTTTTTACTCATTTTTAGGGTTTTCCACATAAAATTCTTTATTTTTTTAGTTTGCTTCTGTATTTCTTTATATTTTGTACTTTCTTTATAATAAGAGCATTGATAGATTCATCTCCGAGGGCATATTTTTTTTTGTTTCACATAGTGATATAAATCAAAATTCACTTAGGTAAAAGGATTTTTATTTAACCCTTTGTTTATCTTATCCACATTTAATGTCTACTCTCATACTTGTTTAGGGGATTGTCACAATTCCAAGGGTGTGCAAGATATGTGTGTAGCTGGAGCAATAAACAATTACACCAAACAGCTCCAGACCTATGGAGATCCATCAAGTGAATGTAAGATTAAAAAAAAAAGCCTCTCTTAGATCCAAGTAACTATATACACTTGATCTTTTCGACTATTCATACTACTTTCTTCCTCTGGTCATCTTAGATAACTTGTCTGAGAGTTTAATGTTCCTTGCCCACTTCATGGGAGATGTCCACCAACCCCTTCATGTTGGCTTTGAGGATGATGAAGGTGGTAACACAATAGTCGTGCATTGGTATCGAAGAAAGACCAACCTTCACCATGTACGTAATTGGGCGACTTTTTATATTACTCATGTTTAATGACTCATATATATATCTATATATATATATATATATATATATATATATATATATATATATATATATATATATATATATATTCTTATCATATGGTAGAAAGAAGAACTAACATCTATTAATTTCATGTGACAAGGTATGGGATGTGAATATCATAGAGACTGCAATGCGTGATTTCTACAATGACGACCACAATGCCATGATAGAGTCTATTAAACTGAATATAACTGTGAGTTTCCTAATTCTCCCGCTTTCTGAATACTTTTCGAAAGTCAATTTCCACTCTTTTCTTATCAGAAAATGACCAGAGTAATATATTTCGTGTGATATCCACTAAAATAAATGTAAGGATAGAAATTTATTGTCTATGCTACGTTGTTGTATATATGGAGAGAGTTTTAACGTGTCCCACAAGTAAGGGATTCTAATTGCTGTCAAATAAATCCCATAAGATCAATGTGATCTTCAGTTGAATTGCCAATAAAATCTATGACCTTTGGTGAGATACTTTCCTTATTATTTTTCAAATTCATTCTTATTGATATCTTCAATATCTACCCAATATAAGAAGATATTAAGAGGTTCTCTACGAATTCTTTACAGATTATTAGTTATCCTTTTTTTTCTGACTAGTTTGTAGACCAATCTCCGTTTAATTAGAATTCGTTACACCCCACTCCGGGGGACTCTAGACCAAACTTGCATACATTATTTTGAAAAGCCAACTCAGCCAAGTAATAGTTCTGGAGGTTGTTTTCCCTACTAGTGAATCTTACGCTTACTTCATGTAACGTAGATGTGAGACTTGTCAGGGGTGATTAGCTCTTATTAGTTATATTGTTGGCAGTCCGACTAAATCCACACTTTCCTCTCGCTATGGTTGCAGCTCATCTACTTTAGACATTGCAAAAAGTAGGGAAGATTTGGCCTAGTGGAATTTGCCCCTATACTCGTAAATTACTACACCTATGCCCTCACAGTCCGTTCCTCTCCATGACGCGTCCGTCAAGCAAACTAGGTCCCGTTCTATTGGCAAGTCTATGTACAGGGCTTCAAACTCATCATGGGTCACATCTCGCTCGGGGTGATCGTCATCTTGTTTGCCTCCCCCCTTGAGCTCATGCTCCTTCCCTCTTTTTTTTTTTTTTTTTTTTCTGATACTCTTTCCTCCCCTCCCATACCTCTCATACCTCTCCCCTTTCCACTGCTTCTCCTCCCCCCTTGCAACTGTTACTCTCTTTACTCACATTTCCCTTTTGAACCAAGATGACGACGCTAAAAGTTCTCACCTAGTGACAGCCTCCCTCCCCTCAATGGCCCTATTTGACAATAAACTCCTAAAAAAGTTCGCTACTCTCCTCTCATATAGAAAAATGGAGGACAATATACCTCTGAAAGAAGAGAACCCCCTTTCCAACCGCAAGCCTAAACTATGCCTAGTGGGGAAGTTAATAAGTGACCGACCTATCAACGCCAATGGGCTTAAGACATTGCTCTTTAAGGCTTGGAACTTGTCCAACTCAGTGTGAGTTCATAGAAGCAAGTAAAAGTGTCTTTTTGTTAGTGTTTGAGAATGAAGAAGACAAATGGAGAACATGGCTGGGCTCACCATGGTCCTACAGCAGAGACCTCTTTGTACTCAATGTCTTCACCTCAGATACTCCAGCGGACTATTAATGCTTCGATCGATGCAACTTCTGGGTGCAATTTCACGGCTTGCCTCTAGAGTACCTCTCATCATCGACGGCTCAAAAGCTTGTCTTAAGAGTTGGCTCGCCGGTCCAAGGGGATGCTCTAGATGGGACAAGACGGACCAATCCCCACTATCGATACAACGTTGTCAACTCCACTCTTACCTACACCCACATAAGAAAACTCCACCATGCCATATGTCCCCTTGATTGCCAAACCTAAGAAAACCTCTAACCCCAAGCTTCTAAACATTGTTGTGAATACATCCACAACAAATCAGGGCCCAATGCTTGTTTCTATCCCTATCAATCTGATAGAATCCTTCAACACCTTACCCATCGAGAAACGCAATGGCTAGATAACCCCCCAAAATACACCCAATCCCAAGCTAACACCAATAGGCCCTACCTTCTCGCAAATATTTCACAAAACAATTAGGCTAATAGCTCTTGAAATCTTCAATGCCTCTAAATCGCTGGCCCAAAGCCTTGCTCTAGTAGGCAGCAACTCGTTAGATGCTCCCTCTCCCCCTCGCCCCAAGCCGCCTGCTCCAAGATCAACCTAGATGGGGCTTCTTCTAAGACCCCTCATGTCAAGATGGTATTGGGTCGATGCTAAAGGTAAGGCCACACGTCGAAGCTCTCAAGTTCTTGCTCATCTTTGTTTGTCATCACAATATCCCCACCTCCAAATTGAATCTGATTCTGCAACTCTCATCAACATCCTCCAGTATAAGTGTTCTCCCCTTTGGTTGTGGAGATATACTAGCTAACCTAGGAAAATCCCAATGCTTTCTTTTAAGAGAGAAAATGCGGATGAGATAGTTAAATTTTTAGGAAATATTATTATGAATCTGATTTAGAACAATATGTTCATAGAAAAATTATAAAATTTTAGTAGAGGATGGCCTCACGTGTTAGGGTTATTTTATCTCTGATTTGAGTGGATTTGGAGATCAGAGCAAAATTAATGGCCAAAAGGGTGAAGGAAGGTCAGTGTCGAGTTGAGACGGTCGTGGGATGGTGGAGGTCAACTGTAGGATAAGGTGGCTCGTGTAGGAAGGTGGTTGTTAGGGTTTAGAGGTGAAGTTAGGATTTTTATGCTAGATCTACTCCTAGAAAAATAGACGGCTAAAATTAAAAGATAAATGCAAGACAGATAATTAGTTGAACTTGATATTCATTCAACGATGATAAATAACTCATGACATCTCATATTTATAAGAGTAGAATCATATAGTGGGTCGGATTCAATTCACCATATTGAGCTTATATCTGCGGCGATCATCAGAGGGTGGTAGATGACTATGGGATGGTGGATGTCGGTTGTAGAATAGGGTGACTCATGATAGATAAAACATAGATGCTAAGATTAAAAAATAAATGTAAGATAAATAATTAGCTAAACTCAATATAAGAACTAGAAAAAGATTTAGAATAGGTTATTGCTTAAAAAGGATGGGTCACGACTAGAAATTTTGCAAGGATATTTTAATAATTTAAAAGGTCAAAATCTTTCTTTGGTAAACATTGTAACCTAATAATAAGAATTCTTTTTCTTAAAAAAAAATAGTAATGATTATATTCTAGATTAGGCTTTGATCAAAATTTTGTCTAATCTTTCTTACGTTCTTTCTTTCTAGAATGACTGGTCGATGAAATAAGCCCAGTGGGAGGCATGCCGTGGCAAATCAATCACTTGCGTTGATACGTAAGATCATCACAAGCAGATTTCTATATATGTGGATGACTTAAATTGCACAATTAATCAATAATCTTTTACATCATTAGCGATCTATGTAATCCATTAATTTCACAACAGTTTTTTAGAAACTAAAAAGGTTGCAAAACTATTACAAGTATGCAGCAGAGAGCATACAACTAGCTTGTGATTATGCATACAAGGATGTTGATCAAGGCTTCACTTTGCAAGGTAATTATTCTAACAAAATTTCAAAAGAATAGCTTATAACTTTTTTGTCATGAGAATGTGGCTTACTTGTTAATCTGCAGATGATTATTTCTTCTCTCGACTTCCAATTGTTGAGAAAAGAATTGCTCAAGCTGGTGTGAGATTAGCTACATTACTCAACCGAATATTTCAAGATATAAAGCTAGTTTCACAAGCTGCAAATAAAGCTCAAAACATTTGAATGAATCAAAATATCCATATGATAATGCCTAAGATGTACCTGATAAGGGTTGTATTAATAATTTCTTCTTAATTAAATGGAACAAGATGTACTTTTTGTCTTTTCCGTAATTTTAATAGATTTCTATTGGCTGCTATAGGATAGTAGAGTGCACAATATATGTTAGTAACCTGCTAATTGTTTTGTTTTGTAAATTAATGGGGAAGCACCCAACAAAAAGATATAGCGCCAAGCAACGCAAAAGGAGCAGCCCAGACATATCTGTGGCAAGTAAATTAGAATAGCTAGAGGGGCAGAGCCATCCCAAACAAAAAAAAGAAAGATTTGATTTTGCAAAGACCGCCACCATTGTTGTTAGAAGAGCAAAAGGCCCAGGGCATAGTAGGATGAACTAATGTGAATGAGTGTAAGCTTCATTGCCCGAACATGATTGGTGCTACTGTAGTAGCAAGACAGACCGTTGATTAGTTTCACAAAAGATATGGTGAATTTGTAGGTTAGAAAAATGTTGAATAAGGATTGACAGTTTCTTATTTGCGCCAAGAGGCGCCAAGGGGTATAGTGCGTGTTTTTGAGGATCTGGATCAAAACTTGAGAGTCGCATTCAATCTAGAGATTAGCAATCTGAAGGTTGCTGGCATGTTGGAGACCAAATAGAAGGCCAATCACTTTCGCTTTCGGAGCATCTTTATAGGAGACCGATTGTGCACCTTTAGCCAAAATAGACCCATTAGTCCCACGGATAAGAAAGCTCGAACCCTCACAGCTAGTAGCCGGGCCAAAAGTGTCATTAGGGTTGAGCATGGGCCAGCCCACCAGCATGGGGTCCATCTAACCAACCGGAGGTCAGAACAGCTCGAAGGATTGATGATGGGTGGAACCTAATCATAGAGAGGATGTTGTGAAAGATAATTTGATTAGGAATGGGAGAATTGGAAAAACATATTGAATTTCTAGCTTTCCAAATTTGCCAGAGTATTAGGTATCGACTTAGGCAATTGCTTAAGTTGGGATTGAATGGCAATGCCATCCTCCAACCAATCCCCGGTAAGTCAAGTCTTAGAAAAAGAAAAAGTAGAGCGAAAATAAGTCATAACAACATCCCAGATTCTAATTAAGTGAGGGCAAACCATGAAGACATGCTCAGCTTAATGCGAGAGGCAATAGATAAGGCCTGGTTCAGGCCGATCAAAGCTCGAAAGTCTCGGCCTGAAGAAATCACAGTTTTAGTGCGAATAGTCCCAGAGGGGATGATCGCAAAAATAGTTTCAGCAAGATCCGGGCCAAACCAATCAAGAATCCAATTATTGTTCCAATAATGGTGAGAGATAAGCCTAGCGACCGACTTCTTTCTGATATGAACATGCATGTTAATATAGGTTGGCTTAAGGGCCAGTGGCATATTAAAAAGCCAATGGTCATGCAGAATGGGAATTAGTTTGTCATGTAGAATGGGAATTAGTTTGTCATTGCCACTTTTTTAAACCCATCCCTGAGGGAAAAGAGATGTTTAAAGATGGGAGAGCAGTTCTTATGGGTAGGTAGGAGTACTCCACAAATGAAAGCTACCATACTTTAAATTCATGAAATCAACCCATAAGGGTCTGTCGCTCTAGAGTAGCACAAAGGCTTTAGGGGCAATAAGGGCCAACCTAGCCTCTCTTAAGGATTAAGAGGATCGGATGCCAAGAACCCCATTGGCCTTAGGCTGAGTAATAATATCCCAGCTAACATGATGCATGGACTGCTTATTCATAGAAAATTCATAGTAATTTTAGCCAAGGAATTAGTGATTGAAAGAGGGATAACGGTAGGATGTTCCAATTAGCAAAGGAGAGGGATGATATCTTCCAATTAGAAAGTCTAGATTTGGCTCGATCAATTTAATCAGTGCAATCCAAGATATGCAATTTGGTAGGAGAGATATTGATACCCAAATAATTAAAAGGGATATTCAAAATGGATCTGGACATATGGGGGGTGGCCCAAGAATTGAGGTAAAATTTAGAATTCAACATACTAATCTCTGATTGGTAAGAGATATAGGTATTCATAGTGTGATCAATGATAGTAAGATTGGCCTGGTTGGCTCTAGTAATGATCAGCAAGTCATCTGCAAACATTAGATGACAAATTTTATGATTTCTGCTCAAGGTAAGGGACCTTGAGGGGCATGATCAGACCCAGTCTGAGCTAGATGGTGAACCCGGCTCTAAGGGAACATGGCCAACCACTAAGGATTGGCCAAAGCTCGATCCAACTGACGCCTCCTTCTAGCTACTGCACCAAACAAATTCTGAGCTAATAAACCCAAGATCAACCAGCGTAACATCAATAGTAAAAAGTTGAAACTAGCGCATGGGCCAAAATAAAGGGAGGGAGGAAATCCCATGCATTTGTTAATTAGAAACACAACATTAAAGTCTTCCAGGGAAGATGAAGTTCAGAAACCATACCAAGTTCTTTCCAAAGATCATTACGGACAGAAGGAAAGTTACTAGCATAAATACCAGTTATGAGCTATTCCTTTCCCAACTAGTCATTGTGTAAAGCTTGATTCGATCTAACAATGGTTCGAATATTAATGCGAGATTCCTTCCAGCCTTACCACGAGTCGAAATGCAGTCAAAGACCTACTAATTAAGGGGTGATACAACCTAATAAATTTTTTACATTGATTCCTTGTGCTGGCCTTTGTTGCACCTCTACAATTCCAGACAATTAATATAAATCAGGTTCGGTAGCTGGAGCCCCCATTTGGACCATAGCTAAGTCAATCACTAATTTTTCCCTTTCTAGAAGGGGCTTTGGCCCGGCCGAGCTCCAAAGAACTTTTCTGAACAACCTTCTTGAGGGAGATATCGTAGACTTTGCCACTCCATAAGAGGCAAAATAGGGCCAAGGGTCTCTAGTAAGAGCCAGGGGTAGGAGATGATTGGATGGGGTAGAGGGGTTAGTCCTGAGAAAGAGAAAGGTAGTTGCGCAAGTGGTTACTAGAAATGTGAAAGTGAGCGATCGTTGGGCTCAAAGAGGCCAGTGGAGAGTACGAAGCATTAGCTTCAGTATGAGATTTAGAAAGGCATAAAGGAGGGGCATTGATGACCGTTGGATGGAGTGAGGTTGCAACATCTGGTGGCGCTAGGGATGGGTGACCTGGATGTGAGGTCTTCGCTTGATTTAGATCATCCATAGGGCCAACACGTGGTTGTAGAGGTGCTCACTGCTCAGTATGACCCACATTGAAATTAGGCGAAGGAGAGCCATTCGAAAAATTAGAGGCACGCCCACGTAGGGGTCGGGACTTGTTTCGCATGCGTGATTTGCTCATCAACCTTAGTAGCGGAGAGAACGACAAGATTCGAGCTGGGGGGATTGTCGCCATCAAGGTGCTCGGGCAGCATGGGCGGTGGATTAGCATCCATCACCACAGGAGCCACAAAATGCAATTGGGGAGCATCTCGGGCGACCACGAGGGGCAGTCAACAACATGGTGGCCAATGGTTCTACATCTAAAACATGTACGAAGGAGATTTTCATAAGATACAATAATTATGTTTAAGAGGAATTTGCCTCGTTGAAGAGAGGTTATGGTCTCATCTAGGCTCTACCAATTCGACAGGCCAACTCTAGCAGGAAAGGGCGCTTCCAAAAGTCAAGAGGAATATCCATAAAGCGGACCTAGATCGAAGCAAAACTGAGGTTCTCATACAAGACACGAAATCTAGGCCTCCATTTAAACAAGTTTAATAAATCATCCAAGGGCAATTCGTGAGGATCCTCACCATATCCTCACTATTGTTGAAATTAAAGGCAAAGAAGCCTCCAACTAGATCGATGATCCAAAATGACTCAAAGGTTTTCCAAAGTTCTTGCATCGCCCCCTTCCCCTAAGCATCGTGCCCCTAGCTACTACCAAACTTGCCTAACATAGCATATTGTCATTTCGAAATGCTCTGTTCTACAAGTTGGGGGTTGAAAATAACATGATCGGTGGTAGAAGATTGAATTTTAGGAAGCTGCACGTCGGAGATGAAGGAATTCAGACTAATTCACATGCCATGGCCATGAGCCAAGAGAGCCCAAGAAGGCAGGGCAGCAGACTGAGGGGTAGGGTAAACAAAAGGGATCGCGAGGGGGCAGTCAATGACATGTGGCCAAATGGTTCTACATCTGAAACATGTAAGAAGGAGATTTTCCAGGCCTCCATTTAAACAAGTTTAAGGACTTGCCATGAATGGGCAGGATCCTCATCATATCCTCACTATTGTTGAAATTAAACGCAAAGAAGCTTCCAACTGAAAGATTTTCCAAAGTTTGGCAGTAGCTAGGGGATGGTGCTTAGGGGAAGGGGGCGACACAAGAACTTGCCTAACATAGCATATTGCCATTCCGAAATGCTCTGTTCTATAAGTTGGGATTGAAAATAATATGATTGGTGGTAGAGGACCAAGCCTAAGAAGGCGGGGTAGCAGATTGAGGTTCATTAGCCGGGGGAACCGACAAGGGGAGAGAAACCAGAGGTTCCGAGGTAAAGGGGTAAGGGAGAGTGAGGTGCGAGAGAAGAGAGAGGAGGGTAGGGTCAACCACAAGAGGGGGCAAAGGAGGGGCTGGTTCAACCACCAGCGGGGGCAATGGAGATGGAAGCAAAGAAGAGACAGGCAAGGGATTCTTAGGAGGAGAAGCAAACATCCCTACCTCCATGGGGAGGCTGGAAGGCCTAAACAAGACTAAGAGTCGCCAGTCTTATCGCTAACACCATGTTGTTAGGTTTGAGCTAACCGACAACTTCATTGATTTTACAGTAACCTGCCATTAGATTATAAGTCTTAAGAGTATAATCAAATAAACTATACACTAGGTATGAGCAGACATAATGCAGAATACGGAGATTAGACACTTAATAATCTTTAAATATTATACCTCACTCATTGCCCATATATCAAGCCTTAACTTCTAACTAAACAATTATAAAAAAAAATTCTCGCATCTAACATGAAAGGTAGGCAAGATCATAAGAGGAAAAAATTAGTGCACTAGTTTAATAAGCAATCAAGTTAAGGAAGTGAATGCAGTGTTGAGGACAAATCCCCTACACACCCCTTCACCATACCTTGGGATGCCCTCGATCTAATTCCAAATGCCTCCTTCACCACCACACCTCCCAACTTCCTTCTATTCCCATATCGCCAACTTTTCCCTTACCCTCTTCCTAGATAACCACACACCTTCCATCACCACCAAACACCTTCAGGCACCACCACTCCCATCCCAATCTATTTGACCCCGGTGAAGCACGTCTACGTCTCCTATGACATCCTATTGGCTTCAAATTATCGATGAGGTATTCCTTACGGGCAAAGAACTGACAGCAAGAGGACTCCATGAGAAGAGAAATAAAAGGACTTTGATTGGTTTTAGGATATAGTGTTAATAGTCGGAGAAACTACTAATTGGTTATTATACTCACCCACAATTAATATTTCTATACCACTTTCCTACATTAGTTTAGAGATTTTGAAAGATTATGTTTATCGAAGATATATGATAGGACAAATTTGCTCCGTAATGGCAAAAAAATGCGATACACTAAGGCAAAAGTTACACATGCCGTTATAGAAAACGTCATCATGGTTGTGAGGTTTGAGTCGTAACTCTAAAGCTATTGATGATATGGGATTAGAGAGTCATTTGAACTAGGGGTGCTCATAATCTTGCAAAATTGTGCAGTCATAATTATGATATATAAGTATGTGTTTATGATTAGGTTCTTAGTATGTTGACTATAGACTACTGGTCATGCATTAGTTTTGTTGGGCATATCTTAGCGATATTATCAATAATTCTTTATCACTTGTTTGATGTGTGATGCTCTATGAGAGCATGTGATTGATATTATCTTTACGTCTATGTAAGCATATAATTTGATACATACATGTCTCTAAAAGTTGATGTGTTACTTTTACACTATTGAATTACTGGGCTTTATTATCACTTTTAGTGAAGGATGTCTCCTCAAGTAATTAAACTTTAATTCCTTTTCTTTGAGCATAAATATATTTATTATTATTTTGTGAGGGTCGTGAACATTTATAGAAGTATGGATATGTGAATATTTATATAGAGATTGAGATGTATATTTTGAATTATTTATTGCTTTTGGATTGTTATGATAAATTTTGGCTTATTTAGTATTCAGTACTACCTGGAAAAAATATCGGCTCATGTGAAAGACTCTCTCAACACTTCTTTTCCGGGATGAATTAAAAAGTCTCAGGAGTTTATGTTAGGTAAAATGGAGCAAGCATTACGATGTATCAACCTAAGCATTACAATGTATCAGCAAACATTACAATATATTATCCATCCTCTCAGTAATAAATTTCTGACTGTGGCCTCCTCCTCAAATGGAAAAGAAGAATAAGAAGATTTTATATGTGTTCAAACCTAATAATCTTTGTGCCTTTCCCCATATGTCAATGTATAATATTCTGAAAGCCTGTTACGGGTTGGTGCTTTGCAAAATTCTCATAGGCTCCAAATAAAAAACAAAAGTCTCAGTTCAGATTCTTATGCAGAAATATCAAGGAGGAGATGCACATGAATCAGTGGTCATAGGACGTGGATGATATGATCTAAACCCATTTGAGTATTATATATATTAGGTAAGCTGACTCATATTGTCTGGCTCTTTTCATTGTATATGGTCCTCAAAGAAGACACGTCAAATATACAAGAAAAATCGCCAAGCATATATGTCGATATTTATTAATTATTGTAATAGTTTAATAGCTTATAAGTTTTTTTACTATGTTAACATACAAACTGTTCGAAAAGCTGTGGATTTTATATCCTATTACTCTTGATACCCAGAGGATTTCATTCACGAATATAAATTATCAAAGCTACAAATCTTACGAGCAATAACAGCTAATAGGCATCAGAAGAAGAGGAAGAAACTTCTATGAAGCAAGAGGACATGAAAGATATTAAATCCAATTAATCAAATTCCGGTTAAAAGTTTTCCCATATATCAATTCAAAAAAAAATCTCCTACTCGCAATGGCAACTAATTAGATCAATTCAAAAAAAAAAAAAATACTAATTAGAGAATAAATTAACGAACGGGCTCATCTTATCTTCATGTCTACAATAGTTATTTGTAATTATTGTATTGGCCACTGAGTTAACAATCAAATCTCCTCCTTTTCATTTCATTGAAGCAAAATTATGTAGATAACCCAAAATTATGAGAAATAAATAAACCAACTTCTAGCTACATATCTTCCTCCTTGGTAAGCAAGGAAAATTTAACGAATGAATTGAATCATATCATTCACATTGACCATCACGCTCCAACATCGGAGCATACTAGAACAAAAATAAGAAGAAAAAGAACTAGAAAACGTTATTATCCATCTATACCGGAGTTATTTCGAGGAGCGTTGCGGTGAGATCGACGTCAGTAATCTGAAAGCGTCCTCATGGCCTCCATGACGGAGGGCGAGAATGGCCCGCCCACGTTAGGCACTTGCGGGGAGAACATCGCCGAGTCCGGATACCGATAGAAGGCCGCCGGCGAGCAGAAGAGGTCCCCGTGGCCAGGCGTGAAGAACGGCACGTCCGACATGAACGGAGGCGGTGGTGGAGGAGGCGGCATCTGGTGGTCGAACCCGAGACGCGATGGCATAATCGTCGAGGACAGCGAAGAGCAACCGACGTAGGGGGCCTCCGCATTGTTAACCATGCAATTCTCCGACGAGGACGCGGAGTCGTCCTGCGTAGGAGTGGTGACGAGGCTCGAGGAATTATTGCAATTGTCCTTAAAACCACAGGTGGAGGGCGGCTGCGGCGGCGGAGGACGAGGAGGAGGAGGAGGAGGAGGAGGAGGCGATGAGGACGTGGAGGTGGATGATGCCGCAGAGGAGGAATCGAGGCCGGTGAGCTTCTGGACGAGCGCCATAAAATCACGGGCGTGTGTGTGAATGATCTTCGGGGAGTGGGTGTAGATTATCACCGGCTGTTGCCGCGGCGGCGGGTGGTGGTAGTTGCTGCTGCTGCTGCTGTTGTTGTTGTTGTTATTATTGTTATTGGTATTACTATTGCTATTATTATTGATGGCGGTTCCGGTGGACGAGGAGGAGGATGCTGTGGTGGTGGTGGAGGAGGAGGAGGTGGCCTTCTGGATGAGATGCGAGTCCTTGTGGATCTTGAGAGGGGCGGGACGGGCGGCGTTAAGGTCTCGCGACGATGGGCTCATGACGGCGATGACCAAGAAGAAGAAGAAGAAGAGAGCTAATTTTGAGATTGAGAAATGAGAGGAAGGACTTTAATGGTGATGGGGAGAAGAGCGAAGAGTTGGTTTGGATATATATATATATATATACACATACGCACATTAAAGAGGTAAAGGAAATGGGGGAGGGGTTTGCCAGCGCCAGCCAAGCTGACCGTTGACAAAAAAAGAGGGTGCGGTGGGAGGATTTCAGGAATTGTAGGAGAAGTCCGTTGGGGAGGAAGAGTGAGAGACGAATACATGTCGGCGAGGGAGTGGATGGCGCTGCGGATTCACTTCTAGCCCTCTTCATTTCCACAAATTCCAATACGAGAGGTTCACACGTTTCCTCTCTCTCTCTTGTTTATTTTAATTCTATTATTTTTACCACTTTTGCATGTGCCACGTGGGTATGCAGACGTATGAAAGAGAACGATCGGATGATTACTACTATTTGAAGTTTACAACGCAAAATGAACAGCACCCTACGTGGAGGAGGTTGGCAAAAAGGATAATTACACATTTACACCTACATTTTTTTAAATGCTGCTCATTTTTTCTCATAGATTATTTTATTTATTTCTTCTGTTAATTATCAATTAGGATTTTTTTTTCCGTTAAAAAATAACACGTGAATGACATATAATCGAGTTACGATCTTTTAGAGACTATTTACTTTTATTTTAGAGAAAAGAAAAAGAATAAATTGAGAGTAAATTAACCAGTTGATATCTTCTGTTAAAAGAAGCGAACGAGATAATAAGCAATAGCTCGACAGGTCCTAGTGTAATCATACTCATTTGAATCCATATTGCATGGTGCTAAGAAAGTTAAAAATTAACTAGTCCTAACTCCAATGTTATGGGCTTAATTAATGCAATATAAAGCATTTATTCTACGCCTTTGGGTCAATAACTGAACAATATTAAAATTAGCTTGTGTAAGTTGCAATTATCTCCCTAAGAAGTAATACTACAAAAATAAGAGTCGTGTCATTTGTGAGGTTCTATCGTCAAGGTAGGATAATAATTGCATTAAATAAAAATAAGTATGACTACATGCAATAAGAATGGTCATCTTATTTAGGACCTCGTGTACAAATGATATGGATAAGTTCGGAATTATTTATATTATTATATGGTAGAGGTTTCTTTACAAAGAATTTCTTTACATATTTATGTAGAGGTTTGAAATTCCTAACCACTTGGGGTATGTCATAATTAATAAAGTTCTTATGGACTCAAGAATTTATTGTGCTTGCAAAGAGAAAAGGAGATATATTCTTGCTCTCAAACCCCTCATATATTATTCAACTGTAGCAAACTGCAGCAAGTTTGAACTATCCACAAGGATAATATATAATATACACTGAATTGCTATTATGGACTAACATCATTCGTTGTGCAATATGGTAGGTAGATTTTATAACTCAACAGTGAATACTAATTATCCCAAAAGTATAACCTAAGCACCAATTTACTTTAGGAATGACTTTTTTTTTAATTTCAGAATACAAGTTTTTATTTCGGCTAAACATCATAATAATCTTATTCTAGAATACAAAATATTCATCAAAATTTCATTTTTATACTACACACCAACATAGTTACTAATTTACCCTTAAATCTATCATATAAATCTAATTTATATTAAATGTTGTGGTAGTTGCTGCTGTTCAATCGATATCTTGAGATTTAATTGTCAAAATCTTGTGATCTTAGATTCGTTGGAAAACTCTCTTCATGAGCAACAACTTATCAAAAATTCAGGAGGATCTGTTGGTTAGATTGTTCGCCGATCCCCTTGGAAGTTACGTGCTTCATTGAGTCCAGAACTGTTACGGATCGGATTAGGCCGGTTTGTAACAACTGGTATCAGAGCCAACCTTCATCGGACCATTATGGCTACCACAAGATCCAAGGCGGCTAAGCAAGTAGGTGATCAAGGCATGGAGACAAACCACACGACTATGTCAAGATCTCCATCCCCTTAGAATTCGCGAGTATGGGCAGAAGGCCCGCCTGATCTCACGCAAACTGTAACACTTATGGCACAAACATTATTAGAGATCAAGGCAACCCTTGCTGATAGGAATGAGTACCCTCCAAGGTGTACCCCTGAGCATCATCGAAGACATGAAAAACCCCTCTTACCTAGAGAGGAGAACCGACGAGGACCGATCCTAGAGGCACCTTGGCAACAGCGCGACGAGCCACACAGATGTCGCACCGACTTACCTCCCTTGCACCGGAGGGAACCTATGGCCCCATATCTAAAGGAGGAGCCTTGGGATGAGTGGGAGGAGCCCCCACATCAGCCAAGGGTCCAAGAACAAGAGCCGTTTTGCCGAGGACGCGAGAACGGATGGACTAAATGCTACAACCCCGCACTGTTCGAATCGATTTTCTTAAGTTCAGCGGTGGTGACCCATTGGATTGGATTTATAGGGTGGAGCAATTCTTCACTTATCAAGGGACACATAATCACCAAAAGGTACTTCTGGCCTTATTCCACCTTGAAGATATAGCGGTGAGATGGTATCAAGCGACGCATCGTGCACACCCCTTCATCACTTGGGAGGAGTTCGCCGATGCGCTTTGTGTGTGTTTCAGACCTTCCAACTATGAAGACTTCCAAGCCACCTTGACAAAACTAACCCAAAAGACTTCTATAAGAGCCTATCAAGCGGAGTTCAAAAATTCAGCAATAGAGTCCACGGGTGGTCGGACTCAGCCCTAAAAAGTACTTTCATCTTCAGGCTTCGTTGTGATATCCAAGCAAAAGTCAAAACTACTTGTCTTACAACCTTTCTAGAGGCCTTCTCAGCGGCTCAAATGATGGAATAAAAGATGAAGGAATTGAAGGCTACTCACCGTCCCACTTGGATCATTACGGACCTACGTGTTAACCCTAGACCATTGGTCTCGGGAGTGGCACGTTCGGGGTGGGTTTGGCAAAACCTTAACCGGCCAAACCCACCACGAATGGGCCCTCACCCTAAGGGATAGCCAAGGGTGACAGGGCGACGCCTCACACCAGCAGAGGTTGAAGATCGGCGTTCAAAGGGTTGATGCTTCTATTGCGACGAGTGCTTCACACCGGGCCATAAATGTGCCAAATAGCCCATGGCCATCATGCTCATGGAAGAGATGATTGAGGATAATCCTATCGAAGATCTTGAGGGGCAACAAGTGGAAAAAGTGGGCCACACCGAAGATGACACTTGTCGGCGAATTGACTCTAAAAACTTTTCGAGTTGAAAGTATGATTAAGAAGAAAAAGGTACTAATTCTTATTGATTCAGGAAGTGCCCACAATTTTGTGGATTTACGAATGGTGAGGCGGTCGGGGTTAGAATCGAAGCCTTCTAACGACTTTGATGTGATCATCGGAGATGGCACCGTGTTGAGAACTGAGGGCATATGCCGCAAGGTCCAGCTATAAATTCAGGGCCATGCCTTCCGAATTGGCCTTTACCTGCTGGCTCTTCGAGGAGCCGAATTGGCCTTTACCTGCTGGCTCTTCGAGGAGCCGACATGGTGCTTGGGGTGGAATGGCTTTGGACTCTTGGGCCGGACACTTTCAACTTCACCACCATGGCGATGGAGTTCAGTTACGAAGGCAAACGATCCAGGTTAACGGCGGCATCAAACGTGGAAACCTTTGGAGCACTGTAGTCCCTAGAAGGGTTGCTGAAACTTGGGTGCCGCGGGTTCCTCATGCAACTTATCGAAAGGGCCCAAAACCTGGATGATCCAGCACCCTTACCCGCTGATTTAAAGGCTGTTTTGTAGGAATTTGAAGATGTGTTCCAACAGCCTCATAGACCACCTTCACCTAGGGCGCAAGACCATCGCATTGAGATCATGCCAGGGGCGGGTCCAGCCAATGTGAGGCTATACCGATATCCGTTCATCCAAAAGGAGGCTATAACAAAGATGGTCCACGAGATGCTGTCCAATGGAGTGATAAGGCCAAGTAGAAGCTCCTATTCGTCACCAGTCTTACTCGTGCAGAAGAAGGATAGGATGTGGCTGTTTTGTGTAGACTATCGAGCTCTTAATTCCGTCACCGTCAAAGATCGGTACCCCATTCCAGTGATTGAAGAGTTGCTAGATAAATTGGCAGGTGCATGTTATTTTTCAAAGCTGAATTTGAGGGTTAGGTACCATCAAATCAGAGTCGAACCATCCGATGTGCACAAGACGGCGTTTAGAACTCATGATGGACACTATGAGTTTCTTGTTATGCCTTTCGGTCTTACCAATGCTCCCGCCACATTTTAGAGTTTAATGAATGATATCTCTAGGCCTCATTTGAGGCAATATGTGCTGATATTATTTGATGATATATTGGTATACAGTCAGACATGGGAGGAACACTTGGAGCATCTTCGGACGATACTTAGCCTACTTCGGCAATACGAGTTAAAAGCAAAGGACTCCAAGTATTCATGGGGATAGCAAAGGGTCGACTACCTGGGTCACATCATATCTAAAGATGGCGTGAAAGTTGACCCTAAGAAGATCCAAAGCATGGTGGATTGGCCGCTGCCAAAGACTACCAAGGAGCTACGTGGTTTCCTCAGTTTAATCGGCTACTATCACTGGTTTGTAGTGAACTATGGCAAAGTTACGACTCCCCTCATGGCCTTGTTACGAAAGGGTGCATTCTCATGGACGGACAAAACAAGGGAAGCATTTGAAGCCTTAAAGAAGGCAATGATCTCAGCCCTAGTCCTTGCTTTAGCAGATTTTACCAAACCGTTCATCATTGAGTGCAATGCATTCAAAGTCGGTGTGGGGGCTGTTTTAATGCAAGAGGGCAGGCCCATGACCTATATGAACAAGGCTCTTTCCGAGCGATTACAGCTGCTATCTATATATGAAAGAGAGATGCTCGCCATCATCCATGCTATCACCAAGTAGAGGCCTTATCTCATCGGGTGATGCTTCACGATCCGCACAGATCAAAGGAGTTTACCATACTTTCTTGGGCAGCGCATACACATACCAACCCAATAAAAGTGGATGTTTAAGCTACTTGGATATGACTACGAGATTGTTTATAAAAAGAGGACTAAAAACAGCGCAACTGACGCTTTATCTAGATGTCTGAATCTAGCCGAGTTGGCAGCAATTTCAGCACCGGTCTTTTCCTTCTTCTAGCAGCTGCGGGAGGCCTACAAGAACGATCCAGATACCACGAAGATGATGGATGATCTTGCTGTAGATCCCAACTGTAGACAAGGAGTGTTGGTGAAGGACAGACTCTTGATAGACAAGGGTAAGATCATTGTTCCAATTGACCGTCATTTGAGCTTGGAGTTGATGCGCCACTTCCATGACTCCCCCATGGCTGGACATGAAGGGGTGTTGCGCAACTACAAAAGGTTGAGTCAGAGTTGCATATGAGTTGGGATGAAGAAAGATGTACATGCCTATGTCAAAGCTTGTGAAGTGTGTGAAAGAGCAAAGACGGAGTCGACAAAACTTGCTGGATTGCTTCAACCACTTCCAATTTCGATGAAGGTTTTGGAGAATGCCGCCATGGATTTCATTGATGGTCTACCCAAGGCCAGGGGATATTTTGTTATATTGGTAGTGGTAGATCGTCTCAGCAAGTATGCGCATTTTTCAGCTTTAGCGCATCCTTACACGGCAAAAAAAGTGGCAGAGGTTTATGTGCGTGACGTGGCAAAGATGCATGGTATGCCAAAATCGATTGTTTCATATCGTGATCCTATATTTGTGAGTCAATTTTGGCAGGAATTCTTTGCACTGCAAGGGACTACCTTCCGGATGAGTTCAGCCTTTCATCCTCAAACGGACGGACAATCTGAGCTGTTGAACTGTTGCTTAGAGCAGTACTTGAGGTATTTTGTTAGCGGGCGACCACGATAGTGAATATCTTATTTTCCTTGGGCGGAGTGGTCATACAATACGACTTTTCATTCGACCATTGGCATGACTCCATTTGAGGCCATCTATGGGCAGCCACCTCCCACCTTGCATACATACTTGCCATTGGCCCGAATTGAGCAAACTGAGGTGGATGTAGTTTTGCGAGATCGTGATGAGGTGTTAAGGAGACTAAAGATACACTTAGTGGCTGCCCAAAATAGGATGAAGCAAGTCTACAACCAAAGGCACCAAGAAAGGACTTTTTGATTGGGGATTGGGTCTTCATCAAGCTCCAACCATATCGGCAAAGCTCGGTTAGACCTATTCCCAATCAAAAGTAGCTCCAAAATTTTATGGATCGTATGAGGTGATCGAGAGGATTGGGTCTGTAGCATACCGCCTAGACTTACTAGAGATGCGGATACACCCAGTATTTCACGTCTCAAACCTCAAGGCTCAAGTTCCTCTTACTGAGCCCATTGGAGATGTTCCACCTGAACCAATAATGACGGAAGCTGAGGAGTCTGAATATGAACCAAGTACCCCTATTCCAGTTCGGATCCTAGCTCGCCGACGCATTCGAGTTCAAGATGAGTGAATGACTGAGATTTTGGTGGAGTGGCAAGGACGCCTAGTGGATGAGGTGACATGGATGCTAGAAGCCGACTTCATGGACCGATACCCCGAGCTGACACCTTGAGGGCAAGGTGAACGGAAGCGTGGTGGAGTGATACGATTCGATCCATATTGGATCCACGTGTCACATTGGGTTCATTGGAATGAGCCTATTTATTTAGTTGATTTAGAAGCAATAAAATTAATTTTTGCCGGGGAGTGTTTAAATGCAAGGACAGCGTTCGAACGGGGTGGTGCGAACGCCTACATAACATTCACAAAAATAGAGAACAGAAATGATGCGTTCGAACGGAATCGGGCGCATTCGAACGCCTGCATCATATTCGCATCGACAAAGAACGAAAATTCTGCGTTTGAACGCGATCGGGCGCGTTCAAACGCACCGCAACGAAAGTGTGGGTTTTTATAGGAATTGTTAGGGTTGTTTGGAATTGTTTAACTTAGTGAGGAGTTCTTAGGGTGAGTCTCTATATATATGTGGAGGAAACCCTAATTGAGGTCTTATGATGATTTTAGAATTGGCTTTGGCCTTTATCTCTTTCTCTACCTCCCTTCTTCCACCGCCTAAGTCTTTGGTCGGCCTCTTCCAGCTTCTAACCACCCTCTTCTACAACAACTTCTCCCCATTCACACCAAAAACTAAATCTAGCATCTATGTAACCATTGGAGGGCTATCAAGCTAGGATCTAATTAACCTTCGACCACTGTTCGGTCGATATCTTGAGATCTAACCGTCTAAATCATTTGATCTTGGATTCGTTGGAAAACTCTCTTCAAGGGCAACAACCTACCAAAAGTCGAGAGGATTCGTTGGTTAGATTGTTCATCGGTCCCCTTGGAAGTTACGTGCTTCATCGAGTCCAGAAACGTATTTTAAAAGTAAAATATATTTTTGTCATCTTTTTATTCACTTTATATTACATTGAAGGTACTTATTATATCTTTATTCTAGAATACAAGTAAACATAAAAATAATATTTCTAAAATAAAGATTTTATTTTGAGAATAATATAGAGGAGTACCCATTTTAGAATTAATTTTATTCTACTACAGGCTAAAAAATATATAAATCATCTGAGTGCAAGTCGTCTATAGTAATTAAAAAGAAAAAAAAATCATGATCTCTCTTTCCTATAACTAGGGACAATATATATATATATATATATATTAAACCCCATTCTCTTTCTCGCTGTCATTCTCCAGTTTCTTTGTTTTCTTGTCGTGAAGCCTCCAAAACAACTTCTCATTCATCATCTTCTTCCTATGACTTAATTTTTCTTCATAGATTAACGCAATACTATATCCTTTGTGCATATATCTACAGTTGTGTATTTCTCTATTACGCGAAGTTTGCAATATTTTCAAAAGTACTAACTACGCACATAAGTAACAAATATATTTGAGAAACTATAAGATAATTTGCAGATTATCTACCTAATTATGTTGTCTTCCCAGCGTACGACAAAAAATTTATACATAGTTAGGTTAACTTATCCGGAGATTTCACTATTATAAACCTTTTTATTTTATATTTTGTGATAATGATGAACCAAGTAGCACGCATGAACCTCTTATTCTATTAAATTCTCGAGTCAATGGCACTGTAAGAGCTTAATAAATTTTATATTAAGTTGTGCAAGTTGCAGCCGCACCCTGAAATATAATACTATGCGTCTAGTGTAAGAGGTTATTGCGTCAAAAATAGGACCATTTGGGAGGATGAGAATGGACTTCCATTAGGTCCTCGTGTACAAATTGGTATAGATTAGTTTGTATATATATATATATATTATTTAGGAATTTGAATGGAACATTGGCTCTGGCCCACTAGCTTGCCTCTGGTGGTCTGGGGTTGGTTAGTTAGTGATTAGGTTTCTGGAGTTTTTTATGGCCGCTCTTTTTTGGCCATTCTTTCGACAATGGCTTAGAACCTTGCCTTTGTCCTCCGTATTATTTGCTAATGGTTATAGTTTATTTTTCATACAAAGTTTAAGAAGTTTCGTCTGATCTGCCATTACTTCTATTTTGAGGATTGATGAATAGAGGGTTATGCGTATTCGAGTCAGCGAAGGTCACCGTGGAGCCATCATACTTTGGGCCATTTGGCATCAGTATTCCAGCCAGGACAATATTTTATGATAATCTTTTGTGCTCGCTGAACCTATTATTATATTCTTATATTTTGTAATGCATGTCTCTCTTAATTATCTTGGTCGGTATTTTAAAAGATGGCCAATAGTCTCCATGGTCTATTGCATCTATAATCATGATATTAAAAGTCTAATTAGCAATTTTAACAATTGTAATATATTGGGCAAATGAGAGATTTTGTTTTTGAACCTGTCTAATTTTTATAAAAATAAAAATGGAACATCTTAATTTTATAGAAGTCCAAAGATATCTTATTACAACATATCTGGCTATTAATATAGGTTGGGGTATAATAGGTTCTAAGTCTAATCAACCCAAGCTCTATTCAAGTATAACCTGAAAGAAGATTGTGCAAATTCTTGTCCTTCTGGGAACCATATGGATGTATCCATGAGTGTGAAGTACTATTAAAAGTTCTACGCTATGCCTTAGAACAGGGGGGTGGTTAAGAAGGATAATTAATTAATTAATCAAGCAAAGTTGCAAAGGTCGTACATAAGATTCTACGTTATGCAAGTCAAAAAGATTCCTATCTCATATCTCATTATTTTTCCAAGTGATTTATACTTATGGATACATGCACGTGATTTTGACTAGGGATTTTGAGTACCACATTCAACTAAGCAGAATTAAATAATGAGAGATTTCCATGGAATCAATAGATTTTAGGAAAAAAAAAAAAAATTAAAATCCCTCCTTTTTGCCATATTTTCACTTTTCTCTTTTCTCACTTTGACCCTTTCTTTTTATCTTGGACTCCTATTTTTGAGATTTATTATTTAGTAAAATAGTTTTTGTGACTAGGGAGATGTCTCATTAAAGCATTCAATCATCGACATTTTTTTCTTTTGTCTGTTCATTCTCTTCGCCTCTTAGTGGTAAGAGTTAAAGTGGCTGACCATCGACGTGGTCTCAAATTGTTAGACAATGATCTTGAGGTAGCCGTTGATAATGCCATAGAAGAAGCCTAAAGAGTTGGTGATGAAGAATAAGGAGGAGGGAGGGTTGGAAAGGAGAAAAGAGATTAAAAAAAAGAAAAGGTGACGTGATTGTAATTCATGAGCAATTTTAATATTTTAAATTTAGGTTTTGGACGAAATGAAATATTCGTTAATTGATGCTATTCTGCCATATTTTGTTGGATGAAAATATTTTTTTACAAAAAAGTTAGAAGTGTCCTACTAATTAAATATGGATGCTATTAAAATTTCAATTCAAAAATTTTAAATAATATAAGCCTTTTTAATCAACTGAGCATTAGGTAATTGAGTTAAAGCTGATCTTAGATATACTTTTAGATAACTATGGCAAAACAAAAATGAGATAAGACAGATAAGAAAAAAGGGAATGGTTGTCTGCATAAAAATTCAAAACTATGCTTCATGCTGCAGAACTAATCAAATCCAATTATATATTATCAAATTAAATATCTAGGGTGAATAAGTCTGAGTTTGACTTTGATTGTACTTATCGGTACATATAAAAGATAATTAAGGTCCAAGTGCATGGATAGGCAACGACCATTAAAAATTTCTATCTTCTTAAAAGAAATCTTATGGCTGCTATATCGCAGTCGTCTTCAATTTTAGAATTGAAAACTATTAGTCATGCAGTTCTGACCACCAATTTATTTGCACTTTTCACCAACCTTAATTGTAAATTACATAAGGGTTAATGACATATTACTGGAATATACTCTTTTACGAGCTTTGGAACAATGTAGTTGGACCATGACAATTAGTGGATCCTTTATTTGGGCACGAGGTTAGAAGAATACCTCAAGGTGGAAGTCAAAATTCAAGGGTGCCTATGAAGTACGGCTCAGTTTTTATTTAGTTTTTAGTTTTTTGGTGAATAGGAGAAATTTTATTTTTCACTTAAATTTAATACAATCCAATTAACAACTCTTTTTTTTAAGAGAGAAGTAATAACTTAACAATGTCTCACTTAAACCAGTATTATTAGAATTTAAATTTGAAAATGTTTGTGCAGCATGCGTCCTGTATCCTTGCCCATCAAGCACCCTTACTTGAGCTATTTAGTAGAGGTGAAAATGGGTCAGATTTTAATCTGACTTGATTGGCTACTCTAATTCAGGTATGATTTGGGTTCGAAATTTCTATTCGATCCACATACGAATTCAGATGCGCCACGAGAGCTGAGCACCATCTTCATCTCCTTCGCCACTAAGCCACCACCTCTTTGCCAAGCTTTGCCTCTGCTTTTTCACCAAGCTCCGCCTCCCTTTCCTCTCTACCTGCATCGCCAAGTTTCGTTTGACTGTCTCTCTACCTCCCTCACCAAGCTCTGCTTATCTATCGTCGCTAAGCCACTGCCTCTCAGTCGACGTCGACGACATTTGCCTCTGCTTCTCTATCTCGGGATTGCCTTCCACTTTGAGAGCCCTCTCCCTTCACAGTTAGTTTCCATTGTCACCAATTATTCAATTTTTAATTTTTAAAATGTCATGTTTCTCAAATCAAATTCTCACAAAGTTCAGATCTGATATTACTATCAGCTTAGACATCTTGGGAGTACCCGAGAATTTGATTTTTGTTCAAGGGCGGACTGGTTTTGCTTGGTAAGACTATGTGTTTTGTGAGAATTTTAGAGATCAAATGTCAAGACTAAATGTGGATATTTGTTTTCATGGACTGGTTTTAGAAATAATGTTATCAATTTTATGATATAGAGTGTGATGTTAGGTTGAAAGGCAGTTGTGAATTGCATTTTATATGTCATTGTAGATCTTGTTAATTGCTTGTGGCCTTTGGATTTTAATTGCAGATTGATCATGTTGCCACTGGTGTTCTATATGAGAAAGAGTTCGTTGTCTGCTCATTGGACCTATTAGCAAAGCTTACCTAAAGCTGATAAGTTTTTTTCCCTATAGAATGGTGAACAAGTAAAAGTCTCCTAAAAGTGGTAATTATCATAACGGACAACACCCTTAACATGTATAAAGTTGCTTTTCCTCTTAGTTCCTAACTTCTTATACTCCTAACAAAAAGGTCTATCTTGATTCTAGATATATTTCTTTTGGTCTATTTATACTGAATAATATGATACTTATACATTAACTTCATCCATGAGATTATTCATGGAAGGTCTTTTGTCTAACTCTTATTAGCTTTGTCAATCATCTAAATTTGTTTAGGAATCCTTTGTTGTCTCTTTGTGTGACAATATGAGAAGGATGGTAAGTGACAATTATTAGAGATTGTGTTATGAACCGACTTAATTTGATCTGCAACGGTTCTGAAACTTAGATCCTAGCTTAATAGCTCTCTAATAGCTAGATAGATGCTAGGGTTAGATCTTGGTGTGAAAGGAGAGAAGTTGTTGCAGAAGAGGAAGGTTAGAGGCTGGAAGAAGCCGACCAAAAACTTGAGCGGTGGAAGAAGGGAGGTGGAAGAGGGCGCCAATGACTAGAATCAAGAGTGAAGGAGATGAGGCTAAAGCCAATTCCAATCTAGATGAAAATCTCAATTAGGGTTTCCTCCATATATATATATACAGAGCCTCACCCTAAGGACTCCATAATGAACATAAAAACACCCTAAACAACTCTAACAATCCCTAACTTAACCCACACTTTCGTCGCGATGCGTTCGAACGCGAAATTTCCATTCTCTGTTGATGCGAATGTGATGCAGACGTTCGAACGCCCACGTTTGAACACGCCCGTTTCCATTCGAACGCACCAATTCTGTTATTTATCGATACGAATGTGATGCAGGCATTCGAACCACCCCGTTCGAACATGGTCCTTACGTACGAACGCACCCTAGCAAAAATAGATTTTATTAATTTTACTTACTCAACTAGATAAATAGGCTCATTCTCATGAACCCAATGTCACGCGTGTAGCCAATATGGATCGAATCGTATCAGATTGCAATGGATGAATAATGCTAAAGCTCTTGAAGTTAATATGAACTTGCATCTATAATCGAACTCTAAACTATTAAAGCTCTAGTTAAACTTGTATTAATTTAATTTATTGAAGTTAATATGAACTTATATCCTAACTGGAGCTTTAGACTGTAAGCTTTACATTTCGTATTTGAACTTGTGTTAATTTAATATCTTAATTTTCTGTCTGTACTGTGGTGCATTTCTCTTTTGATCTTTCTTTTTTTGTGGTTGTGGCTGAAAGTTTTTGACCATTACTAGAGAAAAAATACTACAAATAAGATGCTTTGCAAAGTGAAAAAAAGATGAGAATGAAGCATGCACAAACAATACAAGTTTAATGTGGAAAAATCCTTGTCAACCAAGGATGAAAAAACCACGTACCTCTTTTGCGAGGTAAAATCAAACACTATGAATCTTGCGGTTATAAAAACACTTATAAATTGATTACAATTATCGCAATCGCCACAATAGTGTTTTGCTTGACTCCCCACAATACACAACCTCTTGTGCTTGGTTCACAACCTAGTTGACCCTTAAGGTTGTAACTCATCCTCGATGACCCTTGAGGCAATCTCAAACGCCTTCTTCAATCTTGGACAAAAATAGTATCAGATGACTCCAATGCTTTCTAAACTTCAAGCCTCTCTAAGAGCCCATCTCTCATCCCTTTAGTGTCACTTCCTTTGGCCTCAAGTGGTGCCCAAGATTTTTTCAAGTTTTCCTTTTATACGCCCAAAAATATAGTCTCCAGAAAGACCTAACCAAAAACAATAAGAGCCAACTTAACAAAACTATTCGAACAAGATCTAGATCGTTCAACGGTTTGAGTTCCAGCCAATGGAGTTCCACAGGTTCCGTTCGAACGGTCTTCCAACATTCAAAGTCTTCAATAGTCCGTTCGAATGTCTTTCCCACATTGGATACGGTGAGCTCTATGGAAAAACTCATTCAAATGCTTTTCTAATGTTAGATATAATGAGCTCTCTAAAAAAATCTCGTTCGAATGTTTTTCCAACGTTGGATATAGTGAGCTCTCTACAAAATCTCGTTTGAATGCTTTTCCAGCGTTCGATAGCTATTTGTCTCTTATCGCGTATCTCATTCGAACAGAACAACATTCCGGGTGTCCGTTAGAACGTCTTTCCCACACTTATGAAAATAGTACTACTTGGAAAAATCTGTTGAAAAGAACTAATCCCGTTCGAACGAAAAATCTTCTTTTCCTCTACAATGTGCTTTTGGTTTTTACAATTCAATCTAACAAGTTACAACTCATATAGTTTTTGTTTTGTCACAGATTTGCCAATTACAAGTGCTAACAAACTCTCCATTTGATAATTTCGTAACAAAACTAAAAATCCTGCTAAACACATTGCTTTTAGAGTTACAAACATCCTATTAAACCAAACACACATAAAAACTTGCAACCACTAAAACAACTATACCAAATGCACATAAGTGTGGAAGATCTAAAAAAAAGCAGAATAAGTGTGGAAGCAAGGAACTAAGTAGAACTAAGTATTGAATCAGTACAGCATGAACTAAAACATTTATCATGAAACTAAGCATATTGTATATTAGTAGTTATAGGTATTTAAGCCACAATGTCAAGCATACCACATAGTTATTAAGCACCACCAAAAAGAAACATCACACAGTCATCAAGCACACAAAGGACCCACACATCATAACACTCCCCCTTTTTGTCTAAAATTGATAAGAAAAACAAACTAGACTAGAGAAAAATGTTGTTGTAACATGGCCACAATATCGTTCAACATAGTCCCTTGACAAGCTTACTCCTCCACCTGCCTTGTCTGCTCAGCTGAAATCTACTGAAAAGACGAGGAGAGTTCAGTCAAAGAACCCTCAATGACCGAAAGTTGAGAAGATATGGTCGAACTCTTAGGCTCAGTGGAGGGACCAACTGGAGCTTCCTCCTCTTCATCATCAGACTCCATGGATGCCTAAGACCGTGGACAACAAGCCCCTGAAATGTGTGTATGACTGTAGCTCAGTGTGGTCAAGTTCAATTATCAAGGAGAGGAGATGGACGCTTCTGAAGGATCTACAATAATGCCCCGCTGGAGACACAAGTCGGTGATGAACACTCCAAATGGTAACCCTTCAACCATTGAATGAGCAAGAATCGTTGACACAATGGAATTGCACATGAAGGATGTGAGATCAATAGGAACATCAGTCACTATTGCATGAATTAGATACGCTTTGTCTAAGCTTTGGGCTTCACATTGAAGAAGCAAATCAAGTTCAAAATTCGATAAAAATCGTTGAGTGAGGCATGTAGGATCATACTAGAGCTCCAAATAGTATATGGACCGACAATCGTGCAAATAATCGAAGAGATGCTGGGAGGAGGAAGATGGAATAGAGGAGATCAAGACGCCTCACAGAGATTTCCACCCTCTAACTCTTGACAACACTCAATCTTCACTCACATCGGCATTCACATAGAATTCTCTGACCAATTCGACAAATGCAGTCCCCCCCAAATCATCCAACCCAACCAAGATCGTCGTCGGAAGACAGAGTCAACTCCTAATTTAGTGAAATCAAGCAATCTGACATTCCGCTCAACGAAGACCAGACGGTTAGAAAATCTTTCCAAATACAATTTCTCACCCTCTTTTGAAGCAAACTGATTCATCGGGGGTTGAAAACCACTCGTACCAACACCAACAGTAGAGGCCTTGCATTTAACAATCGCAAATTTTTGCTGAGGCATGGTTACAAAACAATAACGCACAAGAGAGCAGCATTCAATGGAAAGAAAAGTGAAAAACACGAAGCACAAAGAAGGGGAAATACGTGAGAGATTAAGAACGCATAACTTACTTTCAGATTAAATCAAGTTATGCAAGGAATCCAGGCGATTTGAAGGCACGAGATGGTGGAGAGGTCGAAGGGGAAGAGAAAAGAAAGAAGGAAGAAGAAATGGACCATTTTGAATAGTTTTAAATAGTTCAACCTAATGTCATTCAAATGAGATCCATATTGTTCGGACGACATAAGTGAAATTCGAAGAGGAAAGAAAAGCCTCGTACAAATGATCATGTTCAGTTCGGACGAGAATTAATGGCACACAAGGAACATTCGAATGTGACGAAAACGTTCGAACAGGACTAAATGGAACAACAGATCATTCGAACGACAACAACCCATTTGAATGGGATTGACAGAATTAAGATAGAATACACTTTTTAGCATACTACCCAACATCTGAAACAATTCCATAAGCCAAAACTTCTCCGAAAGACATATACAAAACCAAAACGAGACACATTCTTATTAGGGATCAGAGAAAATCAAAGAAACTTTCATTCAAACCAAAGATAACAAGTTTTCACTATTGTAAAACAAACTTGTGACACTAGAGGCATCAAGATTGGTGAACACATGAAGATGATACATTGGAAGAATAGACTGAAGTAATGACAAACGAGAATAGCTATGATAATATGCACTCATATCCAAAACTTCTGACAAAGTATCAAGTGATATCGACACAAAAATTAACGAGGTACGTCAAAGGAATGTCTAATTCACACTAGGTTCAAACTAGCATTCATCATACACCAAACGCATGGGGAGAATTAACTATGCAATGATGGCTTTCACTCTCAATGATAGGTAGCCCTTTCCTTAATAACCGAAAAAGAAAATGCAATACAAAGTTCACCATCAAACTGGACAAGTGAGTAAGGTGGCTTTCACACTATTACAAGCTAGCCCTTTTCATCGATCTTTTGCTCCCTCTATATCCTGTATATATGAATATAGCTTTTTTTTTCTGAAACAAAAGCAAATTGGTGAAATGCTTTATGGTCATCCAGTAACAAATATGGACATCCTTGGGAGTAACAAGTTATATCCTTCAATCAAAGATCAATATAAGGTTCATAGGAAAATTTAGGAGCAGAGCACAAATAGAAAGGATCAAGATATATATATATATATATATATATATATATATATATATATATATATAGATAATAAACATCACTCAATTATCCTACCAATATGTCAAAAATGCATGACACATCACCACACCACCACACCACCACACCACCACACCATCATATATTAACAATTATGTTTACAAGAGCTAAACAAGAATATCAATGTTCAATAGATAGATATAGCCCTCATCATGAAAAAAACAACAGTGTTTTTTTGTAACATAACTAGCCTATAACAATGAAAACAAAAGAAATGAAACAAAGGAAGAAAGAAAAAAAAAGAATAAAATAAAGTGAAAAAAGTAGTCCAAAAATCAAGATCATTTGGAAACAACACACACCCCTAAGGATGTTTTAAGATTTTCAAATTGTTGGGCATCCAAAGATTTTATAAATAAGTTACTTAATTATAATTCAGTTTGTGTAATGCCCCCGCTTGGCACAGGCACGTGCACGCCCACACGCTCGCACGGCACGCGCGGTGCAAGCGACAAGTCAAGTGGGGGCCATCACGCACAGATACTCTCCTGTACACATATATTCATGACATCATCAAATAAAACCTGCTAACTTATCCATGATCACATAATCCATCACTAGATAAATCATACTATTAACTAAATAAACATGTTAATATATGAATGTCCCCGTCCACAATAATATACATTAAACCACTACATAATCTGTTAGGACCCACACATGCCACAACAAACCATCAAGATATAAGTAAAACGACTAATACAAGAGTATGTCATGATTCGACTTGTATCATACAGATTATCGTTTAATACAAAAGAGTACAAATATCAAATACTGATACAACTCAATTTCCATATAAATTATCATCTATACCGTCTCGCATCTATAGCTTACCTTATCTTTGCTCTAAAATATCTCATTAAGGTATCTCAAGGCGATATCACGTACCATAATATCTGTAGGGGTTTAAAAGAAAAAAAAATAAAGAGAGTCATGAGTAAAATGCTCATTGAATAGACCTTACCCCGAATTAATGATACCCAATGAAAAGTAAATCATGTACTGAATAATATGAATCAGCAAGAGTATCATGTCATGAATGAGTATATGAATGTATTCTCAATAATATACAAATGAAAAGTAGATAGTATGTTGTAATTGATAAGAAGTATATAATTCTCGACAATGAGTAAACAGATCTCTATATTATACTATCATCACAACTCTCTCTTAAATATGACACATGATGCATGCCGACCATGACCATATTATGATATCAAATGCAACCCTTCCTTGGAGTAGTTGTAGTTTGTATTGTACTGAATTGAACACATATCAAAGAAAGGCAATCAATCAGTAGTTGCCCTTCTCCGGCCTGGGAAAAGCAGCGAACTAGTTAAGCTAGGGGCTTTTTTTTTAATGGTCGCGACTCTTGTATTGTATATTGTCGGGGGAAGCTACCGCTTCTACGACAGCTCCATATATGATGCATATTAATCACTCGATAATCAGCTAACCAGATGATAATGAAATCATATGCATTTACATCACCATACTCATATCTAAGATTAGCCTAATTCTATGCATGATAAAAATATGCTCGACTATAATCATCTTTAGATAAAGTCAAATAATTATGCTGGAGGCTAAAACATGCATGTACATAATATATACTATAACCTAATTTGAGAAAGACGTCTAGGGGATAAGACTACTCACACTTGATCAGAAGATGCAAACCACGCATCCCTCACATCCGCCAATCAACCGAGTGACATCCATCGTTAGCAAGGTCCACGAGGTCTCAAATAAAGGGTTCGAGATTTGAAAATATTTAAGTAGTATGATGTTAGCCGTTTATCTAATTAGAATTAATTCAATTAAAATATAAAAGTTTATTAGGTTTAGAATTACTTTTTTTTATTTTTGATTACATAACTAGATCTATATTATAAATACGATTCAAATACTATAATTATACTATTATCATAAAATGCTAACTAATATAAGGAGAAGAGGTTTGTTTTCTTTTATATAAGAATATTTCTAAATATATAATTATAAAATAAAATAAAATAAAATAAAAGGATAACTTATACTTCACTTATTAGTTTTGACCCCGAAATTTAAAAATTTTGACCCCGAAATTTAAATTACACTGGTATTATAAGAAAATCCACATATCTAGTTCCACTACTTTCTAATTAAATCGACCACTGAGCAATCTCACTTTTTCAGATTTATAACTTATACTTCACTTATTAGTTTACTCATTAACTCCTAATATTAGACAACCATAAGTAATCATTTACAAAATTTAAAATTCCTAGATCTAGGTCGGTCAGGTAATCACATAAACATCAATAATACCACTAGTATGCAGGAAAGCGTACATTCATTCTACAATATAAGAAGTGTCGCCACCTATTAATTGAATCATATTTTACTCCAAAGTACCTCAAGCTGTCCTAATTTATCACTTTTCTTGCTAACTACAACAATACAACATCGCAATGCCTTAATCACCTATGATAATACGATACAACTTATTTTAGTAAATTATCTTCAATCTACTAAATATATACTCCGATCCCAAATATACTCAATGGATTATCCCTCAATACTATCACTAATACCAAGTAGAACGATAAATACAAGTTATTTCAAGGACATCCGAAATACTTAACTCATGTTTATCTTTCTAGACAAATAATCTCACTAATCTAAACGTACTCAGCATCATCCGATATCCTCATAAAATTTAGGCAATAGCACAAACTCTCTTATTTAAAGTGCACTGCTCATATGCTTAAACCATTATACAAATTACTAGATAAATTAATATAAGAAATCATACCTATCCATATAAGACTACAATATCAACATGTATTCATAATATATTCTTCAAAATAACATGTAGTGCATCAAATATAACCTATCAATGTAAATCTTAATGCAACCTCAACCGAAATTTATATCCTCTTCTGATTCTCCACATTATCTTCCTTCTTAATCTGCAATTTCTAAAATGTTAAATCCAAACTATCTCAAGAAACATACATGATAAACTTTATAATGATCTTTCTATCAATCATTTCTATATCCAAACTATTCATTCCTCGATTCACATAATTCCAATTTGATCATTATCTATTTAATTACTAGCACTACTAGTATATCAACCAAAATATCACTTAATGATATCGATATTCAGATCCAAAGACTATCCATGGAGTTCTATTAAATAATCCAATAATCTCTTCAATATCTCGACAAATATAATATTCAGTTCATAATATTAATCCATTGCCACACAAATATTTACTAATCTATCATACTTTATCTTTAAGAATACATAAACATATCTTAGACAAATCCACAAAATCATTGTACATGAACTAAAGCTATTAAGATTAATCTCCCGAATTGATAATGCTATTATGATCTGCTAATAAACTAATTGACACTAATTGATTCATATAGATCAGAAGACATCCAAAAATATAGATAACAACTTTCTCGCAACCTTAACTTTGCAATTCATTAAAAGATCAAATTTCCACAAACTATAATAGAACCAATCATAAAATCATTATCTCCCAATCATGTATCTTTATCTTAAGACTTAAATGTAAACCTGTAAGTGTTTACAATCATTAAGATCAATCTCATCATTCTAAAATGCTCGCTCAATAACATCTAATAATAATCAAATATGTAAGCCAATGGTTAAACAAATACTAACATAATAACTTTTCTATATATCATTATCTGTTTATCATCTAGCAGTATAATAAACATCCATCGATACACTGTATATGAAATATCATAGTCCTCTATATTCCTTTCATTGTCGTCCTATGAAACAATTAATTCAACTTCCAAATTATCTATCAATCATAATAAATAATCATATCTATAGGCTCTGTGAATAACTCTATCAAGTTATCTCTCCAATTAGTCTCATCGAAACAACTAACATGTCAAAACACATAATATTTCAATTTAACATCTATACCAACATATCTCATTCCTAATTAAATCACTTAAACATCATATTTATTCAATAATCCCAACTTGATATTCTATCACATCCTCTATAATTCTATATGAAGTCCACCACCTATACTGAACAATTTAATCTTATAGCATCATCAAAAATCATTCTATAACAACATTAATATCACCTAATAATCATGAAAAATAAGTCTGTATATTTGTAATTAAAATTCATCACCCAACATACACAATCTTCAGGCTATAATATTCTTATCCTCTAAATCAATGTTCAAAACTAAACTAATAACTAGAATATATTTTCACTGTCATACAAGATATATCCTGAGACTATCAACTTTAGCAACCATCATCACCCTATATAATTTATTTTATTATCATTCTTTCTATCTAATCAAATTCACACAATCAGTAACTTCTAAACTAAACCTACTATCATGTCATCCAGAAAGATATACATTACGTCTCAACTACTGACATCACTCCCAATCCAATAACTGTATCCATGTCATATTTCCTATACCCATTACCTTGTTTGGTAATCAACTCAAAGATTTAAACGAGATGTTAATCCTCTAACAATATTGTTAGACACACATATCCCTACTAAATCACCCATTATTAATACAATCAAAATTTTATAATTACTAACACGAGTATCTTGCAAACATAATTTATCATACCAGTCATCCCAAAAATTCTTTTCCATATACAATCTATAATCATCTATATCACATCACATAATATTTTTTTTACTATACAAAATCATCGTTTCTTACTCATCCATCCACAATCCATAATTATAACCCTCAGAAAAAAAATCAGAATAGTCTCTATGTACATATATCTTTTTGCATTAATCTCCTAATCTCAAATGTATCCATAATAGATCAAAAATCCAAAAATATGCAATATCTCCTCAAAATAACCTCAAATCTACTAATAATAATCTTTCTGCACAAAATGAAAAGTAGATAGTATGACGTAACTGATAAGAAGTATATAATTCTCGACAATGAGTAAACAGATCTCCATATTAAACTATCATCACAACTCTCTCTTAAATATGACACATGATGCATGCCGACCATGACCATACTATGATATCAAATGCAACCATATATGATGCATATTGATCACTCGATAATCAGATAACCAGATGATAATGAAATCATATGCATTTCTCAACATCACAATCATCACCGATATCTCGGTATAATATCATTATACTAGACCACTGTGCATAGTCAACACCTAGTACCCAGTCTCAACATCATGTCCGAAGGCTCAGAGCATACTCCGCGACACGCAAGAGTATCTCAAATATAATCATACCCCGCCACCCGCTAGGGTATCAACATCCATCCAGACCGGGCACCCACATAGTTGATAGAAACCTCGTGAAGATAACTTGCCACATATGCCTTGGCGAACGGCATGTGTTCGATTGTCTGTGTGCACAAACTCAACTAACCTCGGACATGGACCACGAGATATCGCATACCAGCGACCATAATCATCACTCCAGGCATCCCTAACATTGACGCCTACTTGGGTATCTTCACGCTTTCTATCAACTATCCTATCAATCACATTTTATACTTTCTTTATAAATGTCAGATCACTTGCATATATCCAGTACGATAACGAGTCAATGCATAACAAAAATTTAGGTGGAATGTAGACTCCAACCATGTATCTAACACATGCATACTCCTGCTAGTCTATCACATGCACACTCATACTAGGAATCACTCTAACACAAAGTCATAATAGTATAATCATCTCTAATCGTCTCTAATCATCTCTAATCAACTCTATTTATCATCACCATACTCATATCCAATATCAGCCTAATTCTATACATGATAAAAATATGCTCGACTATAATTATCTCTAGATAAAGTCATATAATTATGCTGAAGGCCAAAACATGCATGTACATAATATATACTATCAATATCACAAATTATTTCTATCAATATCACAAATTATTTCTATCAATATAGTCAAGTATCAAAACTTAATAATCTCAACATCACAACCTAGATTTCTATCTCACCCAATTAATTATCAAACTCATCGAGGTTGACTACTAGGGTAACCCTAAAATAAACTGACAACTACTATACTTGATAGTTTGCTAGATCATCCTTAAACCTAAGCTCTAATACCACCTGAATTGTAACGCCCCTGCTCGGCACGGGCACGTGCACGCACACGCACCCGCACGGCACGCGCGGTGCACGCGACAAGTTAGGCGGGGTCCATCACGCATAGATACTCTCTTGTACACATATATTCATAACATCATCAAATACAACCTGCTAACTTATCCATTATCCATCACCAAATAAATCATACTATTAACCAAATAAACTTGTTAATATATAAATGTTCCCATCCACAATAATATATATTAAACCACTACATAATTTGTCAGGACCCACCCAGGCCACAACAAACCATCAAGATACAAATAAAATGACTAATACAAAAGAGTACAAATATCAAATAATGGCACAACTCAATTTGGCATCACGTACCACAATATCTATGAGGGTTAAAAAGAAAGAAGTAAACAGAGTCATGAGCAAAAGGCTCAGTGAATAGACCTTACCCCGAATTAGTGATGCCAAACAAAGAGTAAATTATGTACTGGATAATATGAATCAACAAGAGCATCATGCCATGAATGAATATATGAATGTATCCTCAATAATATATAAATAAAAAGTAGATAGTATGTCTCAATGTTATACTATCATCACAACTCTCTCTCAAATATGACACATAATGCATGCCGGCCATGACCATACTATGATATCAAATGCAATAATATATGATGCATATTGATCACTCGATAATCAGGTAACCAGATGATAATAAAATTATATGTGTTTCTTAACATCACAATCATCACCAACATCTCAGTATAATATCATAATACTAGACCACTGTGCATAGTCAACACCTAGTACCCAGTCTCAACATCATGTCAGAATACTCAAAGCATACTCCGCGACCCGCAATAATATCTCAAATATAATCATACCCCGCCACCCGCTATGGTATTAACATCCATCCAGACCGGGCACCCACATAGTTGATAGAAACCTCGTGAGGGTAACTCGCCAAATATACCCCGACGAACGACATGTGTCCGATTGTCTTTGCGCACAGACTCAACTGACCTCAGACATGGGCCACGAGATATCGCATATCAGCGACTATAATTATCACTCCAGGCACCCCTAACCCTAGCGCCTACTCGGGTATCCTCACGCTTTCTATCAACTATCCTATCAATCACATTTCATATTTTTCTTCTAAATGTCAGATCACATGCAGATATCCAGTACGATAACGAGTCAATGCATAATAGAAATTTAGGTGGAATATAAATCAAGAGAAAATTAATGCAATGTAGACTCCAACCATGTATCTAACACATGCATACTTCTACTAGTCTATCACATTCATACTAGGAATCACTCTGACACAAAGTCATAATAGTATAATCATCTCTAATCATCTGTAATCATCTGTAATCATCTCTATTTATCATCACCATACTCATATCCAAGATCAGCCTAATTCTATGCATGATAAAAATATGCTCAACTATAATCATCTCTAGATAAAGTCATATAATTATGCTGAAGGCTACAACATGCATGCACATAATATATACTATAACCTAATTTGAGAAAGACGTCTAGGGGATAAGACTACTCATACTTGATCAGAAGATGCAAACCACGCATCCCTCACATCCGCCAATCAACCGAGTGACATCCATCGTTAGCAAGGTCCACGAGGTCTTAAATAAGGGGTTCAGGATTTGAAAATATTTAAGTAGTATGATGTTAGCCGTTTATCTAATTAGAATTAATTCAATTAAAATATAAAAGTTTATTAGGTTTAGAATTAATTTGTTTTTTGATTACATAACTAGATCTATATTATAAATACGATTCAAGTACTATAATTATACTATTATCATAAAATGCTAACTAGTATAAGGAGAAGAGGTTTGTTTTCTTTTATATAAGAATATTTCTAAATATATAATTATAAAATAAAATAAAAGGATAAATAACTATAAGTATATTGTTGGTCTAATTATCATTAATTTTAAAATTCATACTCTATCTTGATTAATTAGGGACTATGTAGTCTTTACTCGATAAAATAATAAATAAATAACTAAATAAGCCTAGTATTTTATTTTTTGTAGAATAATAATATATAATAAATTAATAGAATTACTTAATATATATATATATCATAAAAATATTAGAATATAAATCTAATAATTATAATTTACAAATTTATCTATTAAACTACTAGACATATAAGTAAATAAATAAATAAATATTGGTATTACATATATTTATATGTAATAGTTTATAACCTAATTAATCATTAATTAATTATAATCAACAATAATCATATTGATGAATATATTTTATTATCCAATAATTAATGTCTAAATCTATTTGTATTAATTAAGAAAGAAATATCTAAATAATTAAATAATGAAAATAAGAATTATTGCACTAGTGTTGGGCTTGGTCCAGCATTGGCCTACTATAGTGCTGGGATGAGCCTAGCACTATAGTAGAAAACAAAGAAGAGAAGAAGCAACTGAGGAAGAAGAAGAAGAAGAAAGGAAGAAGAAAGAAGGAAGAAGAAGAAGAAGAAGAGAAGAGAAGAGAAGAAGAGAAGAAAGAGAGGAGGGGATTGAAGAGCGGACCCGGGACGGCAGGAGGGCACCGGCCGGCTGCTGGCTGGCCGGCCTCTCGCTGGTGGCTTGGCTCCGACGAGCCCGAGCTCGGGTGTGAGCGAGTGAGCGAGCGAGCGAGAGAGAGAGAGAGAGAGAGAGAGAGAGAGAGAGAGAGAGAGAGAGAGAGAGAGAGAGAGAGAGAGAGGGGAAAGGGGCTCATCGTCGCTCACGGGGAGAGAGAGGGAGAGAGAGAGAAAGAGAGAGAACTATAAAGGGGAAGAGAGGCAGTGGGGATGTTGGCGCTGCGGCTGCGGCACCGGCGGGCCCACCGGAGCTAGCTAGCCTGGCCTGGTTGGCCGAGCCAGTCGCTGAGGATGCGTGGCACCTCTAGCCCGTGCCCGCAGCCATGGCACGAGGCCGGCCACGTCATGCCATGCAAAAAAAAAAAAATTTGATTGGGTTGTTACAGTTTGTATGTATTCCAAAACAATAATCTTGTCCTCAACTAAATCCTAGATGAAGTGATGGCAAATATCAATATGCTTGGTTTGCAGGTGGTGAACATCCAATGTTTAGTTGGGAGGTTTAGTTAAAGGGCCTAGAGCAAAGAGATCTCCATCGAAGGACCAACGAGAGCCAAGCCATATTTTCCACTTGTCCACCTCCAACTCAAAGAAGAGAAGATAGATTCCCTTGTTAGCTTTAACAAAGTCCAAAGAGCCTTCCAAATTCCATGCTCTTATGAGAGCATTCTCAAGACCAACTGTGTTGAAGTTCCTATTCATAACCAGTTTATCAACAAGGCACATATTGGCCTTTGTTTTAGAATGGTGAAGCCCTTTCCTAGGGAGATGGCTTCATTCATGCTTTTCTCAGTAGTGTTGAAGTTTCTATTCATAACCAGTTTACCGACAAGGCACAAATTTGGCCTTCGTTTTAGAATAACTTGAATAAACAGTTTAGAGTAGTGGGAAACTAGGTCAAAAAGCTTAGGGGTAGTAGGGAGAAGTATAGAAGGGTTAAGGGGATAGCTAGAAGCTGGGTTAGAGTCCTTAAGCCTCCACTTTAGAAATAACTTTTTTCTTATTCTACCTGTTCTTGCACTATTCAATCTCATGGAGGAGGCACAGCTGTGGCTAGGGGTGTAATCAAGCCGAGCTTGAGTGAGCTGGGCCTAGCTCGGCTCGGCTCGAGAGGTGGAAAAACCCAGCTCGGCTCGACTTGGCTCCAGCTCGATGAGGCTCGAGCTCGGCTTGACGGCTCGTGGGCTTAATGGGCCTACCTGGGCTTCCAAAATCTAATTATTATATTAGGCTAATACAACAACTAATATCATTGCATTTAGAGGGAATGGTAGTTAAAAAGGCATATCTACATCACTAAATTTCTGATATGGGACTAAACATCTAAGAGACTCTATGAAAAAATAGAGAATAAATGGTATAGGAGAGGATTTGAACCGTGGTTGCTGGGTTGATAAGAGCTGCTTGAACTAGCTATGCTGTATGCTATTTATACTTTTATTTTAGTACATATATGTATACTGTCATCTCACATATTATATTCGAGCCTATTCGACCTGAGCTGACTCGAGCTCTTAACGAGTCGAGCTCAAGAGCGTTGCGAGCCGGTGAGCTTTTTTGATAGCCCTAGTCATGGCTGTGGTAATGGACGCAACCATGGTGGATTGTCTAGTTGTGGCCTAGGCAAGTTGGGCTACTTTCCTTACTATCAAATTTGTAAGATTGACAAACACACTACCGATCGCTAACCTAATTGCTATGTACGTGCATACTCCTTTGCCAACATTATTGAAGCCTTTTCCAACTATACTATTACTAATGCTAGTGGTTCATATCAGTATCTTGACATAGGTGCATTGGCTCACATAACATCCGACCTGACTTAGTTGTCAACGATTGACCTATACACCGGTGAGGAATGTATAGTTGTAGGAAATGGGGACTCCCTTCTCATATCTCACACTGGTACTCATTCTCCTACTCCTCAACTTAACTTTTGGATATTTTAGTTGTTAAAAATCAAACCAAAAGTTTATTATCTATTAGTTAAGTGTACATCAGATATCTATCTCTTTGTCAATTTTACTGACAGAAAATTTATCGTGTGTCACATAACAGAATAGGTGGTGGCAACCAATCAATATGGGAATGGTCTTTATATTTTAGAGCATGAACACAAAGTCTTTATGTCTATTCTTCATAATAAACCTTTGCATGCCTCCTGTGATTTTTTGCCATGTCAAACTTGGCCATATGTCTCATTTTGTTACTTTTTTGCTAAATAATTTGGATATCTATAAGTTACTTTCTTGATTTATAATCCTACTTTTTGCAGCAGATGTCGGCTTGCCAAATATCATTGCCTACACATTCTTTCTAATGAGCATCACTCTTTAGAAAATAGGACTTATTCATACTAATATCTAGGGTCCTACCCCGTGTAACATCCAATCTTAGATATTGCTACAGGTTGTTCAAGAGATTTGATAAAAAATCTCAAAGCTCTTTGCTTTGGGAATAAGATCTTAGACTAGTCACTAGATAACAAGGAAGTAATAAAGGCAATGTGATTTTTCTTTTTAGAATAAGATTTATCTTTGACTGCATTATTCTGATTATCTTCATCAATTACCATAATATGATTTCAAATAAAACATAGAATCAAAGAAAACACATGATAAAGAAAATTTCATATCTAATAATCTTCTCTAAGGTTAGAGAAACCTACTCTGCTACCAATTAAAATTTCGGGAGACATATAACTCAAGAACTAATGTATTTTAAAATATGAAATGTATAAATCCAAGTCTTAAAACTAAATCTTACTAGGCCTAGAAAAATCGATTAGAATCGCACTTGAAAACTAAGATATAGTAAGAAAAGGAATCGAAAATTATTCAAACTAAAGTTTTCCAAACATTTCAAACTTTTGTTGAAAATCAATTTTTGACCAAAATAAAAATATTCCAAAGTGATGGGAGAGCTGAGTTCAATAGTAATTGGTTTAAATCTCACCTTCAAGTTTTGGGTAAACTTATACTCCTTTCTAGAATGATCGAGGAGACAAAAAACATAGATATGTGAATGAGACAGACCTTGCCATGCTTTTTTCACTCCTGTATTTATTTAAAGATCTTCGGCACAGCTACTTACACCATCAACCATTTGCCTACACTTGTTCTTGATGTTATTTCACCTTATGAGATTTTATATAGTAAATCACTTATCTGTGAAAATTTTATCATTTTAACTACCATATATATCTTTATCTATGTGGCTAGATTAAAATACATTTGCCCCACCCCTTGTCTTCGTTACATTTTTTTCTTGAGTATAATGTCACGTAAAAGTTTTCAGTGTCTTAACCCTCATATCTCTCGGGTGTATATTACATAACATCCAAGATTTAATGAATTAATATTTTCTCTTTTTAATTCTTCATCACAATAGGATTATAAAAATTTAGACATTTCAAGTTATTGTGAGTACTCCTTGCCATCTTGTCATTTTTCTCTTAAACCCATTCTATTGTTTGCTCATCATCTACTTTTACACATTCTTTATCACACATATGCATTTCTTGTGCTATTGACCCTTCAAGTGACCATATCTAGATTGCCTTTCCTTTATAGGCTAGGTGCTTCTTCATCGATGCTTTTAGGGATGATCAACACACTCCCAAATGTCCATGACGAATCCCTATTTCTATGGTCTACAACTTGCTTTCCAGCTTCCTCTACCACCACAACTAATTCATCTCATCTCCTTCCTTGAGTAATGCTCATCCCAAACCTAAATATTATGCACATATTTGCTCCATTGCATATTCTCTTTTGATCTATTCCTTAATAAATATTAAGAAATAGAAAGACTTTCATTCGGCAACTAGAGATTTGGGTTGGATTGTGGCCATGGAAGATCAAATTCGAGCTCTCACCATCAATCACACTAAGGACTTAGTTCCTTGGCTAGCTCACACCAATATTGTAGGCTCGAAATGGGTCAATTGTGTGAAGTATCTTTTTGATGGATCTGTTGATCATCTCAAGGCTTGTCTTGTAGCCAAAAGGTACACTTACTACTTGGATTTGACTTCATAGACATCTTTAGTCTGATTGTCAAAGCATCTACTATTTGATTTGTATTATCTTTAGCAATCTCAAATAATTGGCCACTCAATCAATTTGATGTCAAAAATGCCTTCTTGAATAGTCTCTTGTAAGAGGAGGTCTACATAGAACAACCACTAATATATGCCAATCTGAAGCTGCCTAAAATCATGTTTACAAATTCATCAGTTTAATACCTTTCTCCTTTCGGCATTGTAGTCATGCAGATCCTTCTCTCTTTGTGCTATCTCATCATGGCAACCCCAGTTACTTATTACCTTATGTTGATGATATTGATCATTGGTAATCATATTGGATTGCTTGATGAATTTATTTGCAAGCTTTATCAAGAATTTGCTATAAAGGATTTGGGTTCTCTAGATTATTTTCTTGGTTTACAGGTTCTTTGTTCTTACACTGACCTTTTTCTCAACCAAACAAAATATACTTAGGATCTTTTATCTCAGCTTTCTTTACTTGATAGCAAACTGGTTTAGACGCATATATTTGTTTTTCATAATTTATCTAGTTTTAGGCGCTTAATTTTCTACTTCCACTTTATATCATTGAGACCATTACTTGGCTAAACATTGCTCATGCATCGAACTCCATTGGTTAATATATGCTATCTCTCACCTATGATCATTTTCAGCTTGTCAAAAGAGTCTTGTGATATGTTCAAGATATCACGCAGTATGCTCTCTTTTTTATGCCATCTAAGTTTAGTGGTCTTCTAGCTCATACAATTACAAGATATATATATAAAATTTAAATAATTTTCTACAATCATGAAAGGTAATTTTAGTATGTGGCAACTTATTCTTGCAATCCACTTATAATATTCATATTTCAAAAACCAAACACCTCTCTAATTCTGAAAATGATTGCATCATTTATTCTAGTATTAAAACCAAACACAATTTTTTTTTGAATAAAGATAACTACTCTCTAAAACAAGAGTAGAAAATGAGGACTTTACACTAACCTTGAATTACCTTTATTCTTTTAACCAATGCAGGCAGAAAGTAATAAAGGAATTCAAAATTATAAACCACATTGCAAAGGGAATAAAAAAAAAAAGAATTCAAAATTGCAGATATATTTTTAAATTTCGGTATGTCTAATGGTCAAATTGTAAATAAACACCCAAGTCCGGGGCAGCCAACCTGATATATTACGGGCCCAGCTCTGGCCCATTAAGTCCGAATAAATTCCATCACGACACAGCCCAACGTCTCTCTCCCCTCTCCGAACAAAAGAAAGCGCCTCCGCCCTCGCAGAAATTCTCCCCCTTCTTCCCTCGCGAAGTCCTGGCGATGGCCGCGAAGCAGCAACAAGCCGGCGACGTCTTCACCTCCCACATCGCCGGCATGTCCAAGCCCCAGCTCTACGAGGTCATGTCCCAGATGAAGGTAAGCCGGCATATTTCTCGTCTTTTGGAGAAAAAGAGAAATGGAGTAAAGGATGAATCTTTATGTTGGTAATTTTGGAAATTGCAGGTCTTGATCGACCAGAACCATCAGCAGGCGCGGCAGATTCTTATCGATAATCCTCTCTTGACGCGGACGCTATTTCAGGTGAGGGCTTACTTCCTCTTTCCTTTTCAAATTGGAATTCTTTCGCAAGTTAGGGTTAATGTTTGTTTAGTTCTAAACTTTTGGTTTGTAATTGTTTGCGGGGCTTACACCCTGTTCGGAATCACCGAATCTGCGGAATTCAATTTATTTGGAATTCTAATTTCACCAAATTCGCTGTTTGGAACCATTAAGTGATTGAGATTTGGATGGATCTCGGTGCATGCAATGAAATCCGATGATTTGAGGTCAGATTTGAATGAAATTTATTGCCACTTTAAGTTAACTTTTCCGAATCAAAACTAACCATTAACTGTTGCATTCTTATTGAAGCTGCGAAATAGTTAGAAGGAATATAATGAAATGAATTCCTGACTTGTTCCAAACAACAACCTTAGATGGATTTCATTTCAGTTTCATCATCTAGAATTTGTTTTAAACATACCCTTAATAATTTAGGAGTTTCTTGATTACTTAATTCTAATGCATAGTGGTTGCATGTGAGTGAATGAATAGTAGATTATGGATGAATAGCTACCTCAATATTCGGATGTCAATACTATATGTACTATATGTCCATCCTTATAATTTTTTTTACCTTGCAGATGGTGGTAATAGTTTTCAGTTAGAGAAATAACCTCATTATGATGGGGGTAATTTTGATACATTTTAGCACTTTGGGATTATAATAGCATCTAATCTACCTATTTGAATCTGGACATCAATTGAAAGAATTCAATGTTTCACTATCTTAGAAGGTGGGTCATTTATGTCAAAGAGCATTTTCAGTTGCACCAACACATTGTCTAAGTGGTGGTAAAAGGAAGAAAATACTTATGGGTACCGTGACTATTTTTGCTAAAAAATTTTAAAGAAATAAAATGAAGCCTCATTACTAAATTTGACTATTGTCTTAACCAGTTTATCTAAAGTTCCATAGGTTTGGATCTTGAACCTTGGAATAGTATAATTTTCATGAAAATGAAGAAGTAATGGTGTTGATATAAATTACAAAGTTGTCGAACTTATACCATAAAATGATTTTGAGTGTCAAATGTTCTGAATTAATTAAAAAAAAACTAAGAGGCTAAAAGGACAAGATTGGCAACAACAAGAAATCAACAGCAACCAAGCCTTTAGTCCAATGTATTTGGGGTCAGCTATATAGATAATTTCTCTCCATGCATCTATATGTAGTGCATTCTATTGTGTCAAATTAAGCGCTATTCTATCATTGCTTACTTGTTTCTCAAGACCTAGTTTTGTTCTTCTCCTTCTTGAGGAATCTTCTATTTGAATGAAATCACTCCTTTATACTAGTGCATTGCATTCATATGTTGTTTTCTAGTTGCCCAATATCCCGATCCATTAAGTGTGCTGGTCTTATTTGCTCCTATAAAACTTCCTTCTCACTTTATGGTGTATACGATCACACAACAGGCTAGAAGTTTTTCTCCATTTCAACCATCCTGCTTCAGTTCTATGTGCAATGCCCTCATCAATCCCTACTTTTGGGTGAATTATAGGTCCAAAGTAACATGAATACACTCTTTTAAGTATATCTTACACATCAAAATTATTCTATGTCCATTATTGTGATAAAAATCACATTCCATATGTCAATCTTAGATCTACTTAGTTGAAACTCGAAACTTTTAGGGTTTAGGGTTTAGGGTTTAGAAAACTCAGTTATCTCTTCTTGGATCACCCTCAAACTTCTAGTATCTCTATCATACATATCCTTAATAACATCAATGTATTTATTCAATACCTACTTGCTTCACTTGCACCCACGACATGAACTACACACAAATCCCATCATAGGCTTTTTCTAGATCTCAATAAATAACATTTGCAGATCCTTCTTCTTTTCTGTACATTTCTCCATCAAACACCTTTTTAAGTAGAAAGCTTTTGTAGTCAATCAATCTAGCATAAAACAAAATTGGTTCAGTTATACTCGTTTATGTCTTAATCATTAGTCAATTACTTTCTCCAAATTTTTATAGTATGATTCATAATTTCGATTCCACAATAATTTGTGCAACACTGTATATCTCATTTATTTTTATTTAATGTTATTAAAAGCTAAGTAATTGGTTATAAGAGAAAATGATAATTGGGTTTTGCAAGTTCAAGTGCGGATTTGGTTGCAGTTAGCTTTGATCATTTGGTATTATCTTGAGAACCAAAAATTGCTAAATGTTGGGTAGGTTTGATAAATAAAGCTTCAAGGCTGCTATACTTAGCCTAGTTAACATTTATGTTTTTCTCAGGATGATTACTAACAGAGATTGATGCTTTCTTTCATAAATTATTAGAATATTTTAGGGAGGATAAAGAACATATAGTTACGAACTTATGATACCCTTGGAGGTGTCTCTAGCAAATTTGAATTTTCAACATGTGTATTCTATGTGGCCAATCCATTGGGTGCCACAGTGGCTACTTCTCATGTAATATGAGGAGGGCAATGTACTAAAAAACTGGGCATTGTGCTGGTACAGGCAAAACTAGACCACCAAGAAGGTACAAGACAGAAAATCGTCACATGATCTATGCAATGTCCACAAGGCAATGTTTAACACGGAGGATGTGCTACTCATTGATGGTCGTCACTGTAAAGATATTCAAAATACAGTATGAGAAAATGTGCTCATTGATACTTTATAAGAATTGTATTTAGTAAGTGTTTGTTATGACAATTGAAATGTAGGTTAGGGTTGAGAGATACTAAGGAGATTTGCAGAAAAGTTTTACGGAAGGGATTGATAGGTGGTGGAAGTATGTGGTTATGTAATCAGCTGGGGAAAGAAGATAATGATGATTTTCATGCCAATATTTCTTAAATTGTGTATAACTTCTTATACAGCATCCAAAGTTGCAAATAGGTCCTTTTTTCTTCTATTAATGGGTGCCTGTGATTTATTTTGGTTTTTTCTAGTCAACTTTTACAATTAGGTCTCCAACCTTACAAATAGGTACTTCATAATTATGGATTGGCATTTATTTCTTAGAAGTTACAATAGGATCCTTCAGGTAATTTGGTTGAACAGTTGAGATTATATTTATTTATGCCTGACATGCCTCAAATTTTCACGCCTAGGTTGTTGGAATGTGTATAATGAACTAATGAGGTATCATAAGAGATTACACAGTCACATTTAATTATTTTGTATACAGGCAAGCATACAGGTGTACTGATGGTGAAGATCTAATGGCAAGATCATTGGAAATTAATAATAGCAATTTTACAAATAGTTTCAACATTTCAAATCTGATGTTCTCTAGATGTAAAGTGAGGACAATTAATTTCCACGTGTTTCATGTAGTAACATGGTTAAGTTTAATTGTTTATGGACGAAAATCTTGCAGAGCATATGCCAATATATTGCTGAGTAAAGTAGATTACTTGACTTGCAATATTATGGGAGAAAAAAATGGATTGACGTATTGATCTATCCCAATCCGAATTGCAGAAACAGATTGGCCACTATGGCTGATTCGACTGATCCCCGATCCAAATCACTCAAAACGGATGACCGGTATAATAGATACGCATCATTTTCTCAAGCAGCCAATTTCAATCTTGAAACCGATATTTAGAACCTCAATTAAGGCCCTTATGGAACTTTAGAGCTATAGTCTAGCATATATTATAGTATAATATACTTTTCTTTCATCTTTCTTCTGCCCATCAGTAGGCATAATAGCACTGATGATCAATGGATGCAGACATTTTGATGCCTCGGGTACTGCAGGGTACTGCAAAGAATACTTTTATCTGCAGCTAATGGTAAGATGATAATGTTTTCTCTATCTGTGGTTCTTATTCTTAGGACATAGGGGGCTCCAGAAAGTAAGATTTAAGTATTAAGAGGGCTAGACCATTATAGGGAAATATCTGGTGTAGTATGTTAAGGATTAGATGTTTAATAGTTCAAATTGAAGAATAAATTTGCTTTACCTTCCTATCTATCTCATTTTGATGTTGAAGCTTGCTCTTTACTCCTTGAGCAGGATGCTCAGCACAGAGGCTTTTGTTTTTCCTTGATTGATATGCTATCTTATTTCATGGGTTCCTGCTCATCTTTGGAAGTGAGAAAGATTTTTTTTAAAAGATTATACGAAAATTATCCTGAAGAAATTGGACACAATTGTTTAAAAGAATGGAAACAAATCATCCAATTTGCTATTTACATCTTATAAAGAAAAGGTATAGGTGCAATACTGCTCTTCATTTAGCTGTTCTGATTGCAAAAAAAAAGAGTAATGACCTTATTAAGGTCTCTTGTTATGCATCAAATTAATAAATGGATGAAACTAATAATTATAGTCTGACAAAGCATATTGCAGTTTTTAGGTTATACTAGTTAACAACAAGGTTTTAAGTATCGGCCTTCCGTTTCGGACAATTCAAAGCAGGGTGCAACTAAATCAGCCATTTTGGCCGATCCGTTTCGGCGATACAAATTGGGATCGACCGATACTTGAATCCATGGTTAACAATATAAGTGATACACACCATGTTTCTTGATCTATACATATTTAAAATGCATATAAAATAAACTTTGACCGATATGAGTGTTTTTGGTATTTAATCATATCCAAGACTATATTTATGAAAGATACCTTTATTGAGATACCAACCACATAGATAGAGGTCTTAAATAGAATTGCCTCTTCCATCTGTGCTCTTCTGGATATTTGAATACTACTAGATTCTATTTTTTGGTTTCAACACAGATGGAGGGATTTGTCGCTAATCAGTTTTTGTAATCTGTACTGTTTCATTATCAAGTTCTTTCTAACAAAGTGCGCTTGAGTTATGTTCTGAGATTGGTTTTAAATCAATTGGTTATCACTAATCCTTTAATTGCAGGCACAGATAATGCTTGGAATGGTGCAACCTCCTCAAGCGGTAATCCTCTCTTTAAACTTTCTGCTTTATGGTTGGAGTATTTTCAAGGAACTAAACTTTTACTCTTCAGATTCCTATTGTCCAGCAAGCTTTGTCGCAATCTCAATCATCACTAACAGGACTGTCTCCAAATATTCAAGCTGCCCAGTCATCACCAATTCAATCTGGAGTACAGGGACAGATTACTGCTCAATCTGCATTACCTGATAAACAGCAACATCCAGCTCAACCCTCTATTCCATTGCCACCTGTTTCCTCTGTTCCTTCTTTGGCATTTCAACCGCAAAATATGGCAAATCCCCCACAAGCAATGCAACAAGTTAAGGCATTTTCTATTTCTCAAGTGCCATCTATGTCGCTTCCACAATCTTCTCAGATTCATAATGCAACTCTTCCCCCTGCTCCTGTACCTCCACAATATTCAATTCTACCATCCCATGTGCCCATGATCTCTGGCCAAATGCAACAGCCTTTGCAGACTCCTGGAATGTTCAATCAACAACTGCAACCACCTTTGCCTCAGCAGCCTAGGCACCTTTCGATGCCACCTTTCCAGCATCAGATTCATTCACAGATGCCTCACACTCTTGGGTTTCAGGCATCAAGTGCTCCTCAACAGTTGTTGTCACACCCCATGTTTCATGTAAGAATGGCAACCACAGCTGGATTACATTTTTCCCATTGATTGAAATCCTTGTAATATGTTATCTTTTTGGTTAATTATGCAGTCAGCTGGCAATCCTTCATCTACCTTTCCTCAAGGACTTCCTCCATTGCCTAATCAGCCACCACCTCAGCAGCTATATCAGGTGTGGTTTTTATATTTTTCTCCTCAAATTTTCTATGGAATCAATTATTAATGTTTTCGAAGCAGCCTCTTTGTAAAATGAGGGTAAGGTTATGTATGTTCTCTTCTGCAGACTCTACTTATGTGGGAGCCTCATGCAATTAGAGTCTTTTTATGTCTTGCTCTATGTGTTCATTGATACTGGTCTATACGTGTCTTACATATTAAGAAATTAAGCTTCTTCTGAGTTCTGATCCATATTATGTTGTAGTACTAAATAAACATATAACTAGTTATCTGGTCTTATCATGTCCTTATTTCAAATTTGTGTCCATGCTTCATAGACAATATAAAAGTTTGTGCAAACTGCAAATATTGTATTTATATTATTAAATGTTATCTATGGTAGCTCCTGCAAAACTGCAAATATGCAATCTTTTCAAATGGAATAAAATTGTTATATAATATGATCTTTCTGTTAGTAAACAATTTATTTAAATGGTTCCAACTTGACAGGATAGAAAATCTATCTGGATACCTTTACTTTTTTTAAATAGTTATCATAGAGTACCCAAAGAAATTCTATTTATAAATTTGAAAGTTAATAAATGTTTAGTGTTTGAGACTCGGTAGGCATGCAAGAATGGACAGAGTCAAAATACTTGAGTGAGTTGATAGCGTGGTAGCTTCTGCCTCACTTTTCATGTGCACCTCTTTTCATTTTTTAGGTTGGCTTTTAAAGCACAAGATTTAAAGATTGTCTGGATGACAAAAAAAGAGTTATAGTGACTTTTGGTTGCACTAGTTCTTCAGAAGTTTTTTTGTTGGATACCAGGTCTCTTGGATGCAGCTATTTTAGGTGTAATTTATTCTCTAACAGCTTAGCGTTCATCATTGGGGAATTATGAATCTATGTTTATTTGGGAGTATTGAAAGATAATGTAACTTCTCACTTGTAATTAAGTAAAATCCTGGTTCACTAATTCCATCAGTTTGTGCTTACTTATATATCATTTTCACTTGGATGGCTGCTATGCATGGTAAAAAAAAATCTAATTAAGGAAAATAGGATTAGGTTAGCAACTGCAATACACTTAATACTTCCAGAGAAAGAGAGTTTGTAGCTATAATAACTGATTAACTGGGAGTCGGATAAATGTTATCTGTTTGCCAGAAATGATGTGGATATGAAAATTATAAGGAGATTACAATGGTAGCAAAGAAGGATGAGTAATGGGCTGAGATAATTGCATGCAACAACCTTAAGCAGAACACCATAGATATCAATAGGACACTATTCGGACAGAGTTATAAAACATATTACAGGTAAATAGATAATTAACAACCGTTTCTCTTTGATTAGTGACAGCTACAGTTCTATAACATTTTACATTGCATTAGACTAAACTTTACTACACCAAAATGTCCAACATTGTTGCTTTTGAGGTTTCTATTTCTTTTTCTAATTCCTTCAGTATCTTAGGATGTCAAAAAGCGGAATTGAAATGTAGAAAAAAGAAGTGTCTGGGACTCTGGGTTGCCAAAATATACTCCATGAGGCAGGCTGATAACAACACTGTTGCTGGTATTTTGTATCAGCGTACCTTTTCTCAAGTTAAGACTATCTAACCATATGAATGAGGAGTGTTGGAAGGCATTACTGAGAAAACTCAGTTGTGTAGCTTCAGATTTGGCATTTTTTGTTATGGAGAAAAGAATGAATATAAAGATCTGATGTTAAATTTGTGATATCTTATAAAGAATAATGAACGCTAGCCCCTAGTTTCTGCACTGACAAATTCAGTGAAATAGATTGTGTGCATATTTTGTTCTTTGTTCTCTTTTTCAGTATGTCTAATCTCAATCCATAGTGTCTAGTTGCTGCTTGTCATATAAGTGAATGCACTTTAAAATCTTTTGATCTAGTAGGAACAGGAACTTGTGAAGTATCTGGTTGTTTCTCTCTAGAAGCAAGAATTTATCTTAGACTGGAGATTGTATAAAATTGTCAATTATTTGTGAGTTGTAACAACGCAATTTTTTCTCCCTATTGTTAGAGTTGCAGGTGGACTAGGAAAATTAAATTTATTTAATACTTAGAATAGACTGAAGTCAGTACTGAGATCCTCAATGAAAAACCTCCACTGGCTTACTCGTCAACCCCCGTTGAACCTGCAATGACTGGATGGGATATTAAAGCTGTTTCCAAGTTAGAACCATAAGATCCAATAATCAATATCAAGACATGCACTTATTGACCTATTGGAGTATCCAGTTTGAGGCCTTGGTATTGACATTGCCTCTATATTTGTTTTTTCCATATCAAATTTAAGCATTGAAAACATGTAATTCATTTGGACCTACAGTTATACTATATCATCTCATGTTCCCCTATCCTCCTCTACAATAAAATCTAATGTTGTACTGGATAAATAGCTTCTCTTCGGATCCCTTCATTGCCCTTTTTAGCTGATCCCAAGATGATGAACATGAAGCCGGAGATCGAATCAAGCATGAATTTAATTTTGGGTGGTCTACACTTTGAAATATTAAATCAAACATGTAACCAATGTATGTATAGCTGGCCTTCGCTTAAGCTCGGCTTAAAATTAGTTTCGAGCTTGATCCAATTGATTAAGCTTGATTTGTTTCATATATGAGCTGAGCTTTGTCGAGCTGAGCTCAAGCTGGCTTGATTATTTTGATAGCCTAGCCGTATATGGCTAAATTGTGTCATATGAACTAGATCTAGGTCGATTTGGACATACTAAAATTATAAAAATTTAGGTAGTGGTAGTCTTGTAAATTAGGGTTTTAATGACTTTGATTTCACCTAAATTGGAGCTTAGGATAAAGAGAAAGAGTGAAGTAAAATCAGAATGGTAAATATTTGATGTTATGGTGGTCCTTGGAGGGCGGTGGACGGTCAAGGGTGGTGGTTGACGGTCGTATAGTAGGGTGGTTTGTGGTGGAGGAAGGTAGTTAGGGTTTGGAAGATCAGAAGACTTATATGGTTATAATCTATTCTTAGAAAGGTAAGGACAATCTATTGGGTATATGAAAAGATAAAAGATGAAAATGATAAATTAGCTAAATTCATATTTATTTAATGATAATTATCAACACATGTTCGCTCCTATTTATAGAAGTAAAAATCCTAGCGAATCGGAGCCATATACTATATTTGAAATTCAAAATGATAAGATAAAGTTAACTAACTAACTCGCTTCGACTCGACTAGACTCGACTTAAATTATGTGGTTGGATGGTAACAAATTATTGCTTATTTTCTCTATTTTAGTTGTTCCTTACCTAAATCAATGCTTATTTTTTACAGGGCGGTCCGCATATTGGTGCGGATTATAGTTCTCAAGCTGGAATGTCCATCCAAGCTGAAAGGGCAGCTCCTTGGGTACCTGGCCTTCCTGAAGCATCTACAGCTGGGTCCCAACTGCTGGGACCACCATCTTTTTTTGCCGGACAGATGATGCAAGGCATGGGCAGTCAGCCACCTCGTCCACGACCGGTTGTTATTCTTAAATCAAGTTTAGTATTTCCATTCCTAGGACTGCCCTTAATTTTATTAGTTCTTTCTTTGTTGTTGTGCAGTTGACACCTGAAATGGAAAAGACCCTACTTCAGCAAGTTTTGAACCTCACTACTGAACAGATTAATTTATTGCCTCCTGAGCAAAGACAACAGGTGCTTCAACTACAAGATATGCTTCGATAGTGATGAACCAGCCGTTCAGTGCAGATGACTTTAGAGAAAATTTTACATTCTACACCACAAAGTTTTAAGTAGATTGGCCGTTACAGTGCTGTTTTGCTGCTCTTAGTAGTGGTTCATTATTTATCATAGGCCATTTGGTTCAGCTGTGCTTAAAAGCTCTTACAATTATCTAGATTCGCTTGTCCTGCCACATCGTTGTCCTGTCTGTTAAAGTGTTTGTCCTAAATTTATTTAATTTTGTCTGTCCTAGTTTTGATGACTCAGTAAAGCATGTTTTTCGTTTTGGCATGATCTAAATCTTTTTATGCTTGTACTCTGCCTTCTCGAAACACTGAAACTGATGGATTATTTAATGCATAACATTTTCGCATGACCGGTTGGATTTGCTGCAGCTCTGTTCTCTTTTTGGGTAGGGAAGTATGTAGATCATGGCAAATTGAAAGCAGATGTATTGTTATTTGCAAATGGAGATGCTGGATGTTGAAAATTGCTGGCTAGTAGTCCTCTAATCTTTCAAGATGTAATGAGCTTGATACACTAATATAATCGTATTGATAAATTTATTCCTCCAATCAGTGATCGTGTGATCTCAATATAAAGTGTTTCACATCCTTTTTCTCTGCAGATGAGCTGCTCTCATGATTCAGCAATTCTTGAGTTGTGGTTACTGTGTAACTTATATCTGATGGGAGAGCTATCAGTAAGTCGTCCTTATTTCTAGAGTTTTAAGAGAGATTTCCTGCATTGTAAACGAGAGTAAAACCTCCCATGGCAATGGAAACAATCCCCGGCTATCTTCTGATCAACTGACACTCCATTTGAACCTCACAACTGCAATCTTATGCAACCGTCCCAAATCTCAGAACCCTAACCTTATTCTCTATTAACGACACCAAAACATTCAGATAGCCCCAAATTTCTAGTAACTTCTTCATTGAAAAAAAAGACTAATAATGCTCCTCTCCGTTCTTATCCTGAAACAAGTAATTGATTTGTCCCATGTTTCAACTTGGCTTCTTTATTGGGAACTGACATGGAAGGAATAAGATCATGTGCCCAACCAACTAATTCCAAAGCAGTAGGCCACGTACGGGTTTACCGTTGTCCGTTCTCCGTACAATTTTCTCTTCCTCCCTCATTCCTAAATTACCGATTCCACCCTCTACTTCAACTCACCTGTATACCTGGGCAGCCCTACTACCGTACTGTCTCCGAAAACAAAGAAAGTCTTCAAGCATTTCTTTAAGAGAAGTCCACGTCTCAAATTTCATTCTTAAATCCCAAAATCGACGGGCTCCACCCACCAAATCCACGGTTCCATGCATTCCTAATGCTTTTATATACTCCATCATCCCTCCCTCTCCTTGTCTCCAACCTCCTCTCTTCAGTCTTTCCTCCGTTATTCGCCATTAATTTTTTCTACTATTCTCCCTTCCTTTCTTTCTATCCTCGCCGTCAATATTGCCGTTGCAGCTGAATCATGAGGATGAGCTGCAACGGCTGCCGTGTCCTCCGCAAGGGCTGCGGCGACGACTGCGTCATCCGACCGTGCCTGCAGTGGATCCGAAGCCCTGACGGGCAGGCCAACGCCACCGTATTCCTCGCTAAATTCTACGGCCGTGCCGGCCTCATCAACCTCATCGCCGCCGGCCCCCAACACCTTCGTCCTGGTCCGTCTTCTTCCGACGTACTATTATCTTTGTTATAAATTGGGACAAAAATAAAATAAAATGTTTATTGTTTTACTATACGTGACAGCTATATTTAGGTCACTATTGTATGAAGCCTGCGGTCGGATTGTGAACCCGATTTATGGGTCGGTCGGGCTGTTGTGGTCCGGCAGGTGGCAGCAATGCCAGGCGACCGTCGACGCCGTTCTGAGAGGGGCGGCGATCCCGCAGAGCACTGCGGGCACCGCCGCCGCGCCGCCTCTCAAGATTTACGACATACGCCACGTCACGAAGAACCGCCACGCCGGGACGGAGCTACATAAGGTTGACACCAAGTCCCGGGCGCAGTTCAAGCGGCCGGGCGCTGAGCCCGTTGAGGTCTGGGTTGAGCCGAGCCGTGAGTCTGTGAGCCAGGAGTACGACAGCGAGTTCTCCGCGGAGACGACCACCAACTCGCACATTAGCCATGCCGAGCTGAGCCGAAAGATTGGAGACGGAGTTGAGGAGCGCGACATGGGTCTAGAGTTAACCCTAGGGCCCCTAGGGCTCCTTCCGGCGGCTGGACCCGTCGAGGAGATCCGGTCGGACGCAGACGAATCAAGATCTGACACGTGTCCGGCAAATGCTATGCCGACAACTCCGGCGTGACCCTGTTAATTACAACGCGTCTGAAAACAAGTCCTGGGGTTGTTTAAGAAATTAAATGTTTCTATTATATGAAATTATGAATCCATCCCTCGTAATGGCCTCCTTGTTACTTTCCTCCTTTTGATTTCACTTTTGTAAAGCAATTACTTCATCTTATGGCTAATGTTATATTTGCAAACCTTGTCATAATTAATAGTGCCCAATTATTGCCTGCAGCTTGGTAGTAAGTGTATATATATGCTAGCTAAAATGATCTTTTGCCAGTACTTCACGAAAAGAACTGAAAGAAAAGAAAAAGATGTTAGTGTTCCCCACTATCTTTTCAATCAATACTATCTGTGAGTTATATGCATGTTAGACTAGTACGAAGCTTTTGTCAAAGAGTTAGTTCTTTTATTTCTCCATATCTTTCGTGTACATCAAGCTAGTTCTAGTTTGGTGGCAGAATAAGTAGACAATTAGGATTGGAATAAAATAAAACTTATTCAGGACAAAATAAATTTCTGTTCCAACTTTTTGTTGAGTGTGAATTGGTTGACAAAAAAAGGGTAAACACTGAGATAAGATAGCGTTTGATTATGATTAAAATAAGAAACAAAAATGATCAAATTGACATTATTATTTGGTGGCAAATTAGCTCTTTGTATTTTGGAATAACTTGGTGGAATAAAAGATAACTGGATAAGTGTCACTAGCTACTTTTGTTTTCTTATCTCGCATTTGACATGAGCTTTTTAAAATAAAAGAGGATTTATCCTGAATAACCCTTTTTTCAACTCTATCAAACAGGCCTTAATGAATTGTTTTCGCTTCGGCTTACCGTGAAAAAAGAAGAAGATTATATGCATATGCAGCATTATGATCCCGAAACAAGATAACGAACTACTAGAAGTCGTGAAGATACTTACTTTTATATTTAAAATATGTTAGGAGAAAATGAGAGATGGATAACCGGTTTGTAATCGAATAGTATTAGTTAATGGCAGTGGGTTTCTCCTTGGACTGGGTCATTAATTATTATATATGGCAATATTGTTGAATGTCACTTAGTGAAGAATATTCAAACATGCAGAAGACTGTTGAAATCGAATAAAAAAGGATATATATATATATATATATATATATAGGTTCATAACTTACATTAAAATTAGATTTATCTATATATATATTGTGATAAGATCTCGTCGATTTAGAAAATGGGATAATGCTCAGTTGTCGGTTTAACTGGGACACTATAAATTTCCACTTTTCTCTCTGTCTAAAAAATGGAACTGGTAATATTTATGTATATTTATTTCAAGTTGTCATTTCCACCAATGGCTAAATTAGCCAAACATACCAGGGTTATTAGAATGACTCAATCTCAAATTGAATAAGTCGGAAGACTTGACAGAGAAACAATTTTATGATTAGAAATACTTTTAGTAGATATCATCAGAATAGCTTTTATCAACAACTTACAAGGAGAACTAATTTAACCCATAGTTTTATTAACCGCTTTTAGGATAGCAAATCACTTGATTTAGAAAGGGTGAATAGTTTGGCTAATGGCCAGAAAATAAATCAATCAGCCTTTTCTTTGTTAATATTAGACTTGCTGTAGACTAATTGCCACATCTACCTACCCAACTTTTCGAATTTTTTTTTTATTATTAATTTAAAACTTGCCCAATTTGCTGCCCACTAATAAGCTGACTGCATAATCCAACAGCATACTTGGAGAATAAAAACTGGCCTATTTGTGAAAGTCTCATGAAAAAGAATTCATCTTTATTTTGACGTTCGATCTATTTAACATTTTTTCATCTCTTGAAAAATAAAATTGCTTCAGCACACTAATTGAGGTTATGCTTTTCATTAAATATAAGTCTAGAATTTTTTATATTAATAAGTTGCATCTTTTCTTTGTTTACGTTCACGTTAGTATTAACTTAATATAACTCATTATAATCTTGCCACTTCAAAGTAACTGCAGGGTGGAACAAAATGCAAGAGAATTAAAGTCAAGTCTCCCATGCTGAAACAAGCAAAAGAGAGAACATATAAATTAACCCTACAATAACTATGTATAACTACAAATCAGACAAAAGTAGGGAAACAATAATTGAGTTTTAAGATCAGAAGATCGAAAATTCTAGCAATGGTAGTAAACCTGTTAGGGCTAACTTATCTATCACCTCACAAGCTTACAATTCTCTATCAGGATAACATTTATCTCAGTTCCATTCTATTTCATACCTAACCAGTGACATATACAAAAGAAATATACTACTCCAGTGAACAATAAAGTAGTTGGTCTCTCGATCCATCTAGAACATTCTGGAATGGAGCACCACTCTAGTGACAATGATCATCTGTTGCAGGAATTTCCTGCAGTGATCCAAGTAAGTCAAAACTTTTTATCTGCCATCCAATGATGCATGAAATCCATGCAATTAGGGTTGATGAAAATCTGCCCCAGCCCTTATCAAGCTTAATACGAGTCATCTTGATGAAAATTTTAACATAGAATAATTAGTCGCGTGGTTGCCATGAGATCCATCTTATAGTAAGAAAACTATGTGCCAAGGTTTGTCTCATCACTCCAGCTTTTGTATTAGAATATTCCCCGCTCTCTATTTGTTACCACTGCTATGTACTATTATTTATTTGCTTTTGTTTCTTCCAATTGTCTTGATTATATATATATATATATATATATATATATATATATATATATATCTTCATCTTTAACCTATTTTTTAATCGTCTTGCTGTACTGCGTTATGGTATTAGATAACGTGTAGGAGTAGTACTTACTGCATTATAATTAATTATCGGAAGCGTTGGGCACACTAATCAGCTTTTATATGAGGTTTAAGATAAGGATTGGAATTTATATATAGGGGCTAATGACATAATTAGGCACCTTCTGAGCTAAAACTTCTTTTGAAAAGATCACCGGAACAAAATCACTTTTGGTCTGCAACAGTAATTTTTTGTCAAAACTCTAGATTTTCGATCGAAATGGAGGGCCGGTTGAAACAAACCCTCATTTTATCATAATGAAAATCTCATGGATCCTGTGATTTTAATCTACTAATTGAAGCTTAATTTTAGCTCTAAAAATGGCTATAATGATCCTGTTGGCATTTTGCAACTTAATTATATTTTGTTTTACAATTAGCAACAATAAATTATTGTCTGCATCTTATATGTAAATTATATACACTATTATTAATATGGTAAGATGTGCATCTACTGCAGAAAATGTTTGCACTAAGTTTTTCAAAATCCAAATTTGTCAATTAAAAAAGAGACTAATTAAGTTGCAAAAAAGCCTGTTATCCATTTTTAAGCGAAGTTTCGTTTTGTCTTTTTTCTAAGAACTGAAGCAGAAACTGTTCGAGATTTTGATCCTTAACCATAAGTATTGATACGAGTTGCAAAACGTATAAATTATTGGACTTTCGGTAGTATAGAATATAGTCTATTTTATGGAGATGGTGCAAAGTGCAAAGCACTGTGGTTTTATAATCCAGGTGGGAATGGGGTTGATTAGTTAGCAAACAATCGAATTCTTCAATTAATTAGATTAGACATTTAATTAAGTACTTTCATCAAGCTTCCATTAATTTCTTAGATAATGCAATCAACATCGTGGCTTAATATCCAGATCCTAGTAATCTAAATTATAATTAGGTCAATGGGTTTAATCACTCAATCTGTAGATTGTCATAAAATCAGAATAATTGAGCTGATTCATTGACCTACCATCAGAATGCGTCTCTATTTGTTGAACGCAGCTTAATCTGAGTGCTATGATCCATGTTGATTGTAAAATAAATAAATAAATGCTAGCTGGAGGACTAAGTTCTAATGACAGCTATCATTTATCAAAGATAAAAATAAAAAATATGAAGGAATAGATATTGTCATTATTCTTTCATGATTGTACGAGTTCTTGGAAGTAAAACATAGCAACAATTACGGATGTCGAAAACGATGGCTTTCATGGTCTAAGAAAATTGTACGTGAATACTTTTAACTTTGAGAATTTCTGAGACTTCTTTATGGTATATGTGAACGGTTGAGAAAGTCCAAAACATCATAAAACCTGCACATAGCTTTTATTAGAAAATCCGTGTTATATGCTGCGCTGCTTACTTAATAAGGGAAAATCCTTCATGAATCTATCTCATGAAAGATCACTCTCTAGAGTAAGAGAGTCTTGATCTAATACCAATTAAAAATGTTAAAATTTAGCTCAAATTCAGTTTCAGCAAGTTTTCAGCAAGTTTTAGTATTTTGTGCCAGTGCATTCGAACGGGCCCTAGGGGCGTTCGAACGCAGTTTCCAGACAAACGCTGCTTGATGCAGGCATTCGAACGGCCCAGCCGCGTTTGAATGTAAAATATCAACCCGAGAGAAAACTTGATGCAGGCGTTCGAACGATCCAGTTGCATTCGAACGCGAATCTCAACTCGAGAGCAAACTGTGATAAGCGTTCGAACGGGGCCCTTGCTTTCGAACGCCAATTTGGGTTCAGTAATATTTTTACTAGGCGTGTTCGAACGCACCTCGCGGGCATTCGAACGCCTTGCGGGAAAGCTTCATTTTGAGCCAGCCCTATAAATACTAAAGTGAGTTTTTAGGGCTTAATAGTTGAAGAGAATATTTATGAGGGTGAGCCACCATTGTATTGAGAGTGATTAGAGTTGCTAATTTGCTTACATTGAAGGGGTAAGAACTTCGCCCAACGGATGTAATTGGGAGATTTACATGGTGAAAAATATTGCTCTGCCCATGGATGTAGGCACATCGTCGAACCACGTAAATCTTGTCTCTCTCTCTATTGTCTCTATTGCTTTTATACTTGTGATTACTTACATTGGGGTGTCTAATATATTATTATGAGTTGTTTATTGCTATTTCATTACTATTAGCACCGTATTAGAGTTTTCCCCACACTTGCATTGGTTTTGCCATTACTATTCGCTTTGTATATTTTGGGGTGAAGGTTTTGCTTTCATTTCCTTCACCCATTAGGGTATTTGCACAATAAATTGGTATCAAAGCATCAAAGTTTCAAACCTAGGCTATTGGATTTGGAAATGGTGTGGATTTGAAATTTTTTTTTGCTAAAATAGGGGAATCATCCAAATCAGGGAAAATTATCTCAAATGCAAAATTTGAAGTAGAGAAGTTTGATGGCACCAACAAATTTGGAATGTGACAATGTGAAGTGATGGACATCTTATTCCAATAAGAATTGGACATCACCTTGGAGGAGAAGCCCAAAGAAGTATCCGAAAAAGAATGGGAGAAGATGAACTAGCAAGCTTGTAGCACTATTTAGCTTTGTCTAGCAAACGACCAAAAGTATTTTGTGATGAAGGAAAATTCAGCGAAGAGCTTGTGGAAGAAACTAGAGGACAAATTCATGACCAAAAGCATTGAGAACCGACTCTATTTGAAGAAGTTTTTCATATTTCAATACAAGATTGGAATACATATGGTTGAGCATTTAAACTCCTTCAATAAGCTACTTGCATATTTGCAAAATTTGGATGTGGAGATCTCAAATGAAGACAAAGCATTGGTACTTTTGAATTCTTTACCGGATACCTATGACCATCTCACTACTACTTTGTTTTATGGAAATGACTCTATACAGTATGATGGTGTTGCAAATGCACTGATTAACAATTAGTATTAGAAATGAACAAACAAGCTACTCATGAGTCATCATATGATGCTTTGATGGTAAGGGGTAAATCAGAAAACAGAAAATTTATAAAGAGAGGCAAATCTTTCTTAAAGTCAATGGGTGCATCTTCTGATAGGAAAATGATTGCAAAAGACCAATGCTCCTATTATCAAAATAAAGGGCATTGTAAGAAGGATTGTCCTGTATTAAAGAACAAGGACAAAAAACTTTAAAAGGCAAATGTGGCACATTCAGATGATGAGGATTTAGAGAATCCCTTGATGGGCTCGGCTTTTGCTTGTAGCACAAATGAGTGGATTTTGGACTCCAATTGCACATACTATATGTGTTCTAATCGGAGTTGGTTTTTCACTTTTGACAAAATCTCTGGTGGAGTTGTATTCATGGGCAATGATAGCCCATTTAGAGCTGAAGGCATTGGCACCATTCGCCTAAAGCTTCATGATGGGTCCGTGAAAGAGCTAACTGAAGTTTGGTATATATCGGAATTGAAGAAGAACCTCATCTCTCTTGGTGTTTTGGAATCAAAGAGTTTCACTATTACTTTGAGAGGTGGAGCATTGAAGGTTTTTTTGGGAACATTAGTGGTAATGAAGGACACAAGAAGAAGTAATATATACTTCTTGTAAGGCTCTACATATATGGGAAGTGTAGCGGCGGCTTCAAGTAACTCAGTTAGTGAAGTTGACACCTCTAGATTATGGCACATGAAGTTGGGGCATCCAGGACAAAAAGCTTTGCAAGGCTTGTCAAGTCAAGGTCTGCTAAAAGGTGTGAAGAGCCTCAAATTAGAATTTTATAAACATCGTGTTTTGGGCGAGCAAACAAGAGTTAAGTTTGCTACTAGAGTACATCGAACCAAGGGGATCTTGGACTATATTCACACATATGTTTGGGGACTTAATCAGAAAGCTTCTTTGGGTGGAAACCATTGGTTTGTGATCTTTGTAGATGATTACTTTAGAAGGTCTTGGGTGTACACCATGCACCATAAGCATCAAGTTCTTGAGATATTTCAGAATTGAAAAAAGATGATTGAGAATCAGATTGTCAAGAAGATTAAGAAGCTCAGGTCAGATAATGGTGGAGAGTACACTTCAGATCCTTTTATGAAGTTATGCAAGACAGAGAGGATTGAACGACACTTCACTATTAAAAAAACACCTCAGCAAAAAGGCATGGCAGAGCGTCTAAACTATACCTTACTGGAGAATGTTCAATGTATGTTGTCTAATGCTGGCTTGGGCAAGGAGTTTTAGGCTGAGGTTGTAAATTATGCATATCATCTCATCAACCGGCTACGTTCATATGCAAACAATGAGAAGAGCCCATTGAAGGTATGGTCCGATGCGAACCAGGTCAAATCATATCACATCAAGGGGAGATTGGGCTCAATGGATTGAGTCTAGTTATCTTATCTTCTTATTTTCTTTAATTAGAGTCTTATTAGGTTAGAATTTATTAGTTAACTAATTCAGCTCTATATAGTTTCAGGAAAATATTTAAAGAATATTTCATAGATGACCAAATATTATGAAACCACTTGGAGAAGATCAAAGATGTCCTAATCTACAACTAGAGTATTCAAGGTATATCCAGATTCAGACTCTATCTATGACAGAATGAAAAATCAATCTGAGAAGGATAAGAAAAGCTAATTTAACTAAGTTATGTTTATCTCTAAGTCATGTTTATCTCTTATATAAGCACTAAAAGCAAGTCTAGTTAAGTCATGTAAGCCACTAAGGCAAGTTTAATTAAGTCATGTAAGCATCTAAGGCAAGTCATAGTTCGAGTCGTATAAGCTTTTAAGGTTAGTCTAAGGCAAGTCATAGTTCGAGTCATATAAGTCTTTAGGGCTAGTCCGAGTAGGACAAATCATACCCGAGCTCTATATAAAGAGGGGCCGAGCTTCTTTATTGAGGCATGCAATTGAATAGAAGGAATACTAAGTTTAAGTTAAGTTTATTTACCTTGCATTACCTATCGTCTTTATCTTTTACTATAATTGTTAGATCGTCGTTATCTTTCTATGAGTAGATCTAAGTTAGAAACCATAATTCTACCTTTAACCCATAGCCACCATCACCTCTAGCAGCCACCCTATCTTACGACTGTCCATCACCACCCTTGGTCGTCCGCCACCCTCCGACGACCACCGCAATATTGGATATTTACCATTCTGCCCCGTTCTGACCTTGCTCCACTATTTTAATTATGTCTTTTCATCTCGACATCCAATTGATATGAAACTAAAGCCATTAGAACTCTATCTTGTGAGGCTACTACCACCTAAATTTTTAAAATCATCCTACAGACGGATAGTTTCAGATTTGGTATGTAACATGGTTTGGCAAACCCATTAAAAATTATAATTCCTTATATATTTTTTGTTGTCCTGCATATTACCATGTCAGGCAGGCTAGAGCCGCTAAGAAGGTCATCTTCTTAGGCTTTAGCATTGGTGTGAAGGGATTTCAGGTTTAGAGGTCTGAATTGAGGAAATTGATTATCAACAGGGACATTAAATTTGATGAATCATCCATGTTGAAGCAAAGTTAAGATTCAGATAGCCCGATTGGTAACAGTGCTGGAGATATTCCATAGAAGTTGGAGTTTGAAGCACATTCAAGTCCACTACAAGATACACCTTCAAAAGGGGCAAATGAAGAAGAAGAATCAAATTTGCAAGAAGATGACATTGTGGAGCCAAAAAATGATGAGCAAGAATCCATAGCAGTTAGAAGGCCAAGGAGAGAAATCAGAAGATCTACACGCTATTTTGATATGCTTGCCTATGCTCTTCCGGTGATTGATGAAGACATTCCCACTACCTTCAAAGAGGCCATGAGGAACACCGAAAGGTAAATTGAAGGATCTAGGAGAAGCTAAGAAGATACTCGGCATGGAAATCGAAGAAGAGAGAAAAAGGGTGACAGTATGCTTAACACAGGAGCAGTATTTGAATAAGGTATTACAACGGTTTGGTGTTGATAGTAAAACAAAATTAGTGAGTGCACAATTGGTACCTCATTTTAGGCTCAGCGTAGCCATGTCACCAAGTTCAGATGTCGAAAGAGATTTCATGTCCAAGGTACTATATGCAAGCACAATTGGAAGCCTAATGTATGCAATGATGTGCATGAGGCTAGATATTTTACAAGCCATCAGCATTGTTAGCAGATACATGCATGCTTTAGGAAAAGGGCATTGGTAAGCGTTGAAATAGATTTTGAGATATATTCATGGTACTTTGGGAGTTGGATTGAAATTTGTGAAAGATGATAGACTTGGTCTACATTTTACTAGATATATGGATTTGGACTATGCAAGTGATTTGGATAAGCGCGGATTCATTACAGGATATGTTTTCACATTTACTAGATGATCAGTGTGTTGGAGGTCTACTTTGCAGCTGACTTTCTCTCTATCGACCATAGAGGCTGAGTATATGGCAGTGACAGATGCTATAAAGGAGGCTATTTGGTTGATTGATTTGACGGATGACTTGGGTGTATACCAAGAGCAGGTGGAGCTACAATGTGATAGCCAAAGTGTAATTTGTTTGGCTAAGACTAAAGTTCATCACACTAAGACAAAGCACATTGATGTCCGCTTCCATTTTGTGAGAGAAATTTTGGAAGAAAATAATATTTCACTTTGCAATATTAGAACTGTAGATAATCCTACAAATATGTTGACAAAAGTAGTAACCAAAATCAAATTCCAGCATTGTTTGGATTTGATCAATCTCACTCACTATTGACCAAGTTTGGTTTGGAGTCTTAGGACGCAAATTTGTAGGCAGAGCACCTTTTGGAAGGTTATGAGTTTTTCGTTAAGGTGGAGAATTGTTAAAATTTGGCTAAAATTCAGTTTCAGCAAGTTTTAAGCAAGTTTCAACATTTTGTGCCAATGCGTTCGAACGGGCCTAGGGGTGTTCAAATGAGGTTTCTAGACAGACGCTGCTTGATAAAGGCGTTTGGACGGCCCAGCCACGTTCGAACGCAAATATCAACCCGAGAGCTAACTTGATGCAGGCGTTCGAACGGGGGGCCCTTGTATTCAAACGCCAGTTTGGGTATTCAATATTTTACTAGGCGCGTTCGAACGTGCCTCGCGGGCATTCGTATGCCCTGTGGGAAAGCCCCATTTTGAGCCAGCCCTATAATACTAAAGTAAGTTTTTAGGGTTTAGTAGTTGAAGAGTACATTTATGAGGGTGAGCCACAGTGATTAGAGTTGCTAAACTCTTTGTAATTGAGAGATTTACATAGTGAAGAAGATTGCTCCGCCCGTGGATGTAGGCACATTGCCGAACAATGTAAATTTTGTCTCCCTCTCTCTCTATTGTCTCTATTGCTTCCATACTTGTGATTATTTGCATTAGGGTGTCTAATACATGATTAAGAGTTGTTTATTGCTATTCCATCACTATTAGCACCATATTAGAGTTTTCTCCAAACTTGCATTGGTTTTCCTATTACTATTCTCTTTGTAGTTTTTGGGGGTGAAAGTTTTGCTTCCACTTCCTTCACCCATTGGGATATTTGCACAACAAAAGAACCCTAAATATTATCTATAAAATTGATAAAAAAATTGAAAAGGAGTTTGTGAGTTCATTCGAACTCACTATCCATCATTTGAACGAAGTACTAGTCTCCAATCTAGATCCATGGCGTCTTCTCCTGCGGCCTAAGACTCGGACTATTTCAGTTGGGCCATCTTCCTCCATTGGTTCGGACCCACCACATGGGCCTTCAATGCCGATACATGGAAAATCGGATGAATCCTGGTTCCTTCAGGTAGGCCCAAACGGCAAACTACTAGACCGATTCGTTATAGCACTCGGTATGGACCATAGTACTTGTCACCCAGCTTCTGGTTCAAAATTGGCCTCAATGTGGATTGCCGGTACAGTTAAGTTCGAACAAACACCAATTGATCCACCTCAAACTCTTGCTCATGCTGGCCTTTGTCATGAGTCTGTTTCATACGGTTTTGGGTTATTGCTAGGTGAATTTTGAGCCGTCTCAAGGTCTCATCTCGATCAGCAAGTTCCAAGTCGATCTCGGTTCTATCCGCCGTTACGAGTCTATCGTAGGCTCGCAAGACAAGAGGAGTGCGCCCATAAACCGTCTCAAAGGGGGTTATGCCGATGCTAGAGTGATGCACGATATTGTATGACCACTCGACCCATGGAAGATATTTGACCCAATCCTTTAGTCGGTCCACCACAAAGTATCGCAAGTATCGCTCTAGTCCGCGATTCACCACCTCGGTTTGGCCATCTATCTCGGGGTGATAAGCTGAACTAAGGTTGACTTGAGTCCCTTGCAATTTAAAGAACTCAGACCAAAACTTGCTAATAAAGATGCGATCCCGATCTGACACGATCGTCCTAGGCATCCCATGCAAGCACGCCACTTCCCGAACAAAAATTTCAGCAACCTTTTTCGCTAAAAATGGGTGCGTCAATGCTATGAAATGAGCATAATTGCTCAATCTATCCACCACAACGAACACCACCGATTGTCCTCGAACCTCCGACAGCCCCTCGATGGAGTCCATGGAGATGTCCTCACAAATATGCTATGGTATAGGCAGTGGTTGCAATAGCCCACAGGGCTTGAGTGTCTCTGATTTGACTCGTTGGCAGATTTGGCATTCACGCACATACTTCTTCACGTCCGTCTTCATCGCTGTCCATGTACAGTTTTGGTCCAGCCTTGTCGATACGTAATACCCTTCATGACCTGCTATAAGAGTATCATGAAAGTGTGCTATATCAATAGTCTCCGTAGCTCTTCATTCCCGGGTACCTTGATCCATCCGGGCTTGAGTACTAACCCGTCGCGCTCCTCGTGCTTGGGATGGCTTAATGGGTTCTCTCTCAGCTCCTCCATGAGTCGGACCAGATCACTATCCTCGGCACTGGCTCTCTGTAGATCTGAGAAGAAAGAAAAGGTGGGTGCCGAGAAATAAGCGAGCTCCCTTGCATCCCCTACGTTTGGAAGTTCAAACAGCGGTTGACTTCCATCCAGCAACACTCTCTGATCATTTCTCCAAAATGTCAATGTGAGGCTTATAAAATCAAATGTCATAGGCCCAAGCTTCGAAGCCATTGACTTCCCAAAATAATGTCGGCACCTCGCAAGGCCAACGGATAAAGATCCACTGTGAAAAATTGGCCTTGCACCTTCAACTCCACACCTCCACAAATAAAATATGCCCGCAATGTGGTGCCGTCTCCAATCGTCACGTCGAATCCTTTCGTGGGTTTCGACTCAAGCCCAATCTTCTTAAGAAGCCTCTTGTCAATGAAGTTGTGGGTGGACCCGGTTTCGATCAAAATTCTCACTATAGTTGTCTTGATTATACCGTTCACCCGCAAAGTCCTTAGTGCGGCTGTCCCTGAATATGCATGGAGGGAGATTTCGACTATTATATCCTCCATGGGTTGCTCCGCAGCTACTCCTCCTTGATGTCTAGCTACACCTTCATCTTCAGCTGCAAACTCTTCCTCCACATCCTCCAATCTATCTATTAGTATCAACGATCTCATCGATTTAGTGCAGCGATGTCCGGGTACAAACTTCTCATCACAACAAAAGTATAGGCCTTTGGCTCTTCGTTTCACCACTTGAGTAGGTGTGAGTGCTCGTCCCGGACCTCTAGGTGCGTACTTCACATCTTGGGATGGCTTCAGGGGTGCTCGAGGAGGCACTATTGCAGCAGCAGTTCTTGGTACTCCAATAATATTTTCTGCCACTATGGTTGGTTGAGCTTGATTGCAGTTTTCTTGGCTTGTACAGTTCTGCTTTAGATGTAACTTCATGGCTCGATTCTTGTCTTCTATGAGCACCGCATCTTCGAAAGCCTCCTTTAAGGTTCTAGGCCTTAAAGCCCTCACGTCGGCTTGTATGTCTCCCCACAGCTCGGAGATAGTGCTGCGAAGTTGCTGATCCGTCCATGGAAGTTGGCATCGGCTATTTATCCTCTCAAATTCTTCTTGGTATGCCCCTACCGTGGTCTTTTGCACCGTCTTTGAGAGGAGAGCAACGAAGTCTTCATACCCCAACGCTCCAAATCGTCGCGTGATATCAGCGCAAAAGTCAGCCCAAGTTTTGATAGCCTCATTGGCATTGGTTGCTTGAAACCAATGAAGCGCCGGATCTTAAAGGTGGAAGCTCGCAAGTGTCACCTTATATTCTTCCGTCGTACCCTGGTATGCGAAAAATTACTTTGCCCTATACAACAAATCGATTGAATCGCCACCTTTGAACTTGGAGAATTCGAGACGCACGATTTGCCCACGGATGTCGTTGTCTCGATTCGGATCATGTCCAAGTCCTTGTCTAACCGAAGGAGGATGCATCATGAATGGTTGATGATCCCTCCTTCGATTTTGATTAACTCACCGCGGTTCCGGTTCATATTGTCCCACCCACGGATCTAGATCTCCAAAGTGATCTCCATAGTGGTTCACTCGTCGGATGGGTTCACCTGCAACTAGGCCTGGTGGAACCATCCTTGCTGGGTTAGTCTAGAAGATGGGCTTTAGGCCAATTGGTCCACTCAAAGGGTAATGGGCTGGGCTCAATACAGTTATTCACTCTATTTGCTTATTTACTTATTGTATATGTTTTAGTTTAGTCCCATATTGGGTAATGGGCTAAGCCCATTTGTATCTCCCTCTTATAAATAGGAGGACTGATCTTCACTTGAGGATCATGGATGAATTATTATGAAACTTCTAGCTTGAGCCCACTTCTCCCTATTCTATCAATCTAGGACTTGACTCATCATAGTTATGTCCCTCTCCCCTATATTCAACTAGTTGTTCCCTCTCGACCTTGAGAGCCGACTCCCTTCTCCCTCATCTTCTCTGCCTTGTACAACACCCCGTACAACACCCCGATCTAGCTCGAACCATCTCATTCACCTCCTCCACGTCCTAAGGTCTTTCCCACGCCCATAGGCCTTCCACCATCCATCGAGACCTCCATCCCGTCGATCCGTAGGTTCCACCTTTCACGTCCATCTAGCAACCATCTGATCTTCGGTCAATATTTTCACCATAACTCTTGATCTACTCATCCAATTGACCTAATTTTGATTTCATTGGATTCCTGACTTCCATAGGAATGCCGGAATATCATATCTTTTGTTCGATTAGATCGATCAGATGTTATCTCAAAATATCCACCTCTAGATCTATTCTGATCCAGCGAAGTATTTGGTAAAATCTTGATATCTAGAAATCCACATATCGCCGCAGATCCCACGACCCCATTCCGGGAAGCTGACTCAGAGATCTATCTTCCATCCAAATTTGATAACTATCTCCCCTATATTTAGATCCAAATTAGACCTCAATCATCATCTATTTCGAATTCTTTCCAATATTTCCTTAAATATCCTTCCATATCTTCCCTATTCCCTTCCAACTTATTTTATCTATCATTCATAGCCATTCCATCTCCACCATTCATCCTTAATCCTCCATAATCATCCTCCATCTAACCAATCATCCACCATATCCAATAACCGATGGTTGGATTCGATATGTTCTACGGACGCCCCGATTCGTGATCGTATCACCTATTAAACTTGAACCCACCTAAACCCAAACCAATTCAACTTACCAACTCAACCCTATCCAAATCTATTAGCACTTAACCAAATCCGACCCATTAGCCTTAACCCCAACCCCTTTCTCACCTTAGCCTTATCTAAACCTACCTTAATCCTAACCCAATTCCTTCCTTCACCAGACTCTCCATAGCCAGCAACTTCTCCATCGATGTTGTCGCCACTAGTAGTGCACTCCACTAATGCTGTCATCACCAGTGACGCTCTCCACTAACGTCGCCAACCCCGCTCTCCACCATCGCTAACGCCGTCTTCTCTGAACTCCGTCGCTTTCTTGTAGCCACCAACGCCATCTTCTCTAAACTCCTTCACCGCTCAAGTTCTCTCCCACTCGAGGAGTATGATGCGAACATTAGTGACATAATACACAGGCGCATGTATTAGTACAGTTCCTCCTTCAGAAAATTGGTCTTAAGCTAATTATTTTTATTATACATTTGCTATTTATGGTGTTTAGATTTATATTTACTTTTTCGCAATTGTTTAGGGATTTATTTGCTTATTGTCATTTGTAAGATTTATATATAAGCTAGCTTTTTATTCAATTAGGGTTAATGAAGAAAAGAAATTTTTTTGAGATCTCCAATGTGAGTTTTGAGTGTAAAACCCTAATTGAGAATAGAGGTGTGAAACCCCATTTTTTTCTCTTTCTTTCACCATCATTGTTCTTAGAATCCTAACGATCCAATTATTTCACATCACTAAATCTATCTAGCAGAGTAGCTTTTCACGTACCATGGCATGCTAGACCATCAAAAGGTTTAGCTACCTTTATTCCAATTGGAGGGCATGGCGATTAGATGGTACTAGTCGGCTAAGCGGACTCGACTATTCGAGCCTTGGAAGGACTTTGCAATTTGTGCTCGGTTCAGTCCAACCCGGTACGACGACTTTTAGGCCATATTGACTAAACTAACTTAGTCAACAATAGTTTGAGCTTACCGGATGGAGTTTGAGCAGATCTGCAACCGGCCACTAACTGGTTTGTCTTGGCCCTAAAGAGTACTTTCATTAGTGGGCTCAAGCTTGACATTTAGGCTGAGGTCAAGACTTTAAGGCCTATTACTTTTGACCAGGCTTTTTCTTTAGCCGTTCTGATGGAGTCCAAGTTGGATTAGTTGAACCAGATCTGCAAGGAGGAGAGAAGATAAATGGCTCAAGCCCATGGCTCACTAGAGACTAACATCTTCCCTAACTCAACTTGCACTGATGGCTCAACCTAACGGATCTCGCACCGCTTTGTATCCAATGACTTGGAGGAGCGTCAAAGAAAAGGCTTGTATTTTTACTATGATCATCGATTTATGCTCAATCATAAATGCAAGTGCTAGTCAGCTCATGTCATGTTCCTAGGCGGACTTGAGGGGATGAACCCAAATCCACTAATTAGCACGACAAGCTATATGAGTACAAGGATGTAAGAGACTAGTCACCTTGAGGACAAGGTGTTGGAAGTATGGTGGATTATTATGATCTGATCACGTGAGTTAGGTTAGTTGAGTCGAGTCAACTTAATTAGTTAGTTAGTTTTATCTTCTTATTTTAAATTTCAAATAAATCAGATAATCCGCATGTGGATCCGATCCGCTAGAAATTTTTACTCTTATAAATAGGAACGGACATGTGTTGTTATTATCCATGAATGAATCTGAGTTTAGCTAAATTATTATTTTTGTTTTTATCTTTTACTGTAGTCGTTAGATCGCTTTTATCTATCTAGGAGTAGATTATAGCTATAGAAATATTTTGATCTTCTAAGCCCTAGCTATCTTCCTCCACCAGTAGCAATCCTATCTTACGGTCGTTCACTACCACACTTGGTCGTCTGCCACCCTCTGATGACCGTTGCAATGTTAGTTATTTACTGTTCTGCCCTATTTGACCTTGCTCCACTATTTTATTAATATCTTTTCATCTAAATATTGGATTTTTATGAAACTAGAACTATTGGTACCCTAACTCATGAGGTACCATCATATAAAATATTATAATTTTTTTACATCTAGATTGGTCCAGATCTAGTTCATAAAATAATATGGACATAAGGAAATTATGTATTTTTTTTTTTTTGTAATTGTAGTCTCATCAGTTAGGGTTATAATGACTTTAATTTCACATAAATCAGAGATCAAGATAAAAAAAATTAAAGTTAAAAGAGTAAAAGAATGTCAGAATGAGACAGATATGAAAACATTTGATGTTTGCGGCGGTTATTGGAGGATGATAGATGGTCAAGGGTGGTGGTGAATAGCGTAGAGTAGGGTGGCTATTGGAGAAAGATGGTGGCTAAGGTTTAGAAACTCGAAAGGGTTCTACGGTTAAGATATATTCTTATAAAGATAAAGACAATCTAACGACTATGATAAAAGATAAAGATTAGATAATAAAATAACTTACTCAATAATCAATACAATGTTAATTGTTATAAACTCATGATCCTCATATTTATAGGAGTATAGTCTTAGTAGATCGGATCCACATATAGATTATCCGCTTTATTTGAAATTCAAAATAATAAGTAAATCTAACTAAATAACTTGACTCGATTTGATTCGACCGACTTAATCCATGTCGTCAGATCATAATAGAAGCAGATCTATAATTTTTTTATGAGACAAAGTGTTTGTTGCCCTAGTAAGTTAAAAATTAGGGTTTTCTGTATTGTTGCAAATTATGAGTGCATGCTTATATGATATGCATGGACTTGTTTAAAATTTTGTTTCTTTGATACTTTTTTGTCAGATTACATAGGAATGTATTTGTAATTGCATGTAATATGCATGAATTTTATTCTTATTTACATTTAACAAGCATGAATTTTATTCTAATTACATGTAATAAGTATGGGAATGTGTATATGCAGTTTTTTATGACACAGAGCGATTGTGGTCCTAAATGTTTGCAAAGACTAGATAATTATGAATATTTATTTTTTTACTTAAGAATGTGTCTTTTGTCATAGATGGTTGACTATATGTTATATATAGAGGTTATGGATTTGTTTAAGGAACCAAAATATCCTCTCAATTCTAAATTGTATTATAACCTTCGTAGACATGGCCTAAGTACTGGTTTAAAGAGATCAATAATAACAAAAATGTTTTGACAATGTTTGTTGTGCATGCTGGTATTGAAAGAGTGGATGTTTACATTGATGTACCATAATTAGATAGTAATGAAATGCTTCACGAGCCAATATTATAAGGCCCTAGTATTGAAAGAGTGGCAAGGCAAATGAGGACTAATAAAGAGATACTACTTGGAGTTTTTAGGACAAGCCAAGACCAGACTAGTATTAGTATAATGATCAGCATATGCAATGTGAGGGTGCATTGCTGATGTAACTCAAACTATACATGTTGAAAATCCAAGTAAGTGGGATGAAACTACTAAAAAAGATGAAGATAATTTTTTATTTTTTTTTGACTGAAGCTGATCTAGGGAATATGAAAACTAGATCGGTGATTATTCAAGTAGCAATAATAGGGAATGTGACAATTGTAACCCATGCAGATTCTGATATAAATTTTAAGGAGAAAAGGAAAACGAAAATAGAAAGGTGACAATTTTAATAATAATGATGATGCTTTTGACAGTAGTAAAGAGGTTTATGGTCCACTTAGGACCTAAAAATCATAAATTTAGAAGTCAAAAGGACTTAAGCAAGCCTAAGTTGGTTTTATAAATAGTTTTTCCAAATATGCAGTCTTTCAGGGAATCACTTAAAGAATTTCATATTGGAAAAGGCTATCAATACAAGTTTGTTAAAAATGAATCTTCTAAAGTTACAGTTATCTGCTCAAATGAAAATAGTCAGTTTAGATGCCATGCCTCTCTAATGTGAACGACTAAATATTTTCACATTAAGGGACAAAGAGGACCCCACTCATGTGAAAGAGTTTACACCAATTCAAGAGCAAACTCTAAATAATTGTCAGTGAAATATATGGAGCAATTAATAGACAACCGTGATTAGAAATTGAAGACAATGAAGAGGGCAATGAGAAGAGATTATATGTTGAATGTTTCTAGTATGCAAGTCTATAGAATAAAGATGAGGGCTATATAAGTATTTGAGGACATCCATTGAGGGCAATATTGAAAGTTCTGGAATTATTATGAAATGGTGAGGAACCAACTCATCTGATAACTTTTTTAGTAACTTTTGGGATGTTTTGTAATAACTTTTTTATTGTCTAATAACTCATCTGATCTCTCAAGCCATGATTCAAGGGCAAAAGAGTCAACATGTAAATAAAGATTTCCCTTTATTAAATTCCCATCCAAGTTAGGAACCAAATGAAATATATTCAGGAACATGGTTAGCTTGGTGATCCAAACTTCTTTATAAGCATTAAATCTCCTCGTGACCAACAACCAGTCGACCATAATAACGGTCCGTCCACCGGCAAACTTGGGTCCATCACTCACTCATGGCCATTGGCCATGGGGATAAGCTGAGTCACCTGATGACACGTGGCAACCCGGAAGGTGCAGAAGATGATAAGGTTGTCATCCACTGCTACCCTTCTCCTGTGGTGCTCCAAGTGAAATGTCACCCCTCCCCCTTCCCGAAATCCAGCAGCCAAGCATGGCTACTCCATCCATATCTCTAGGAGACCACCACAGAATTGAACATGAGCAATGGAAGCCATGGAATAAGGTTATATATAGGATTGGAGTTGCAGACCTAAACCCTCAAGCCTCTTGCACAACTCTCAAGGAAAGTAGAGGGAAAGGGAGGAGAGAGTAAGGAATCAATGGCTTCCTCCATGATGGTGTCTACTGCTACTGTTGCCCGGACCACCCCGGCCCAATCCAGCATGGTGGCGCCGTTCACCGGACTCAAGTCCAACTCGGCGTTCCCCGCCACCCGACGGGCTAACTCCGACCTCTCCCACCTCCCTAGCAATGGAGGAAGAGTGCAGTGCATGAAGGTAACCTGAAAACTATTTAAGGGTACACATAATATGAGATGAGCTAGCTGCGAATATGTATATATATGTATATATTATGGATGTATATTGTGCTATGGTAGGTGTGGCCAATCGAGGGGGTGAAAAAGTTTGAGACCCTCTCCTACCTCCCACCACTCTCCGTCGAGGTTCTCATCAAGCAAATCGAATATCTTCTCCGCTCGAATTGGGTTCCCTGCTTGGAGTTCAGCTACGTGAGTATTCTGAACTAGAGAATCTCCTTAATATATATATAGCTAGAGACGATCGACATTTATATATCGACACTCTTACTGGTAAGTTTTCTGTGATTAAATGTGTATATATACCTCTAAAAGACATCTGTCAAGGTCATTATCTGATGAAATAAAAGGACAAAAGTACCTTTCTGCTGATATTGATGCATATATATAACAAGGGAGTAATATTTAGCTATATATTCTTGAAGACTATATATGCAAACTAAGTACATAATAATCTTAATTTGACTTGAATTGAACCAGCTTAATTGTTTATGCCTAGCTAATTTTACTCCTATATATCACAAAGTTAGACCAAGTAATGTGTAGCAGATCCAGCAAAATGGCGATGGAGGTGATGGATGGGTCAGATTAGGTTATAGGGAATCGGTCATCAAATGAATAGTGGAGATGGATGGATTTACCAACGTATGATTTTGTGCATGCAGGAAGGGTTTGTTCACCGTGAGAACAACCGATCTCCAGGATACTACGACGGGCGCTACTGGACAATGTGGAAGCTGCCCATGTTTGGCACTACTGACGCCACGCAGGTCGTGAAGGAGCTGGAGGAGTGCAAGAAGGAATACCCCAAGGCGTTCATCCGGATCATCGGGTTCGACAACAACCGCCAAGTCCAGTGCGTCAGTTTCATCGCCTACAAGCCTGAGGACTACTAGATCATGCATGCATGCATGACAACTCAATGTTGTTGTTGTTACTTCTTCTTAAGAGTGTTTGTCCCAACGGATTTGCTCTTTTGAAGTGCTTTGGATCATCCATTGTTTGTTTGTTTTGTGTCCTTTGTCCGCTTAATGGCATGGAACTTATTTTTTCTCCTTCTGCAACGTGAAGAAGTTTGATCAATTCCTCTTGGAAATATTGAACATGAATATTTTATTAATTTTGATCCCAAATTTAAGTGGAGTTCACACATTATTTGAGAGACTAATCTCCAAAAATCACGTAGAAAAATTTATGTGATTCTCACGTAACCTGTCAATGTAATATTCTCACAAAGTATCTAAGATAGTCTAAAATACCATAATAATAACAAGCAAATAATTCAAAATTACAAGTATCACAGGCCTCAATAAGCCTCCAGGAATACTTATCCATGTACAAACTTAAAACAGAAAAACTAGGAAGAAAAGAACAAGCAATACTGATAAAAAAATAAATCTGCTACTCTTTGATATATGCATCCACTATATTTAACTCTAAAATGTTTCCACCAAAAAGACGGTGAGCACATAGCCTAGTAAGTATAATCTAATAATAGTCTATGAACAATCTAGTGAGCACACAACCTACTTATAGTTGAATCATCGCACATAGTACAATCATCGCATACGAGAAAGACTTCACAACTCAATGGACGTCCTAACCCTGCGTCATCGGGCACTGCTAGAGCTATAACCCTATCTCTCAAACATCTTTCTACTATCATCCTAGACTAGTCTCCAAATAAGATAGTGTAATCATTTGAATGCTCCACCAGCTAACGACCTCAAGTGTAGACCGCTAATATGATAATACTACATAATATACTCTACCCTTAACTCCGGGCTAAGTGGTGAGAGGGACACTACTGAATTGGGACTAAACTAATAATGATACGTACATGTGGTGCCATGTCTTCTATTATCTTATTACATCATGATCATCAAGATAATATGTCATAACTAAGTATGGTGTCTATTATGAATAAAGTGATAAATAATAATTAATGCATATAAAAGTAATCAATAATGACATAAAGTAATATGATCACAATAATTATATTATTCGTAGACTAACATAGGATCTAAGTTGTCTAAAATATCTATGGAATTTGACTAACTCTCCTAAATTACCTAGCTCTAATACCAAGTTGAAACACTCACTCCCCAATGCATGTAATGTGATGTAATTTTCATATTGATTTGAATAATAAATGTAAAGCATATGTGGTAGCCAAATTAGCTAAAGCTTCATTTTATTCTATTGAACGAAGTACATAATCTGTAGAACTTATATAAACTTATGTATGTGACGATTGCACAAACTAGAGGTGGAAAATATTATTTTATTACTTTTATTTATGATTGTACAAAATATTAATATGTGTATTTTCTAAGAAGCAAAGATGAGACATTTGAAATGCTTATATATTTTAAAACTGAGTTGGGAACTAACTTAGCTAAAAATTAAAATGCTACGAAGTGATAGAGGTTGTGAATAAAAGTCAGCATTTGCACAAAATATGCATAAAATAGAATTGTTTATCAAACAATAACTCTTTACGCTCCATTGCAAAATGATATTGTTGAATGCAAAAATAGAACTCTAAAAAAGTTGATGAATGTCACGTTAATCAATTCTAGTTTATCTCAAAATCTGTGGGGAGAATCTTTTCGCTTTTTGCAAATCGTACTCTCAACCAATTACCCCATAAGAAATTGGATAAGTACCTTATGAATTATGAAAAGGGCGAGAACCTAGCTATAAATTCTTAGGAGTGTGGGGGTGTATGTCTAGCAAAAGTAACAATTTCAGTTCCTAAAATCACAAAAATTGAACCTTAAACTATTGATTGTATATTCATTGGTTATGCTCATAATAGTGCATATCAATTCCTAGTTTACATATCAACTAATTTTGAGGTACATGAGAATAGAATTATTAAGTCTAGGAATGCATTATTTTTTGAGAATGTATTTTCATATAAGTTTACATCAAAAGTAATTTTTTTCAAAAGAACTTATGAAAATATAAAAAAAAAAAGATGAGCAAGACCAAGAGTCTATGTATGAAGAAAATGATAATGAACCTAAATGAAGTAAGAGGGCAATGACCTCTACATCTTCTCATCATAATTTCTAACATATTTGCTAGAAAAAAAATCTCAAAGTTTAAGGAAGTAATGTCTACTCCTAAAAATTCTTTATGGAAAGAAGCTATTGATAGTGAAGTTGAATCTATTTTGCAAAATCATACCTAAAAAGTATTGGATCTTCCACTAGGGTGCAAACCTTTAGGTTACAAATTAATCTTCAAAAGAAAGATGAAAGCAGATGGTTCAATTAATAAATACAAGGCAAGATTTATAGTCAAAAGATATAAACAAATAGAGGAAATAGATTACTTTGATACATATTCACTAATTACAAGAATAACCTCTATCTGATTAATCATTACTCTTATATTATTATATAATTTAAACATACATCAAATGAATGTGAAAACAACAGTGAATTAAATGAAAATTTTACATGGAACAATCCAAAGGATTTATGGCTCTAGGATAGGAGAGAAAGGTGTGCAAACTAATTAAGTCTCTTTAGGCTTAAATAAGCACCTAAACAATGAAATAAAAAATTTGACTGAGTTATAATGTCAAATAGTTTTCTCATTAATAAATATGATAGGTGTATTTATGTGAAAGTTGCTTCATATAATTATATCATTGTATATCTTTATACGGATGATATGATAATAACAGGTAGCACTATTAGCATCATTAAAGTTACTAAGAACATATTGGCTAGCAAGTTTGACATAAAATATTTGGGAGTTGCAGGTGTGATTCTTGGTGTAAAGATCACTAAAACAGTTGAAAGATATGTTATATGTCAATTACATTATATTGAGATATTGCTCAATAAATTTGATAAAGATAGAGATAATAAATCTAGTCAGAACACATGTAAATGTAAATCTTCATATCACAAAGAATACAAATGAATATATATCTCAGTTAGAGTATTTTTAGATAATTGACAGTTTGACGTACATCATGAATTACACTCATCTGAATATTACATACTATGTGAGTAAACTGAGTAAATATACAAGTAATCTAGAGAATGAAAACTAAAAAATAATAATTAGGGTACTCGGATAATAGATATACACTACTAACTATGGATTGTATACTTTGTGGCAGACGGTTGTGGGATGGTGGATGTTGGTTCTACGGTAGGGTGACTCGTGAGAGGAGGTGTGGATTAGGGGTTGATAGCTTAGTAAGATTTCTAAGGTTAAAATCTACTCCTAGAAAAATAGACGGCTACGATTAAAAGATAAAGACACGGTAAATAAATTAACTAAATTTGATATTCATTCTATGATGATAAATAACCCATGACTACTCCTATATATAGGAGTAGAGTCATAGCGGGTTGGATCTAATTCAGCCTATTAGGCTTACATCCATGAATTATCTACTTTAATTTAAATTTAAAAGTCATAAGCAAAATCAACTAGCTAGATTGGACCCGACTTAACCTAGCTAACTTGATTCTCATGGTCAGATCGTAACAATCCACCACTCTTTCGATACCTTGTCCTCAAGGTGACTAATATATGAGCTGGACATTTTGGTTCACGTTGTGCTCGAGCTCAAGCCCGCCGTTATGGATCATGTCTTGCTTGGGCTACATACATGTTCGACTTAATAAACTGATGAAAGCCCACCCTATTGTTCCACTAGTCATCCTCGGGCTCGTATTCGAGCCTAAAATCATGCTCATGAGTACCAAACTAAGTCGCATAAGGTGGTTGAGCCAATTCATGAAATTTTAGCTTGTCTTAAAATACATGTACTTCGCCTCCTCTAGAGGATTGTCCTAACTCTAATCCTTAGGCTAAAATTGTGTTTCAGCCTAAGGGCCAAACTTGGATTCAAACCAGCCTAGGGTCTTCTCAATCTTGGCCACATTGAAAATCCAAGAATGCTTGTCGACAATGGATTTTTAACCCATTGACTCTCTGAGAAGTGAACTTCATGCTTGGCACCCCGTGGCTCTATAGTTTGCGTCCAGTCACTGTTGACTTTGCGGAGACATAGCTAGACAAAAAATAGAAAGGGCTACATGTGCAGCTTGATAAGATTTGACACCAACTCAGTGCCGCCTTACAATAGATGGTACGACTGCGTAAACCACCTTAAGCAGATGGAGATGTGCTAGAGTTGCTACGGCCACTAGTAGCTCCACCAGAGACCATAGAGGACGGCTTCCTTGATTTTTTCACTTTGAGAACAAAGTGAGCGGAAGCATAGTGGAATAATGTGATCTGGGCCGATCAGATCACCTCAAAGAGGAAATTGGGTTCACTGGGTCGAACCAGGTTATCATCGAGATTTTCTTTTCAATAGCAATAGTTTTAGGCTGTGGCATTCGAATGGTTGCAACCTTATATTCAAACGCCACAGGCCCATTGAAGAATAAGTGGTCTTGGGTTTTGACGTTTGAACGCCACAGTCCTATCGGAGAATAAGTGCTCTCAAATTTTAGCATTCATAGTAACCCAGTATCCAAACAGCAAAATATGCTGACTACTCCCAGAATTTGGCATTTAAACTATTGCTGCCCATTATTTAAACTATTGCCGTCCATTAACCCAATGGCATTTGAATGCAAGTCCAATGGTATTCGAACACAAGTCTTATGAAATTTAAACGCCCAACTCCAAGATCATTGTATTAGAGTTAATTTAAATATTTTAAATTTTAGTTAACCTCTAAATATGTGGAAAGCAGTCATTTAGAGATTAGGGAAGAATATTGACATTTCTTTCATCTCCTATCTCATCTCTCTCAACTTTCTCCTTCGATCCAAGGCTGACGTCATTTCTTTCCTTCTCGACTATCAATTCCCATAGTCCAATAGGGCCAGCCATCTTCTCCCTCCTCCCACAAACCCTAACCGCCGGCTAACTCCTGCTTCTCATCCGTTGATCCCCTCCTTTAGAACCGACCATCTTCTCTACCTTCTTCCTTTATAAATTATAGATCTATCATACGTCATCATCATCACTATTATCCCTTTCGCTCCCATCTGATAGATCTCACCGTCTCCATTAAATCCACTACCAAATCGTTACCACCATCTGTATAAATAAATCGTTCACAAAACAGTTGAACAATTAACCATTAATCATCAAACCCATTACCAATATCTAAATACTTTAGAATTTTTGTAGTTTTTTATCTTGAAAGGATTATTCTCGTGCCATTCCACAGAGTATTCCTTTTTTAGTATTTCATCTTATTATTTTTTTAGTTTGAGATGCCTTCTTCTCGAGAGCTCGTCATCAATGCAGCACCTAGACCTATGATGCTTGATAATTTTGAGATGTGCATATATAGTGTAAATCCTTAGTCTCACAGAGGAATTAATCTTTTTTTGCTGAATTTTGGGCTCTTGTATTCTCTTTGCTTTCGTTACTTGTGACTTAGTATTTGTAAAAGGTCTAAGATTTGGATCTTTATATATTATCGTAGGCAATTCTCTCAGCAAAAATAAATAAGTAAATAAATAATAGAAAATTGATATATATACAACTTTTCCTTTAATATTGGATCCTGTCGCACTCGGTGAGAGTTTCCCCAACTCTATCACTGGTCTAAAATAAAAGAAAGTGACGGATTTAAATGCAAAACATGTGTCCATTCATGCCATGCACCTAGAAGAAAACGCGGATTAGGTTAGCGATAAAATTGTTTTATTCAAGAATAAGTGCCATCTTATCCGCAACGAACAACCACGCAATAATAAAAACATTCCAGCCAAAAGGAGTGTCTATCAGTGTATTCCCGTGTGGTCCATCTCCTGATCCTCTATCTAATAATTGCTTAGATAATTTAGACAAATTCATATAAAATTTAGATAAATTCATATAAACAAGGTCCTTACCATTTTTCCTACCAATTTATAAAGATTTTCATCTTTTATTTTTATTTGTTGACATCATTTTCTCTTATTAATTCTTGTTAAGATAAAGATGGAGATATTTCACATAAAAATAGAAAAAGGACAATTATCTGTTAGAGAACAAAAAAAAAACCAAACAAAGTACATCAAAAGAGTATGAGAGGAAATTTATGTGATTGACTAGATGCAGCAGTCTTTGAGTATTACTTACAAACGCTTTACAAATATTTGTAAGAAATTAAGTCCACACAATTTGGCGTGATTTTAACTTATATTTATATATTTCAAACTTAAACAATTAACTCCTCTATAATCTAAATCAAGTTGCAATTATTGATCAAATAATAGTAAGAATATGATTAAAAATATATAATTATCTGTATAGAAATAGTGTCTGATTTTGCTAATGGAATAGTGTTCAGATGGTTAAAAGAGCTCATTGTGCTTTAGTGTTCACCGGTTCGAATGCCGTTAAATTTCTACTTCTCTTGAAAAAAATAAAATAATAAAAAGGTTTATTTTAAAGATAGCAAGGTAGTTTAGTTATTCAGGAATTTTCTTATCTTAAAAAATATTGGGGCTAATGATAGTAGAGACAGTTTAGTCATTCATACCATTAGTTTGGATGAAATATCTAAAAATTATAATTTGGTTTAAAATATAAGATAGTTAAATGCTTAAATTTAAATTACAAGAACGGTGTGGAGTAAAGTGGGACCAAATTATTGATGATAAATTATAATTTGTTCTATCAATATTCTATAAATAGAATGACATGACCACTTATCAATCCTTACTATTTTCTTGTTGTGGATTGGGTTAAGATAGTTTATTTGATATGATGGAGGTGAGTGGTTCGATAGTGAAAGCGATAGAAATGATGAGATCAAGATGATAGTATCATGGTATAAAATAGATTTGTGATTTATAAAGAAAGAATAAGGAGAAGATGGTCGACTTAAAAAAAGAAGGGGAATCGATGGATGAGAAGAAAGAAGTTAGTAGGCGACTAGGATCTAAGGGAGGGGGGAGAAGATGGTCGGCCCTACTAGACTAGAGGGATCAACAATCGAGATGGAAATGAATGTAGTTTGACGGTATCGCCTTGAATTGAAGGAGAAAATTGGAGAGATAGGAAAGAGGCTAGAGGTAAAAGAAGGTAGAAAATATCAAATATTATTCAATAATCCTAAAGTGGATGCTTCCAACATATTTAGAGGCTAACCAAAATTTGAAAACATTCAAACTAACCCTATCACGAAATAATCTCGACGTCAGGCATTTGAATGGTACTTGAGAGCGTTCAAAGGTCGTTGGACGAATGTTACTCTTGGGTTAGGGCATTCGAATCCCGTTGGACGAGCGTTCGAACGATTCGACAAATATCACTCTCAAGTTGGGGCATTCAAATGCCTCTCTGTTACTCTCGGATATGGCATTCAGACGCTATTGGCCAAATGCTCAAATGCCTCGATGAATGTTGCTCTTATGTTCTGCTATCCGAACGGCATTAGCTAGGCATTCGACCATACGAACTTGATGGCGATAGTTTTATAAAATAGTAAATAACTTATACAACGATAAATAAATTGGACCCAATGAACCCAAACTCCCCAGTGATGTGTGATCTCGACTAGCTTAGTGTAGGCTCTGTTGGACTAGGGGATCGATCGATAATCGAGAAGAGAATGTCGTCATCTTGATAGCGTCGGCCTTGGATTGAAAGAAAAGATTAAAAGAGATGAGAAGAAGGTGAGAGGTAGAAGAAGATAGAAAATATCAATATTCTTCAATAATTCCAAAGTGACTCTATTTTCTACATATTTAAAGGCTGGCCAAAAATTTTAAAATATTCAAATTAATCCTAACACGAAATGATCTTGGCGTTGGGCATTCGAAACACCACTAGACGATGTTCAAATATCGTTGGACGAATGTTGCTATCGAGTTTGGTCGTTCGAATGTCATTGAATATTGTTCAAATGATTCGAGGAAGACTGCTCTCAGGTTGGGGGGTTCGAACGTCACTGGCAAGTGTTCGAACGTCTCGACGTTCTCCTGCTCTCGGATTGTGGTGTTTAAACACCGTTAGCCAGATGTTCGAACACCTCGATAAAGTCTGCTCTTACGTTTTGTTGCGAACTCTGTTGGCTAGCCATTCGACCATAAGAGCTCGATACCAATTTTTTTTAAAAAAATAATAAATAACTAATATTATGATAAATATGTTCGATCTAATAAATCCAATCTCTTCCATGAGATGACTTGATTAGACCCGAATCACATCATTTCTCATTCTACCTAACAATAATATCCGCCAACTGTACATGACGGGGAATTACTCATTTCCTAAAAGGGTAATTTTAAAATAGGTATATCTATTTCTTATTCACAAAATAAGGCCCTTATTTTAAAAATAATTATTTCTATGATCATTTCTATTATGAAATAATGGTGTAATAATTACTTTTATGATATGAAGCGAAAAAAATATATTAAAAAAAAGGGTCTTTCATCTTTAATAAAATTATAATAAGTACTCTTTCCAACAGTGAATCGAGACTTACAAATAGTTCACATTCCCCACTACCTTGAATAGTTCGTAAAGCACCATTATTATCTGCAAAACATGAATTACTCTGTGCCAACTTTAGTCATTTTTAAATAGTTAGTCCATAGTATACTCTTAATGATATTTGCTCTAAAATAATTCTACTGGACTAAATGCTAAGCAGTGTACATCCAAAATAATGCTTCGTCAAATTTGGCGTTACGACTAATCAATTGATTTATTTTATCTGTCACATGTATTAGAAGAAGATACATCCATATATAAAAGTTGTATCTAGAGATCTAATCTTTTATATGATTGGTTTTATATTGGGGTGCGCTGTCAATCAACCAGCACTGCAATTAACGAAGAAAAGTATCTCTTTTTTCTAATAATAATAATAATAATAATAAAAGAGAGCAGACACTTGCTCTACTTGCGAAACCTCTAACCATATAAAATACGCATTGAAAGCTGCGAAGTTGTTTCTATGCATAAATTAGGGGCATTTGGTTGGGGAGAGTGAGACTTTTCAGGTATTATACTATGTAATTTATACAAGTTTTGAAAGAGACAAAAACTATGAATATTAGAACAAATAATTGAATAGCCATTTTTACTCCCTTAAATTTATTTCTTGCAGACACATTGAGAGTTATTAGTGCAAAAATAATACTAATAAAGCCTCCTTCTCCCAACCAACCAAATGCCCTTATTTCGAGAGAGTGTGGGAGGAGAGCAGGGAATCTACAATTAACTATGAAATCGAAAGTTCTCATGAGTTATTATCCTAATTACGCCACTTGCCTTTCTTTGAACACTTCTGGAAACATCTTCAGATGGTCTAATTTTAATTTGAAATCACCAATTGTAAGTATTTTAAGTGGATGTCAAAATATTAGCCATATAAACCTCCTTTGGTATCAAAAGAAAATTGATTCATAAAAAAATTACCCTAATAACTCATAATATTAAAACAGAACATATCTTTGTAGACAAAATTCTACACGAGTATCAACGCTAATTAATCAACAAGTAGTTTAATGTCTCTTATTTCCTTTCGAACAAATTTATATAGAAAATATTCAGACGACGAAACGTTAGCATCTCATCTCATCTCATCTCATCTCGCATTTTCTTTTTCCCAATTAGAAAAGAAGAGCATAGGGAAGTCAGTAATACCTCCGGGGTAAGGATACCGCCTATTCGTCCTTCACCTTCCTCACCAAAATAGCTACGCCTGCGCCGAAGAGATCCGAGCAGTCGCCTCACCGCGCGGGCTCGCCACTGCCATCCCCTCGGGCTCCGGATCGGCGTTCAGATCGATTCGCCTCGGCGCTGGCTTCACTGCCGCGGCCTGCTTGGGCCTCACGTCGTCGTCTTTCACGGCGTCGGTGACGAAGTCCTCCAAAGCGAAGGCGGGGCTCCACCTCCCCACGCCCTTTGCCCCATCAGCCGGCGCAGCCGCCGGCGCCGGGGAGGCGTTATCGCCGTTCGCGAGGCACCTGGAGGCGTCGCGCATCCGTCTAAGGATTGCGTAGAACTCCTCGACCTCAGCGTCGGTGACCTCGTTGCTGGCATCCCACTCGCCACGTGGCTTCGCCGGGAGGCGGCGTTCGTCGCTGCTGCCATCGGCTCGCCGCTTCCTCTTTGAGCTCGAGGAGTCCATCTGACGGCGACGAGCTAACGGGCGTTACTTCCGTAGGTATTTATGGTCGGAAGTAGGTGAGGAATTTGGGAAGTTAAAAGAGTAAGTCGCTGCTTAAAAAAAAATAAAACGGAAAGTGGAGGCAGAGGAAAGAAATCAATGCTTCCTTCTTGAGCATTGCTGCGAGTACCCGGTTATGTACCTTAAAACCTTTATTAGGCTTTGGAATATTTGCATTCTAGTCCCCCTACATGTCTATTTTATAGTTCGAATCCTATGCTTCTTTTCTTAAAGAAAGTCTGCAAACCAGATATCATCGTAATCAGAAATACATAAGACAACAAATGTTGGGTGCTTTACGTACTGGAAGACAGAGACCCTGTCTAGTTACATTATGGACAGTAATATTATTACGTTTTACTAAGTAAAATAGAGACTCTATTAGAGGGATATACGATCAACCATCTACCATCTAGAATATAATAATACGTTTGGTTAATCGAAAGGATCATCAAAGGAGTAGAAATGCCATAGCTATTAAGATTTTGTTTCAGAGTAAGAAACTTCTCCTTCCCAAACTCGCATCAACCCATACAATGGAGTCGCGTCGAGTGGACTCCTAGAAGCTCTTCTAAAATTGAATAAGTATAGCCGATAATAAATTTAAATTATATTTATAATTATGTATGTTGACTAGACTTATATATTTTACTGAAAAAAAAGAGTAGTAGTGTTTGAATGTTATTTATACACCAACCGAACCATGAATATTCCTTATTTACAGTAGAACAAACAGTTAAATCAAAAAGAAGGGTTTAAATGACGGCAACTCCTTCCTTGGGAGGGGACCATAGATAAACCAAATCTGCACATAATAAAAACATTGTCAAATATTTCAATTTCGAATCAATGGCTGTTTGGTCATTGATAGGAACCCTAATAAACTACTCTGTTAGGGGGTCAAGGCCTATGCGAATTGAATAGTGCCTTTTCTTTATTATTTGAATTACAATTTTAGCATCACTATTTCTCTAATTCCATATTAGGAGAACACTTTTGGTTGTGTTACACTTGTAATATTAAAACCCTATAAATTTAATAGATTAGATTAGATTAAGAAACCAGCCCTTCCCAAATACAATGCTAAAATCCTACATGATATTAAGCAAAGTAGCACGACACTATCATATCTTGCACGATCAGCATCTTCTTTTAGTCTTTCAATGTAAACTTTCTAACGCACTTGCTATAAGATTTTTTTTTTTCTCTTTTTAACTCTTTTTTACCTTACACATAGTTTGGGAATCCAGTACCAGCTTGGTAGGTATAGTTTGGGATACAATAGAAGGCACCAAGTTTTATTCTTTCTACTTCTTCTAGTGTTCACATTGGGCAGATCATGCATGGGGAATTAAAGATCTCCCGTTGTGAAAGTTTTGACACATCGAAGAGTAGATAATTCATAGGTAGGATAGTGAGACAACAATGCGGTGAGAATAAAGGAAGAGCCTCGCTAATAGCCTTTGCTATATATTCTAGCACTAATAGAGGCGATATGGGCATCCACTACTTGTATGTATTTGGTGGGTGGAGTTTAATAAAGTAATTTAATTTTAGTGAAATGACTATCTATTTTTTAAAGAAGATAAAATGAAGAAATATAGTTAATTTTAGTAGGTAAGAAAATTATTTTATTTTTTAGCAACAGAACATTCTCTAAATTAATTTAAAATAAAGTTAAATCTCATCTCTCATCGTGTCTCAACTGTATAAATGACCCGATTTAGGCAATTAGCCACAGTATTTATACTTTTCAAGGGATGGTAAATATAAAGATAGTTCTTATTTCTTAGTTTTAATATAATCTAAGATTCAAACGTATATAGTTTTAGATTGAAGCACATAACCAACTATGGAACAAGAAATTAATATATATTATATTAAATATATATATATTTGATCAGAGCTCGAGTGAGCTAAGTCGGCTCGATAATTATTTCAAACCAAAAAATTAAGCTCCACTTGGCTTGTTTAGGAATTTTATATTAAAATTATTTATAATGGTAATCTTGAAAGAATAAAAAATTCGGGTGATACTTATAATATTTTCAAAGTTTTCAAGTGGTGATTATGTAAAAATCTATAGAATATTTATAGAGCGACGTCTATACTGGAGGAGGACGATGACGTAAGGAGCAGAGTCAGCAAGTTTCCGATTAACGTCATCAAAGTTCAGGTGGCACAGCAATGTATTGGTCGTGATCTTTTTTTATTCCTTTAAGTCTCTACTACATTTTTATGACGTTTATTTCATGTCGTCTTAATAAATTAAATTAATTCAAATTGCACCGCCGTAACCATCACGCAGATACCGAGATAATAATAAATAAATAACAAAAGACAACCGAGCTTATGCGGTGGATTGGCCTTTTTTTAATAGTATGTAGTGTTAATTGTATCATTTATCCAATCGGTGCTAAATCTCTAAATTTGAAACCGGTTTATTCTATTAAGAGGAGAGGTCCACGAGTGACGGGAAACCATACCATTCCGCCGTGAAGGAGAAAGGGAAGCCAAAGCACAGCTCCGGTGTGGCTGATGGATAGGCACAGATGTCACTATTACGTGTGAGATAACTTGGAGCGCAACCTTAGTCACATGGGCAACGTTAGCACACCAACCAACATAGAAGACGACCCTCTATTAGGGGTGAAAATAATTCGGATACGGATCGGATAGTGCTCAATTTACATCCGGATTCATATTTTTGCTCCGAATACGGATATGAATATTATACGAGTAGTAAAATTTAAAACCATATCCTAACTAAACGGATATGGATATTTTTCGGATATAGATCGGATATTAAACGGATACGAATACGAATCGAATCTTAATCGGATATGAATACAAACTGAATAAGAATCAAATTTTAATCAGATACGAATACAAAATAAATTTATTACTAGCATCTATACATAAGCAGGAAAACTTACAAAATCAACTAATAAACTCACAAAATCTGCACATCAAAAGACAATAACATTTCACAAAATCAACTAATACAGTATCCCTCTCAGGCATTTCATCAAACATCTCGTGTGCCTCTTTCTCCGGTCCTCAACAACCTAACAATCATAGAATTCCAAGAGACAATATCTCTATTAGTCATTCCATCAAATACCTTCTAAGCAGAAGTAATGCCCACATCTCTGGCCTTATAATGGGAATCAATTAGTGAGTTGGGCACGAAGATATCAAATAAATAACCCAACTTTATGACATGGGTATGAATCATCTCGACTTGGGTAACCACAAATTATTCACATCAAGCCTTTAGGAGGAAAGAATATGTGAAATTATCTAGAAATAACTCATTTTTCCTGCATGTCGAAGAAAGCAAAGAAGGCTCACAATAATAAAATCATAGACTACAAACCAATATAAGGAGATGCCTCCATTACTTACCTCTCCTAGAGGTCAACAAGGATCCGACCAGATATTATTTCCATAATAAGAATTTCATAACTGTAGATATCGCTTGTTTCATTGAGCAGTCGGAGTCATCGAAGAACTAATCGGCGGAGTCGGAGGATAGCCGGATTGATAGATTGACGAAGAGAGTATGAGAGTGAAACGGGGATGGCGTCGGAGTGTCGGAGTCGTCGGAAGACTAACTAGTAGAGTCATCGAATAGATCGTCGGAGAGAGTGAGGGAGAGAAATGGGGATGGGTTTGAGAAAGTGCAGCATAATGGTGAAGAGAGATTAAGAGAATGAGGGTTTGAGAAGTTATGTTAAGCCGGTGGGTGAGGGGTTTTATGTTAATGGGTCGGGTTAGTTTTTAAGGGTAGGATTATTTGTCAATGTTGTATGGTATACGGGTAAACGGATATTCGATATCCGAATTCGTATCCGAGCAAATATACTATACCCGTATCCGGATCCGAATATGAATATTATAATAAACTGCAATGTTAGGCTCTAATACCAATTTGATAAGATCTAGAACCAAAGAAAGGCTACGCTAAGATTCCTTCAAGATCTAAATTTATTACAGAAATCAGTCCATGCAATTGAGGAAACATATTCATCAGATATTCTCTGATAGTCAAAAAATTACAAAACCAATTGGGTTGGATCTGTAACTTCCTAATCAACAACTTTCATATTTATGCCTTTCACAGATTCGAACTGTAGCAGGGACGAAAACACGGAATAACATGGGTGATAGTGGTGGTGAAGGGTGGAGTAGATGTTAGGGTTATGGATGGGTATGGAGATGAGGGTGGATTGCGGAAGTGATTAAGGAAAGTAGACGAAGGAAACGAAGTGGTCGAGATCCCAAAGAAGAGGGGTGATTCGATAGACGAGGGAGATTAGAAGCGAGGAGAAACCTTGCCAACGGTAGAGGTGGAAAGATGATGAAGAGGGAGGAGGGAGGAGTTTAGAAAGAAGATAAGAGGCAAGAAATTAAGAATCCAATTCCAATTTAAAGTTAGTTGCCATCCATATATTTATAGAGGCTAGCCAACAAGTCATAAAATAATATGAAATCCTAATTCTAGAGGATTCCCGTCGATCGCGTTCGAACGCGCTCGATAGCGTTCGAACGCACTCGATCGCGTTCGAATGCACTGAAAAAGCCCCTTCTCTGGATTTGCGAACGCAACACAGGCGTTCACAAGTCGTTCGAAAGCGGGCGTTCACAAACGTGTTCACAAATGCGGGCGTTCACAAGGCGTTCGCAAGCGTTCACAAGGGTTCACAAGCGTTCGAACGCGACTCCACCTGCGTTCGAACGCGACCTACAGGAATTTTATTTTAATAAAAATAAACACCTAATGTAATAAGAAAAGATCATAACTAAGTGTATCAGCCCACCATGCTTCCCCCACCTTGACCTCAAGGTGAAAAGTCTAGGAAATGCTCCAAGATATCAGTTTCCAACTCCTATGTCACCTCATTAGATGGCTTGCCAAGCCACTTAACTAGAATCTCCATCTCCAATCTAGTACCATGTCGTCGTCGGTGTCTAGCAAATACTCGAACTAGCTCTACGATCTCTATCTCCTCCAATGGCTCCGGTAGAACCAAGCCAACAATCTCATGATCTCTAATGTGCTCTCTCAATAATGAAACATGAAAGACAGGGTGTACTCTCGACCTATTTGGCAGCTCCAAACGATATGCAACCGGACCAATATGCTCCAACACCCAAAATAGACCAAAGTAGAGATTTGCTAACTTTTGGTTTCGTATCGGACGTAAGGTCACCTATCGATACAGTTGCACCCTCACAAACACCCAACTGTCGATATCGAACTCCTGCTCCCTATGGCTACGATCATAAACTTGCTTCATGAAGTTTTGAGCAAATTTAAGATGAGCATGCAACCTCCTCAATGTGGCATCTCTATCCATCAATGCGAAGTCCACCTCCGTCCTATCTGCCGATGCCACTAGATCATAAGTACATAATGTCAGAGTCGTCGTCCATACACCACCTCAAATGGAGTCATGCCAATGCTGCTATGGTAGGCGGTGTTATAAAACCACTCTGCCCACGGTAAGAACTCCAACCATCATCTCGGCATCTCTCCAGCAAAGCACCTCAAATACTGCTCAATGCCTCGATTAACTACCTCGGTTTGGCCGTCCGTCTGTGGATGGTAGGCCGAACTGAATTTTAATTGAGTCCCCTACAATCTGAAAAACTCAGTGCAAAAGTCGCTCATAAATACACGATCACGATCCGAGACAATTGTGCGTGGCATGCCATGTAATCAAGCAATATCTCTAACAAAAATTTCAGCCACCGTCTAAGCTAAAAACGGATATGATAATGCCGAAAAGTGTGCATACTTGCTCAATCTGTCAACCACCACAAAGATAATAGAATAACCACGTACAAGCGGAAGACCCTCTATGAAGTCCATAGAATTGTCCTCCCAAACACGGTCAGGTATAGGTAAAGGCTGTAGTAATCCGGCCGATTTTAAAGTGGTTGCTTTAGCCCTTTGACAAACTTCGCAAGCACGGACAAAACTCCTCACATCCTATCTCAATCCTAGCCATGTGCAACTCTGTGATATCCTCCCATAAGTCCTCAAGACACCCTCATGACCACCTGCTGGAGTTTGGTGAAAGTGCTTCAATAATTTCTGCCACAACCCATCATTTGCAGGCGCTCGAATGCATCCGCGGTCTAGCAACAAACCGCCTCGATTCTCCAACTCGGGATGGCGCTCCGGATCATCCATCACCTCCTGCAACAATCTCAAAATATCTGGGTCAGATGTACATACATATCTCAGCTCATCAAGGAAGGGAAATGTAGGAGATGAATAGGTTGTAAGCTCGGCGGTATCGGATTAGCGCGATAGTGCATTCGCCGCTCTATTTTCTGTTCCCTTCTTGTATTGAATTTCATAATCATACCCCAACAATTTTGTGACCCATCGCTATTGTGCCGAAGTGTGTATGCGTTGTCCTATAAAATATGGAAGGCTCCTTTGATTGGTTCGGATAATGAATCGTCTATGTTAGGTTTTTAATTATTGGCAATTGTGTACAAAATATTCTAAGTGTATTTTTATATGTATATGAGCTTTATACAAGTCTAGAATATCTCTAGTTTGAAGAATTGCAAAATTATTGGAGAAAAACTGTTTAGTTCATACCGCGTTCACAAACGCGTTCGAACGCGGGTACTTGCGTTCACACAGACCAAGAGCTGCGTTCACAAACGCGTTCGAACGCGGGTACTTGCGTTCACACAGACCGAGAGCTGCGTTCACAAACGCGTTCGAATGCAACCTGAAGAATTCAAGTTGTTGCGTTCGAACGCACTCGGGCCCGTTCGAACGCACCTGAGATCAAGTCATGCCGCTCGAACGCACCTAGGCTGCGTTTGAACGCACCAATGAAGTTTAATAAAATTGGATTTTCGTGAGTACGGATAAGACTTGGATTTGGCTCTATCTTGGAAATAATATATAAGGATTGTGATGCCCTATCTCTACGGTGGTTGAAAAAGCATTATTGAAGGAGACTTCTTGAGGCTACATCGGTTCTTCAACTATCAAGGTTCCACTCATCTACAAAACTTAATCTTTCGTCTTTAGGGCTATCTAGACGAAAGATCAATCTCGAGGGTTACTAAGGTTGGACTTCAATCATGAGAAGCAGTGAATCGTGGGTTCTAGCGAGCAAGACTGAGAGGAACAAAGTCGTTTGGATCGACGGGTTGTTTTGTGAGTCAGTCTTGTAACTGCTACTATTCTAGTGATTGGTTTTGATTCGAGTTTGGATTCGTGGTTTTTTTTTCGTTTGAGTTTTTCCATGTTAAAATCTTGGCGTTCATCTCTACTTTCGTTCTTAATATTTCTACGGACTTTTCTTAAGCGAACGAGTGATATCATTGCCTAATATTTAGATACATACTTATGTCTAGGGGTTTTTCAGTCTACCGATCAAATAATGCCTCCACTTTAACACCGCATGCAGAATTGTCAACATCTCTCTCTCATAAGTCGATAATTGCTGATATTTTTGCGATAAAGCCTTGCTAAGATAGGCAATAGGACGTCCTTCTTGCATTAGTACTGCTTCTATGCCAACACCCGATGCATCACACTCAATAATAAATTCTTTAGTGAAGTCCAATAGCGCTAGAACGGGTGTCGTTGTCATTGCTGTTTTCAATTTTTCAAAGGCTAAAGTGGCTTCATCCATCCATCTAAAAAAGTTCTTCAACAAAGAAGTGAGAGGAGCAGCGATTTTGCCATATCCAGCAATGAATCGATGATAATAACCAGTCAGCCCCAAAAATCCTCTCAATCTGATAGTAGTAGTAGTAGGAATAGGCTAAGCAGTCATACATGCAATATTTTGAGGATACGCTGCTACACCATCCACTGAAATGATGTGGCCTAAATACTCCACCTTCGGTACTCCCCATAGGCACTTGGACTTCTTGATCTTCAATTAGTTTTGTTCTAAGAAATTCAGCACATTCTCCAAATGCCGCCAATGCTCCAATTCAGTTCTACTATATACCAAAATATCGTCAAAAAATACCAAGACATATCTTCGTAAGAGAGGCCGAAATATATCATTCATGAGATCTTGAAAGGTAGCTGGAGCATTGGTGAGACCAAAAGGCATCACTCGAAACTCATAATGCCCGTCCGGAGTCTGAAATGCAGTTTTGTGCACATCCGCCGGGTGAACTGTAATTTGTTGATACCCGACCCTCAAGTCCGCTTATGAAATATAGTCACCCTTGCAAGCTCGTCTATCAACTCCTCGATAACCAGAATAGGATATCGGTCCTTGACGGTAATAGAGTTTAGTGCTCGATAGTTGACACAAAAACACTATGTAACCACTCAGCACCAAGGACAATGTCCGCTCCTCGTAGTGCCAACGGATACAAATCCACAATGATGTCGTGTCCTTGCACCCGTATACTAACTCGGCGACATAAGCTCTCTGCCCTAAGCTTCGTGCTGTCTCCAATAGCAACATCAAACCCCGTAGTCGATTCAACATCCAAACCCAATCTCCTCACTAGCCTCTCGTCTAGAAAGTTGTGTGTACTCCCGAATCGATGAAGATGTGCACACAATACTTTCTAACGAGTCCATCTACTAGTAACGTCCTCGGCACAGAAGTACCCGAATATGCATGCATCGATATTTCAGCTTGGATATCCTCCTCCACGCCCTCCTCCACTGTCTCCTCATGGGTCTCCTCAGGACACTCTCCATAATCAACTACATCATCATCCTCCTCAGGACCATCGATAAGCATCACGCTCCCGATCGGTTTAGAACACCGATGACTGGGGGTGAAACGTTCATCACATCAAAAGCAAAGGCCCTACGCTCTTCGCTCCTCCTCCTAGGTAGGTATGAGAGTTTGAACGGAGGGTCTTGTGCCTCCTCTAACGTCGGAAGTCGCTATTTTTGAAATCGCAGAATTTCCAATCGATGTTCTAGGTGCAAACCGCCCATCTCGGTTGCCCCAATTGGTTTTCGCTGCCATCTTTAGAGCCCTATGCTTTTGTTCCATCCTCACGGCCTTCTCAAAAGCCTCCTCAAGAGTAGTTGGACATAGAGCACGAACATCCACATGTATCTCCTCTCGCAGCCCTGAAATAAATGTACTCATCAATGTACGTTCGGGCCACGGTGGCTCACAACGACTACTAACTTTTTCAAACTCAGCGTGGTACTCCAATATGGTAGTCCTTTGAACCATCTTGCTTAATATGGCAGCAAAATCTTCATATGCTGCTGTCCCAAATCTGCATGTAATTCTCCTATAAAAATAAGCCCATCTAGTAAATTTACCACCACAAATAACCGACCTATACTAATGCAATGCTGTTCATTGGAGGTGGAAGCTTGCCATCTGGACTTTTGCATCTTTCGCTATACCTTGACAATCAAAATATTATTCAACTTGAAACACCCAATCCGTTGGATCATTGCGTTGGAATTTTAGAAAGTCCAAGCGTGCAGTTCTCCCCCGAATAGCATTGTCAGGTTCGCGAAGGATTCTTGGTTCTGGTCTAAACCATTGTGCTTGTTGATCACGTTCTCTAAATCCTCGAGCACGTACATCACAATCTCCATAGGGATCAACCTCATCCTCATGGTGCCAATCCTCCTCATCAACGAAGCGCATCGGTGCCGCACACCTCTAGGGTTCTATAACTGGTGGTCTTGGGTTTTATAACGGAGGTGGGGGATGATATGAAGGCATAGATAGGAGGGAATCATTGACACTCATATGACGCACTTGGACCTATGAGGTATCGGTTTTATGGGGTCCCACCGTTGGTCATTCTTGAAACTTCGTTCGTTATCGAGGAGATGACGAACCCAATCGATTCACGACATATTCCTTAAATTCATTGTGATCCTTTTGTATGTTGTCCACTCTATGCAACAATGTTTAGAATATGCCCCATAGTTCATCCATATTCGAACCCATGGACGTTGGTTGACTCGGTCCTACCGTGATCGCTCCAAAGGAATCAGCCTCACGGTTAGGATCATCGTGTATTGAGTCGTCCCTTGTCGGTGTGCTCTCTATAGGTCTCCTTATTGATGTCATCTTCTTTGTTTCAACCATTAATGAAGGTCTGAGGTTCGCCTGCTTTGATACCAATTGTTAGGCTCTGATACCAATTTGATGAGATCTGGAACCAAACATAGGCTACGGTAAGATTTTTTCAAGATCTAAATTTATTACAGAAATCAGTCCGTATAATTGAGGAAAAATATTCATCAGATATTTTTCGGTAGTTAGAAAATTACGAAACCAATTGGGTTGGATCTGTAACTTCCTAATCTACAACTTTCATATTTATGCCTTTCATAGTTCGAACTGTAGTAGGGACGAAAACACGGAATAACGTGGATGAAAATAAGAAATCAAGAATCCAATTCCAATTTGAAGTTGGTTGCCATCCATATATATATAGAGGCTAGTTAACAAGTCCTAAAACAGTATGAAATCCTAATTCTAGAGGATTCTCGTCGATCGCGTTCGAATGCACTCAAAAAGCCTCTTCTTTGGATTTGCGAACGTGACACAGGCGTTTACAAGTCATTCGAATGCGGGCGTTCACAAACACGGGCGTTCAGAAGGCATTCACAAGCGTTAACAAGGTGTTCACAAGGGTTCACAAGCATTCGAACGAGACTCCACCTGCGTTCGAATGTGACCTACAGAAATTTTATTTTAATGAAAATAAACACCTAATGCAATAAGAAAAGATCATAACTAAGTGTATCATGCAATCCGTATCCGGATCCGTATTCGAACTAGATAGGTTATTTTGTCCCGTATCCGATCTGACCCGGGTCGGATAGTGGGTTGGATTGGACTAAAACCGATCTGTTTTCACCCCTACCCTCTACGCATTTATCGATTAATGGTAAGGGTATGGGTAGGATGTAGGCCGCTCAAACTACTCATACTGCCTTTTCTTCAGGCAAGGACAAAGGCAAAGATAGGATGGAAGACACTCCTGTAGGTCAAGGCGAAAGTCACCCTAGCTTGTCCTCGGCACGGACCAGGCAAGGCCAATGCATCGAAGGCGTGTGATATGGAGATGGTGTTGGATGGGGAGGCCTTCCACTCAATCCTATCGATTCAATATCAATCAAGTGCCTAGGACTGTGAACCCTACAAGGCCGCAAACCACAATCCCTTTGAGGTAATGCCCGACTCTGAACCGGGTGTGGCAACAATTAATGGAGTGTCCTTTCGCCTTGGCTCAGGTAGCCAATAGATGGGACGGTCCCCATATGTGCATACTAACAAGACAAACCTGCAAAGGCATGGGAGTCAATGCATACAACAAAAAAGATGGCCAACCCCTTGAGCGCACATGTCAAGGTTGTGAAGTCGATTAAGTAGGCACTTATGCTGGCATCGGCTAGCCACGAAAGGGACAGCATGGAAGTGGATCCAACCTAGAACAACTTGGCGTTGGTGGCAGTCCACGAAGGGCAATCAGATGAGGCAATAGAAATGGAAGCGAAGGCCTGCCTAGTTGGCATCAAACGGGAGATTTGCGCTCCCCCACCTCTAGGCGTGGGAGACTCACCTGAGCCTCCATGCATATTTCCATAGTTTCCAATGTTTAAAGCCCTATGTTGGAACTATAGGGGTGCTCTTAACAAGAAGGCACTTGATCGGTGTAGAGATTTGAACAAAAGCTATAATTTGGATGTTCTTGTCTTGCTCGAGATGCATGCATATTGGGATGCAGCCAAGACTGTGGCCAGAACACTTAGTCGGTGATGGACGTGGTTTGCGATCCCGGCGAGGGGCAGCTCTAGAGGGATCATCGTCTTTTGGAAGAACCCTATTGACTGGGTCAAGATGGTGGCAGCCTCCCGTTTTGCTATCCATATGGTCATTACAACCACCATGGGGTATATATAAATTTGGTCAGCCATCTATGCTAGCAACAACCTCGTGACTCAAAAGGTACTATGGGAGGAGCTTTCTCATCTTACCAACCTTAGCCTCCATTGGATAATCATGGGAGATTTTAATACTTATGTGAACTCCGATGAACAAGAGCTGCGGCTTGGTCGAGCTAGGGACTTTTGAGGGGTTCATTAAACGTACGAATCTTTGCAACCTTGGGTTTGAAGGGCTGTCATTCACGTGGGGAAATAATAAACAATGGTCCTAGAGGATCTAAATCAAGCTAGACCAAGCCTTGGCCAACGGGGAGAGTAGTTGGCTGCCCAACCCCACTTCAGAATTATTCACCTAGATCAAGTAGCATCGGATCATGCCCTGCTTGATACAATTCGGGCTTCACTGATGTCATCTCGAGCATAGATACACTTTATGGATTTTTTTATTCTTATTGTAGTGCTTATTTCAGAAAAAAAAGGGTTTCTTGTATGTCGCATTCGAACGCGGGTGGGATGCGTTTGAATGCGTTTGTGAATGCCTGCATTAGATTCGTAAATACAGAGAACGCAAAATATCCATTTGAACGCGATCGACGAAAATCTACTGTTTCTAGGGTTAATAATTTCATTTTTGAATTGATTGGTTAGCCTATAAAAGAGTGAATAGTAACCAAGGAATCATTATTGAATGAATTGAGTTTTGCCCTAGTCTCTTTCATCTTCTTCTCTATCGTTCTCTCGTTCCCCAGCGTCGCCGCTTCTAACCTCCCTTGACTGGCCCACTCCTCTCCTTTCTTCCAATCTATCTATCACCTTGCCTAACCCCTTCTATCATCCATAATCCTTCTATCTCTACTTACTCATCGGTGTCACCCCATTATTGCCGGTCCACCACCATCCATCAACACCTAGAATCTCATGCCTCCATCCACGGATCCATAGACGCTCCCTAATGTTTGCCTACTTCTCGGATGATATCTCAAGATCCCACCATCTGATTTCCCTAAGACTAGATTTTTTGGAAATATTTTTTCTAGAGCTACAAAATATCAAAATTTCACGTCGATCTGATGGCTGCATCATCCAGAATCTATTTCTAAAGTTTTGTACTAGAGCCACTATTTTTCGGACGCGCTCTCGATGACAACAACTAGAGCTATGCTGCACGGCAAAATAAGGAGGAAGAGATCTGCCCAATAGAGGAGGGGGAGATGGCTACGGGAACTTCCACCCGCGGAACTGCCCGACCAAATCTAAATACCGAAAAGCCTAGCGTTCAAGCCATGCTTGGGTCTCTTTCCGAGCAAATGGCCATCAATAACCAGATGATGATGGAGATGATGGAGATGATGCAGGAAATACAGGCGATAAGAGAAACCATGGCGAACAGAAATACACAAGGATCCCACGACGCGAGTCCACCCGAATGAACCCATTGCCACTGGTTCAGAATTTGCACCAACAAGAGCCTCTGCTGCCACCACCCTATGGGTAGAGACAAGCAAGGATGGTTCCACCAAGCCTAGTTGCAGGTGAGCCCATTCGACGAGCGAACCAAAATAGAGATCGTCTTGGAGATCTAGATCCTAGGGCAAGGCAATATGAACCGGAACTGCGTCGGGTTAACCAAAACTGAAGGAGGGATCATCAACCATTCATGGTGCATCCTCCTCCGATTAGACAAGGACTTGGATATGATCCGGATTGAGACAATAGTATCTGTGGACAAATCGTGCATCTTGAATTTCCTGAATTCAAAAGTGGTGATCCGATCGATTGGTTGTATAGGGCGGGACAATTCTTCGCATACTAGGGTACAACAGAAGAATATAAGGTGACGTTTGCGAGCTTTCACCTTGAAGATGTGGCACTTCACTAGTTTCGAGCAGCCAATGCCAATGAGACGATTGAAACTTGGGTCGATTTCTACACCGATATCACGCGACGATTTGGAGCGTCGGGGTATGAAGACTTCGATGATCTTCTCTCAAAGACGATGCAAAGGACCACGGTCAGGACATACCAAGAAGAATTTGAGAGGATAAGTAGCCGATGCCAACCTCCATGGACGAATCAACAACTTCGCAGCATCTTCATCTCCGAGCTGCAGAGAGACATACAAGCCGACGTAAGAGCTTTAAGGCCTAGAACCTTAAGGGAGGCCTTCGAAGATGTAGTACTCATGGAAGATAAACATCGAGCCATAAAGTTACACCTCAAATAGAACTGGGCAAGCCAAGAAAACCACAGTGAGAATCTTGATCGATACTGGGTCCACCCACAACTTCATTGACAAGAGGCTTCTTAGGAAGATTGGGCTCGAGTCGAAACCCACGGATGGGTTCGATGTGATGATTGGAGATGGCACCACCTTGCGGGCAGATTTCCTTTGTGGAGGTGTGGAGTTGAAGGTGCAAGGCCAAACTTTCACATTGGATCTTTATCCGTTAACCTTGCGAGGTGCCGACATTGTCTTGGGGACTCAATAGCTTTGAAGCTTGGGTCCCGTGACATTTGACTTTACAAACCTCACACTGACATTTTGGAGGAATGACCGGAGAGTGCTGTTGGATAAAAATCAACTGCTGTTTGAACTTCTAAGTGTATGGGACACAAGTGAGCTCGCTTCTTTCTCAGCACCCACTTTTCCTTTTTTTTTAAATCTGTGGAGAGCTAGTGCAGAGAATAGTGATCTGATCTGATGCATGGAGGAGCTGAGAGAGAACCTATCGAGCCACCCTGAGCACGAGGAGTACGACGGGTTGGTACTCAAGCGCAGGTGGATCAAGGTACCAGCGGACGAAGAGCTACGGAGACTATTGATGGCATACTTCTATGATACCCCTATAACCGGCTGGCCCAAAGCTGTACAAGGAGAGCAATGAAGTCAGACGTGAAGAAATATGTGCGTTAATGCCAAATCTGCCAATGAGTCAAATCGGAGATGCTCAAACCAAGTGGGCCTAACCATGTGGTGGGTTCGGCCTTGCCCGAACCAATGGAGGAAGATAGTCCAGTTGAACCGGTCCGAGTCTTAGGCCGTAGGAGAAGATGCCATGGATCCAAGTTGGAGACAGAAGTGTTGATCGAGTCGGATATCATGGATCGCTTCCCCAATTTCACACCTTGAGGACAAGGTTGCGGAAGCGTTGTGGATTGATATAATTTGGGCTTCACCGATGTCGTCTCGAGCATGGATACACATTAGGGGTGTCTTTTATTCTTGTTGTAGTGTTTATTTCAGGAAAAAACTTATTATGTCGCGTTCGAACGCGGGTGGGGTGCGTTCGAACGCGTTTGTAAACGCCTACATCAGGTTCGCAAATACAGAGAATGCAAAATGTGTGTTCGAACGCAATCGGTGAAAATCCACTGTTTCTAGGGTTAATAATTATTATTTTTGAATTATTTGGTTAGTCTCTAAAGGTGTGCATGGCAACCAAGGAGTCATTATTGAATGAATTGAGTTTTGCCCTAGTCTCCTTCATCTTCTTCTCTCTTATTCTCTCGTTCACCAGTGCTGCCGCTTCTAACCTCCCTCGATCGGCCACTCACCCTAGTCCCTTAGGGGTGGCCCACTCCTCCCCCTTCTTCCAATCTATCTATCACTTAGGATCTCGTGCCTCCATCAACAGATCCATAGACGGACTCCCTAATATTTGTCTACTTCTCGGATAATATCTCGAGATACCATCATCCAATTTCCTTGGAAAGATTGTTTCTAGGGCTACATCATATCAAAATTTTACGTTAATCCAATGGCTGCATCATCTGGGATCCATTTTCAAAATTTCTTGCCAGATTCTGTCTAGATCTAAAAATGAGATAGATCGAACCTTAGCCTAAGGGAAGATCGTATCACTGCTACTAATAACTATTCAACTTAATCTTCTTCTCTTGCATATTGGCCTTTCCGATTTGAGCTCCTTTGGCTCAAATATGTCGACAATGAGAGTGTGATACATGAGATTTGGGATCAACTTGCTCATAAGAACCCTCTCCATGCCTTTAGTCACAAAGTCTGTATGCTACCGAAGGCTTTTTGTAGTTAGCATATGAGGGTCATGGGTAATCTGGAAACCAACCTCAAAGATGCCTTAATGATGGTCAAGCTGCTAGATGAGAAGGATGTTCTTAGTCTACTAGGCGAGGTGGAGTTGTAACCCTCAACTACCAATACAGTCACAAGATGGCGCTCAGCCGCCAAATCAATATTAAGTGCACACAAAAGGGCTCGCCAGAAGTGGGTGCTCGAGGGTGACTACAACACCAAATATGACCACCTCCATATGACCATTCACAAGCAGCGTAATGGGATCTCGACGATCAAGAAGGATGATGGTTGTTGGATGCAAGACCCGATGAAGACTAGGGACGGAGACTAGGACTACCATTGTCTAGTGCTTTCCATGATTTTGCTGAAGGATGCTCAGCTGCTTATATCTCTAGTTTTCTTCGAAGAAATCAAAGTGGCAGTGTGGAGCTTGCCTTGGGGAAAAGCGCCAAGGTCGGACAATCTTCAAGTTGAGGTCTACATTCAGTTCTCGGACATCCTTAGGATCAACTTGTGTGAAGCGATCAGCTTCTTCACATCGGCTTCCCTACTGAGCCGCTAAAGCAACACTTTCCTAACCCTAAAACCTAAGTCTAACAACCCAGTGCAAGTGAAGGATTTTTGGCCAATTGCTCTCTGTAATGTGGTGTATAAAGTCATCTCTAGTGTGCTTTTAGCTCGACTCAAACCCCTCCTTCCCAAAGTGGTCAGCTCAGAGCAATCAACCTTCGTTGCCAGCCACAATATCATGGATAACACATTGGTGGCCCAAGAAGTTGCATACTCTCTAGTCCATGACAAGCATTGGCCACTGATGATGATGGCAAAGATAGACATGGAGAAGGCCTATGATTGGGTCAGTTGGACGGCAGTGCTCAGCATGCTTGCTCGTATGGGATTCCTTTACCGCTAGTGTGCATGGATCCAAGTGTGCATCACATCGCCAAGATTCTCATTCTTATCAATGGCAACCTCTTAGAGTGGTTCTCGTCCCATTGCGTCCTATGTCAAGGCGACCCACTATCATCGTACCTTTTTAGTTTGGTCTCCTAGGTCCTCACCGGTTTGATGAATGCTAAGGTTAACTCCAGCAAGCTCCAAAGGTTCAAGGTGGGAGGTAGGTATATATCACTCCTTTACACTGACAATCTACTAATCACTGCCTTAGCTACCTATCCAAATGCTGATTACATCATTGCTTGCATGGACAATATGAGACTAAGGGTGCCAAAATAAATTAGCGGCTTGAGCTCAGAGTTAGCTCAATTTGGCTTGAGCTGAGCAAGCCGGAGCCTTATTTTAAGGCTCAATTTGAATTTCGAGCCAAGCCTAAGACGAGCTAGAGCTAGCTCGCTTAGGCTTAGCTCGATAGGCTTAACTTATTATTTATAAATATTATATGTGTGTGTGTGCATGTATTAATATATATTGTAACAAAATGTATTTATAGCCATTAGATCTTTGATTTAATGGCTACTATTATTCTATCTTTATCTAACCCTAACCCTAAATCTAATAAAAATCTCTCCAACAAACCTAACCTCTTCCTCCTCCTCTTCCTTCGACGTCGGCCTCCTCATCTTCCTCCTCCTCCTTCACCTCCTCATCCGACCTCCTCGTCCTCCATCAACAAGCTGTCATCGTCTTCTCCTCTTCGTTAGCCTCCTCCTCCACCTCCTCTTCCTTTATCGACAAGTCAAGCTGCCATCCATACCCTCTTCTCCTCTTCCTCATCTAATCATGCTTAGGCTTGACTTGGGCTAGGCTCGAGTTGAAGTAAGCAGAGCATAAACACCTTTGGAGGGCTCAAAATTAATTTTGACTTGAGTTTGAGCTTGATACGAATCAAGTCAGATCGGATTGCATCATGAGAACATTACGCTCGATGGATTAATTCTATTTATATTTTAATTAATTTATATTTATTTATTATATATGCCCTTAAGGCAAGTCTAGTTATGTTATGTAAGCCACTAAGAAAATTTTAATTAAGTCAAGTAAGCCACTAAGGCAAGTTCAATTAAGTTATATAAACCTGTAAAGTAAGTCCTAGTTCAAGTCGTACAAGTCTTTAGGGCTAAGGCAAAGTATGACTCATTGTACCCGACCTCTATATATAGAGGGGCTGAGCTTTTGTGTTTATTAATCTAAGCATTCAAGCGTTGAGAATTAATTAAATTTAGTTACTTTTTTATTATCGTATTTACCATTTTATTGTAGCCATTAGATCGTTTTTACCTTTCTAGGAGTAGATCATAGCTGTAGAACCTCCAAAGCTTCTAAACCCTAACCACAATTTTTCTCCAATAGCCATCCTACCTTACAGTTGTCCACCACCACCCATGGTGATTTGCCACCCTCCGACGACTGCCACAATATCAAATATTTACCATTCTAACCTTATTTCACTTTTTTATTTGTCTTTTCATTCTGATCTTGATTTAAATGAAATTAGAGCCATTATAATCCTAACTTATGAAGGTATCCCACTTAAATTTTCATAATTTTCTTACATCCGAATAGATCCAAATCTAGTTCATAACAGAGATAGAGTCAACTCGCTCGGCTCGTTTACACCCCTATATGAGATATTGCACCATTTTCATGTATTATTTAAAGATAGAGTGTATTATATAGTACTTAAATTATTAGCGATCTATGCTTGAGGTTGCTTAGCCTATGTGGCATTTAGATGATCATACTATCTTGTATAGATTCTAGACATTTTATGATAATAGAAAAATAATTGTGAGGTATGATTATAGCTTCAGTAGTATCTAATGATGTAGTGTTAGGGAATCCATTTTGAGTCGTGCACTTTTGATTTTCATTGTATGCAATGATAGTGGTGGAGATAAGGAGATGAGCTTACAATTGAAGTCCTTAGGCTAATGGCCAGACAACTAGTCATATGTAATATTGCTAAGCATGTACAGGTGACGCTACTACTAGATGTCTATCCTCCTCATTGTTGAATTTGTTAGATGATTCATGGGCTAGGTGAGCGTAGAATGAAATATTATTTTATGAGTTTATGTAAGCATATCGTGTAGATTGAGTTTCTAACTTAAACTTAAGATATGATTTATAATTAAGCATGTATTTATATTTACCTTTTATATTATCTTGGACTATACTTGTTGGGTTTTGTGTTCACCATTTTTTAGTGGAGATATTTATAGATTTAGGAGAGGATGATGTGGGTGTCGAGAAGTAGCTGATTTTATTATGTTGAAATTATATATTTTTTGACTAGTTGGATTATAGCCCTTGGGTGACTTTTATTCTTTTGATTTTTCTACATGAAATATATTTTTAGAAGCCTGTTGCAGCTCGTGATACTATGTACTTAAATTATTTTTGCTTGGATTGCTTATCGTATTATACTATGGAAGCATCTTCTATCATATCATATGAGAACCACGCAAGTTCCACCCACGTTAAGGGCTATATGTCTTTGAAGGTGGATGTTCTTATTGCACACATTCAGCTCTGTATATGCTTAAACTGAATATAATGATTTGATAAAAGTGATTTAGAAGGAATTGATTATTTATTATTTTATTGAATTGATTTTGTTATACACAGTTGCATTTCACGAGTATGTTTTATTTTTGAGCTTTATGAATTTTCACAGATAAAAAAAATATGTCTTGATCATAGAAAAATTGTATTGAGTAGAAAAAAACTATTAAGTTCTAATTTACATAATGGCAAGTTCATGAACACAAAAAACTTTAAAATATAATGTATAATCTAGTTTTATCTAATATTAGATCATGACATATGACTGGTGAAAGATTTCTCGTACCAAGAAGATCTAAGAATGAAAGTAAATTCAAGTCAATACGATAGTGTTCAATTTCTACAGACTTGGCAATTTTTACGTACGAGTCCGAATATATTTTAGAGCTAGTAAGAGAATGACTTTAATCATATAAAACATCTTGAGTACAATCAGATTGCTCGTAAGTGAATCTTATATATAAGTTTGGGTGTGAAATGGCTTGATCCGAGAGGTTGATCAGATCTGTGGTCATTTTTTTTATTTATTGAAGGAGGTTTTTCCATGTTAATTGTTGTAATGTGTTTATTGTATTGTTTTTTATTTCTTACTCTTAGTTTTCTCTCACCGATTTGAGTTTGGTTTTCAAAGTTAGAGTACTATTTGGATTTTCATATCCTACTTAGTTTCGATTTTTTGGAGTTTAATTTTTAATTAATTTTCTAAACCTACTGAGATTTAGTTTCTTTATTTTTTTTGTTTGACTTAGTTTTGACTCTTCATATCTCTTTTTTTTTAGTTGGTCTAGGTTTTAATATTTCCTCCAAATTTTTAGTTTCCAAATAGAATTATTAATTTTTAAACTGCAGAATTCATTTCCAAATGAAATCAATTGATTTCATCCATACCAAACAACAATATTAGAAAGATTTTAATTCAATTTCGTTATTTTCCAAGCAACCGACAAATAAAATTAATTGAACTCCATCAAAATTGGTTTGAAACGTTCACTACAGCACCTTCCAGCTTATTTTTTCTAATCTTGAAGGATACTTAGGGTATCCTATTTTGCACCATATGTACTTACCTTTTCTACAAAAAAGAACCTAATGCTCTCTCTCTCTCTATATATATATAGTCACACTCCACCACTACCACCGTCACCCCGTCACCACCACCACCGCCACCACTAGCAGCAGAGATTAGAAAGTGAAAGAGAAAGCAAGGATATAGGAGGATGTTATCATCTTCCTTGGCAACTCTCTTCCACCATCTCACGTTGTTCATCACTATTCTTTCCATCCAGCTCTGTGATTCATTGCCTTCGCAAAAGGTGGGTTTTGGCTACCGTTTGGTCTCCATAGGACGAAACCCGAATGGAGGAGGACTAATAGGCTACCTCCAAGTGAAGCAGAAAACCTCCATATATGGCCCCGATATCCCTCGTCTGAGGCTTTTTGTCAAGTAAGGAGTTAAAAATGGAAAAACTAACCCACATATTCTTCTTTTGTTCTGTGCTTTAAGACCCAAAAGTTCTTTTTTCTTACTATAATAGATTATTATATTTTTTTTTTTTGACTTGCCCTCTGAAGATGTTCTTCTTTTTAAGAATTGTTTTATAGACATTTTTTTATTCTAACCTTATTTTAGCATTTCTTTTAAAGCTTATGCCAAAAATTAAGTAACTATATTTCTGAAATTATCAAAATACCGCTGTCGGAAGAATAATTTGAATACCTACTGGCATAGTAAATATTTAAACTTTAAAATATAAAAATTAGAAAAAAGTACTAAATAAAAATTACATGATTGTGGGAGTAAAACCATTACGTATAAGCTCATTATATATTTAGAAACTTTAAAAGATTCACCTTGAATGAGATTGAATTTTTCTTTCTAAAATATTTTATGTTAACTTAGATGAGTTAAAATTAACAGAATGTTTTAAATAGATATTTTTAGAAAAGGTAATTATTTTTATTCTTTTGTTGAAAAAAGTGATAAGGCGGTGTTCCCAACCAAACTAAACTCATAAAGTAGGTTTTTTTTTTCAAATTATCCTCTTCCGTAACAAGAAAAAGAACATGGGTAGAAGACTCAGTGTGTTTGTCTTGGAAGACAAACTGATATATGAGTTAACATAAGTTTTAGATATATAAAGATCATTCTGTTCTTAGTTTAGTCGCATTATTAGGAAGGTACCACTGTGCTTTAGTTGAGGCTTCTTGTAACTTTTAGGTTTCCCTACTGACAAATTTGAGTTGATCCCAAGTGCCCATGTAATTATTTAATAGAAAGTTGTAATTATTTACTTGGATCAGCTAACAATCTTTGCATTACTAACACTGAAGTCTTCTTTGGTTGTTCTTTCCTAATCACTATGTGAAAATGATATTGTAGGCATGAAAGTGGGGAAAGATTAAGAGTTCATATAACTGATGCACAGAAGGAAAGATGGGAAGTCCCCTACAACTTGCTCCCAAGAGAGCAACCCCCACCGCTGGGAAGCACTCTTGGGGTACCTACAAGTACTCCCTTCTCGGTTTCCGAGTACTCGGGCGATGAACTAGTCTTCAGCTATGCAGCAGACCCATTTTGGTTTGCAGTGAAGAGGAAATCAAATGGGCAAACTCTTTTCAATACAAGCTATGGGACTATGGTCTTCAAGGATCAGTATCTTGAGATCTCTACTCAGTTGCCTTCCACCGCCGCTCTGTATGGCCTCGGTGAGAACACGCAGCCAGGCGGCATCCTGTTGCGGCCAAATGATCCTTACACGCTGTATACGACCGACGCATCGGCGATCAATCTTAATACTGACCTCTATGGTTCTCATCCTGTGTATATGGACCTAAGGAATGTGGGGGGCGAGGCCTCTGCTCATGGAGTATTGTTGCTTAACAGCAATGGAATGGATGTTTTCTATAAGGGAAGCTCTCTCACCTATAAGGTTATTGGAGGTGTGTTTGATTTCTATTTCTTCTCAGGGACGACGCCCTTGGCGGTCGTCGATCAGTACACTTCGCTCGTCGGCCGCCCTGCTCCCATGCCCTACTGGGCTCTAGGTAAATTGCCTCATTATCCATTAGTCTTTCTTGTAGTCATTCTCTATTTTTAACTTCTCTAGCCCACTCTTTTTCGTCAGGATTCCATCAATGCAGGTGGGGATACCACAATATCTCCGTAGTAGAAGGGGTCGTGGAGGGTTACAAGAAAGCTCGGATACCACTTGATGTGATCTGGAACGACGACGATCACATGGACGCCGCCAAGGATTTCACGCTCGACCCTATCAACTACCCTCGCCCCAGGCTCCTCGACTTCCTTGACAAAATTCACTCAGGAGGCATGAGATACGTAGTCCTCATTGATCCTGGTATTGCTGTCAACTCAACATATGGTGTCTATCAAAGGGGAATGGCGAAGAATGTGTTTGTCAAATATGAAGGCCAACCGTACCTAGCTCAAGTCTGGCCAGGCCCTGTCTACTTCCCAGACTTTCTCAATCCGAACACAGTATCGTGGTGGAGCGACGAGATTGCACGCTTCCATGAACTTGTACCTGTCGACGGCCTGTGGATTGATATGAATGAAGCATCAAACTTTTGCACTGGGAAGTGCGAGTTACCAACAAATCACTCTTGCCCAGATCCAGCTACCTCTACAAAACTTTCGGTGTGTTGCTTGAACTGCAAGAACATAACAAATACTAGATGGGATGAGCCTCCTTACAAGATCAATGCGTCAGGTGAGAAAGTACCGCTGGGCTTCAAAACAATAGCCACTAGTGCAGTACACTACAATGGGGTATTGGAATACAATGCACACAGTCTCTATGGCTTCTCCCAAGCCATTGCTACACATAAATCCCTTCAAGGCCTCCAGGGTAAACGCCCGTTCATCCTCACGCGCTCTACTTTCGTTGGATCAGGATCGTATGCTGCACACTGGACTGGCGATAACAAGGGCACATGGGAGGATCTCCGTTACTCAATCTCGACAATGCTGAATTTTGGAATATTTGGCATGCCGATGGTTGGCTCAGATATCTGCGGATTCTACCCTGCGCCAACAGAAGAGCTATGCAACCGATGGATTGAGCTTGGTGCGTTCTATCCCTTCTCAAGGGATCATGCAAACTTTGCATCACCAAGGCAAGAACTTTATGTCTGGGACTCAGTTGCACAGTCTGCGCGAAATGCTTTGGGCCTTCGGTACAAGCTACTCCCTTATCTTTACACCTTGAACTATGAAGCTCATCTCATTGGCGCACCAATTGCAAGGCCAATCTTCTTTTCATTCCCTAACTTTACAGCGAGTTACAGTTTGAGTACTCAGTTCTTGCTAGGGAGTAGTGTCATGGTTTCACCAGTCCTTACTCAAGGTGCTACATCAGTGAAGGCAATATTCCCCCCAGGGACATGGTACAATATGTTTGACATGACAAAGGCTGTAGTTTCCAAGGATGATCGCTATGTAACGCTCGATGCACCTCTTAACGAGATCAATGTGCATGTTTACCAGAATAGCATACTTCCATTGCAGCGAGGCGGTATGGTTTCCAGTGAGGCCAGGGCTACGCCATTTACACTTGTTGTTACCTTTCCTTATGGTGCCACTGACGCCATCGCGAATGGCAAGGTGTTTGTGGATGACGATGAGCGGCCTGAGATGGCACTCATTGAAGGGGAGGCATCATTCATTGAGTTCTACGCCAGTGTTCGCGGGAAGACCGTCACAGTGTGGTCTGAAGTCGAAAAGGGGAGCTTCAGTTTGGAGAAGGAATTGGTAATTGAGAGGGTGAGTGTATTAGGACTGCAAGGAAGTGGACAAAGCCTGGAGATTGAGGTAGATGGGAAGCCCTTAGGTGATACTTCTAATATTTACTTCAGTGAGACTTCTCAAAGCCATACAGAGAAGCTTGAGGGCGGTAACAAGAGGAAGACTATGATAGTTGAGGTTGGAGGATTAGCATTGCCTCTGGGGAAGAGTTTCTCCCTGACAATAAAGATGGAGATCAAAGGGATGAGTTAGTTCGTTCTATATGTAGGGCTGATTCATATGCTGCTTAACTCTTGCTCTGATAAGCCATGTGCATTTGCATGATAGTGATATCAGGAAGAAACATTTGCATTTAACACACTGCATTTAATTCTATTTCCAGTTTACGCCCTCTATTTAAATTTACAAATTAAGCCCTAATATCCAAGCTTTCCCCAAATCTTATCCGACCTATCTTTACCCGAGCTCTATATCTAACCTGACCTAAGATATAACCAAACTATTTCCTTCTCTTGCTTTAGAGTCTCTTTTTTAAGGAACAAGAAGCAATCACATGTATTAAAAGAAATAAAGAAAAAAAAAAAAGGAGGAAGTAAGTGCATTTTAGTCTTTTTAGAAAAAAAATTGTTTGTAGTTGACTAAATATTCTTTTTAATGCCATTTGTTAAAATCCATAGTATTTTCTGCACATATTTAATAAAATATAGGACTTTAAAAAATAAAGAGTATAAACCACAAATAGGTTAATATAAATTTATTTATTAATAAAAATACATTGAAAAAGGCTCCTTATATGACAGCTTTGAAAGCCACTTGATATAAGTGTTCAAAAAAAAAAAATCTTAACACATTATTGCTTCAAAAAGTGAAGAAATGAATTGAAAACAAAGAAAAAGAAAATGAAAAAGAAAAAGGAAAGCAAACTGTTGAATATGTCTAAGTCTACCTTGTTTGATAAGTGTGAAAGCCACCGATCACATACCTAAATTAACTTCATGCATATATCATAGATTCATTTGATTTCTAGATTTGATTATGCGTCAGCTTAACTGAAAAATTAGGGCATGGTTGGGTTTTATATTGAAACTAGCACTTCCTGTTTTACATTATGGTTAATATCGAATTTTTAGCAACATGTGTTGATTCTGATGTCCCTAGTCTGAGTCTAGTATACATTTATTTGAGTTAAGACATCTTCTATCAAATTGAAACATTGTAAATGATTTTAATATTTTTGCAAACTCAAATTTCAAGAATTGGATCTTGTGTCATTTAAAACTTTAATTTATGTGATTCGAGATTGTTTTTAGCTCTATTTAATAGGCAAAAATCTTTTGGAGTCATCTGGAATTAATGGATTTTTTAACCATTGGATTTTGGAGTTATTTCAGAATGCTTCCAAAAAGTCAATAGCTTGGTGGTTTCTGAGTTTGGTCCGCACCGACTCTGGTCAGTGCGCACTGAAGCGAGAAAGTCTTTTTTTACTGAGTTTTAGGATTTATTGTGTTTGAATTTGATCGAAAATGATTAGAAAAATACACTGATGACTTAGTGCATAATTCTTTTGATCATTTTGATATGTTCTTTAGATTTTGGAGCTTTATGCTAAACTGTTTCTTTTAAAGGAGATGAGTAGGAGATGATACGGTATGAATTTGTTTAGCATATATAATAGAGTTGGCATTAGCAGATTATATTTTTATGTCGCATGTAGTATATAGATATGGTCATGTACATTAAATATCGATGTTATTTAGGGGATATATGTATATAAATCTTTTGTAGATACATATCTGTTTGTAGCTCTTGATAGTTTATTGTAATTTGTGTGAGTCTTGATAGATCCTATAGTGGTTTAGAATTACTATTATATATATTCAGATATTCATGTGCTAAAAAATTTTATTTGGATTGGAAATAATTCACCTTCTGAACTATCACCGAAATACCTCACCTCTTGAGGTCGTTGACAAAATCTATGAATTAACCAAATTATCCCTCTATTTATAATGATAGAATAGTTAAGCAGCTTAGCTAACATTAAATATTTTAAATTTTTTTTAAAATTCCTTCATTGCCCCTAATCCCTGCTTCTCCTTTTAACCATTTCTCTTATCTTCCTCCCCCTCATTGTCTTCCTACCTAAACCTGAGGCATTTGGAGAGATAGAGAGAGAGAGGGAGAGAGAGAGGAGGGCAACAATAGAATGACGCTCTCGCAAAAGAGGGCGACAATAATGCCGAGCTCGCTGAGAAGGTTGATGGCGACGGCGACGTTGACCTAGGAGAGAAGGGCAATGACAATGCCGGGGTGATGGGCGATGGGCGACGACAACGCCATCTTCCACTCCTGTCATATCACCTCCTCCACTAATCACCTATGCCCGTTGTCCCGCCACTCCAAGCATAGGCATGAGGAATTAGGGAGCCATCTAGGACTTTGTAGAATCGATTGACCTCCCACGTAAAAGCTGCCCCCGACTGATTCGACCATAGAGCTACCACATATGTAGAAAAAGAGGGAGCAGGGAAGGAAGAACAACCATTTAACATTGGCGTCAACAAAGCGGAAGCAAGAATGTCCGCTAAAGGTTTGATCTATGGTGCTCTCATATGATTGGCTTGAGACCTAATCATCAGCACGACCCAGCTCGGTTTGGACTGGGCTAAGCCCGGCCCGGGCCCAAACTACCAATAGGCGGCACAAGCTAACCTTTGCTCGCCCAGCCCGGCCCGAAAACCCGCCCGTTAGGCCCGCCCACCCGTTCAGCCCGCTGCTATAGTGAAAAATAACGGGAAATTTTGTATACTGTACCGTTTTATAATTTTTTTAGCCCATCTCTCCCATCACAATTCAGCCCAAGTACAAGTATTGTTTAAATTTTTTAGCGCACCTCCCATCACATATCAGCCCATGTACTACTTAATTTTTTTTAATATATTTTTTTTAAACAGAGAAGAATATAAATATTTAAAAAAATGTAACGGTAAAAAATATTCTAAAAATAGCTAAAAAAATTCTGAAAATTAGCAAAATAGGACCTCCACTTTTTTTATTATTTTACCCTTTTAATAGAAATAAACAACTAGTTTATAGTGGTATTTTGGTAATTTTAATTTTTCTCATGCTTATAAATAGATGATAAATTTTGTTCTTTCCAAATTAAAGATTTCAAGATTTTTAGTCTTCAAATTAGTAAATTCTCTCCAATATGGATTCCTTTGATGATTATATAGAATCACAATTGGAGGGCGGAGATTCAATTAATCCTACACCCGCATCTCAACCTCAACCTGATCTAGAAACTCTAGCTTCGACTTCATCATCAAGCAGTTATAAGAGATTAAAGTCCAAAGTTTGGAAGTATTTCAAAAGGATTGAAATAAATTATGGCCAATGTAATGTTATAGATTGTAGAGCTAAATATCTTCAATGTAATCATAATTTTTCTACATTAACTAAGAATGGGCACTACTCACCTAATGAGGCATATTAAAGACAAGCATAAAAAATGTCAACTTAATATTGGTCAAATGTTGTTTAATCAAGGTGCTTCCGAAAATATTTATAATTTTCAATGGAATTATGAAAATGCTCATAAAGAGATAGTTAAATATATTATTCGTAGAAATAAATCTTTTGCTATGGGTGATGATCCGGAACTTGAAGATTATTTACAAAGTGGTTTTAATCCGGCTTTTAAAAGAATTTCTCGTCATATAATTAGAAGAGATGTTTTAAAATATTTTGCTGAAGATAAAGAAAAATTAATTTTAGATTTTGAAAAATTAAAATCTAGAATTTCTTTTACTAGTGATATTTGGACTTCATGCCAACATAGGTCTTTTATGTGTATAACCGCACATTTTATTAATGATAATTGAAAAATATAAAATCGAGTAATTTCTTTTCGAAAGTTTGATGAGAGTCATAGTGGTGAATATCTTTCTCGTACTATTATTTAAGAGTTAACAAGTTATAAATTCAAAATAAGAGTTTTTTCTCTCACTCTTGATAATGCATGTAATGATGATTCCACAATTTCTAATCTTCGATGTTTTCTTCCTTTAATTTGTAATGGTGAATTATTACATAATAAAATGCATGTGTCATATTATAAATTTAATTATACAAAGTGGCCTAAAAGAAATTGCTGAGCTAATTTATAAAATTAGAGAAATTATACATCATATTATTTTTAATGATAAAAGAGCTAGAATATTTGCAAATATGTGTAAAAGGTGTGGATTAAAAGCTAAAAAACTTCAATTGGATGTACAACATAGATGGAACTCTACTTATGAAATGCTAGAATTAGTACTTGAATATCAAAAAGCTATAATTTCTTATGTTTCTTTAGATATTAATAACGAACTAGAATGTCCTACTGATTTAGAATGGGAAAATGCAGAAAAAATAAAATATTTTTTAAAAATATTTTTTGATGCTACTAATATGTTATCAAGCTCTTATTCTCCTACAATTACAATTGCTGGTATGCAACTTGTTAATATTGTTCAACTTTTTCTTACTTTTAAAAATGATCGGACTTTACATAATATTTTACAAAAAATGGAAACTAAATATGCTAAATATTTTGAACATTTTCCTTTACTTATTAGTTTTGGCATTTTATTAGAACCTCAACTTAAAGAGATCGACTTTTTTGATATTTTTAATGGTTTATATGAAGATAAACAAGACGACTTTGTTTCTGGTGCGGTAACTATTAAAAGTTATTTTGAAAGGTTTTTTAATGATTATTCTATTATATATGGTTCTTTTTCCTCTATGCCTTCATCTTTTGTTATTCCTCCTGAAAGTAGTAGTACTAAAAATTTATTGTTTGTCCGACTTAAAATGAGGAGAACTTCATCAACGTCGGGGGGAATCATTGAGCTTCAAGTATATTACAATCATTGAGCTTCAAGTATGGTGGAAGGCAAATGCGACGAGATTTTCAATTGCTCCTACAATGGCCCGTGATATATTGATCATTTCAATGTCTACTGTACCTTCAGAATCTGCTTTCAGTACAAGTGGGCGATTGATTGATCAATGTAGATCATGTTTGGGAAAAGAAACAATTGAAGCGCTAATGTGCCTACAAGATTGGTATGCTGCCGAATCTAGATCGCAAATGGACGACCATTTTGTAATAGAAAATATAAAATTTGAATTTTTAAATTTCAATGACTAATGTAATTTTATTTTATTTTTTACAACTAATGGATGGATTATGCAAATGATAAATAGGTGGGTAGGTGCCAACCTAGTTGGGATGTGCTCATTCTATAGTGATGCAAAAAAATCCTCCTAATTTTAGTGTAACTATTTGTTTAATTATAAAAATATTTCTATTTACTTATTTATTTAACTATTTATTTTTTGACATCTACTCATTTATTTTTATTTATTTTAATTCTAATTTTTCATTTACTTTAATTACAACATGTTCTCTGTATGTGTGAACGCCTGTTTTTCGCGTTCGAATGACCTGAATGTATTCTCTGTATGTGTGAACTCCTGAGAGCGTGTTCGAACACGGTGCGAATGCAGTGCGAACGCAGTACTATGTAAAATTGGATGAATAATAATAATGGTAAAATATGGAGTATTTTATATAAAACTCTTAAAAAATCCCGCCAAGTGGCTGATAACTCGAGTAAAAAAATTGGCCAAATGGGTAGTGGCTAACTAGCAACAGCTGGCCACCACCCACAATGGTACAACTCCATAAGATGACAAGACCACAACTCTCCATCTGCCCAAGCTACCTACCTACCTTGGACCCTTGTGTTTGTCACACTCGGATCCATTCTTGTTGTCAGCGAACCGCTGCCGCTTGGCGTGCTCAACCGCAGTGAAGAACTCCTCGATCTCGGCCTCAAGCGGCGCCATCTCGGAGGCCAATTCCAGATCGGCTTGTTTGTCCCTTAGAGCACTCGTCGGCGTTGTCTCTTCCGGTCGATATACCACAATGGCGACTCTTCTGACGGCACCTCATAGGAGGCATTGCTCGAGCAACATGAGATCCGCCCGAGATCTACGGTGGAGCGTCGCCGACCATCGAAATTATACTCCGTTTTTGGCATCCACGGCTTCATCAAGACATTACGGCTCAGGAGTTGGAGGTAGGAGATCTGGAGCTCTACCGCTGCCCCCGCCTTTCGGCCGCGAGATCTCGCCCCCTCTATCGCAGCGCCGCCGCCAAAGCTAGTGTCTTGGCTCTTGTCCAATATCTCACAGGTCAAGGTCACTGAAAATCTTGCTTGGTAGAGCCCGGCCCGGCCAGCTCGATCACAGGCCGACAAGCGATAATGAGCTAGACTATTCTAGCCCGGCCCGAACCTGGCTCAACCCGAGTGATTAATGGGTCGGGCCATGGACAAATGCTTAAGCCCGGTTAGCCCAAAAAATTCGGCCCGAACCCGGCCCGGCCCGCCCGATGATCACGTCTAATTGGTTGTACTGACTTACCTCACTGGCTAAACTTGAACCAGCCTTGGGCGATTACTAGAAGCCGAAAAGCAAATTGTTTCTCTTCCTTAAAACCATCTTTGGCAACACTAGCAGAAAGAGTATTTTAAGAAACAGATTGGTTCTTAAAGGGAGCAGCCACCATCCCACCGTCACTTAAATTGAATTTCTTCCTAGTAAGGGACCGGAACAAAATAAGAAGCCCATGTGCTCCACCTCGTCGTTCAACCTCGCCACCATCTGGCCGCTAGTGCCAGAGGAGACAATGAGGGAGGAGAAGGAAAATGAGGGAGTAGTGGATGAGGATATTTTCTAAAAGGAGGAAGAAGATATCCATGTTATTCTCTAAGGGTATTTTAGTTATTATAAAAGACTATTTTATATTATCACATACATATAAGGGTATTCTGGTCATTTAATGTCACGTGACTAGCACATGACAACTTATGAATGAAAATGAGTAACATAATCCTAACAAAAGGGGTCAATTGAGATATTTCTAATAGTTCAGGGGGTTAGTGTATACTAAAAAAAAGTTTAGGTAGTCATTGTGGAAATCGATGATGATAGTTAAGGGGGTGAAAAGAAAATTATTCTTTTGGTTTATAGTATAATTTACTTATGAAGTACATAAGTGAATTATATTGAGTATAAGTTTATTTTTGTGTTAATATTCATCTGCCTTATCACGTGTACCACGTATATCGTATGGGCATATGGGCATGCATGTAGACGATAGGCGGAGTTTACTTTTAAGGTAGTATTAAAGCTTTAGTTTAAGGATAATCTAGTATGCCATCAAGAGTACAAGTTATTAGTTTATTTTATGATCACATTAGTAGTTGATCTCTATTTATTGATTAGTTTAGTTGAGACAGACAGTTAGATGATAGTGTAAAGATTTGTGACCCCTAGCATTTGTTGATGTCATGAAAAAAATTTGAAAATTCAGAGAAATAAGATTCCTAGTCTGGCCAGGTTTAGAGATATAGAAACTGAAAAAACTAAGTCAAAAGTCAAATAAAAGTCAAAGACCAAATCTAAATCAGTTTACAAAAACTAGGTTTTATTAGGTTTAAAAAATGAAATAAGAATCAAACTTGAAAATCAAAATAGAGTGGGAGATGGAAAACCGAATTCTATTCTAATTATAAAAATCAAACTCACGTTGATAACAAAAAAATTCGAGTAAGCATAAAATATGAAAAGATAAGTAAAATTAGAAAAAGTACAAGCAAGACAAATACATAACCACAATCTTATTTAAGTGAAAAATCTCTCTCACTAAAAGGAAAAAAATGACTTGTCCAAATTGGATTGATCTACTTACTTAAATCGTAAAAATAAGTTTCGCTTACGATCATTCTTACTACACAAATGGTTTCTCTGATTGAAGTCCAAGTCCATCTTGATTAACTACATCAGTAGTTTGCTTTGCTACCAAACCACCGGTTGATCTCAATCCATCATGTTGTATTCACAGGTAAATGACAATTTCTAGCATCTCTGATGCTCAAGGATCATCCTCTAGTTCAACTCTAGCAATCGGACATAAGTAGAAGCTCTCCTCACTCAATAATAGAAATCTAAATCCATGAGGTAACTAAAGAACCCTTTGAGCTTGAATTTTTATGGGTTCTCCCTTGGATGGATATCTCACCCTCAGCCTCTAGTTCGCTTAAATAGAAGTGATGAACAATTCTCCTTTGTACAGTGTTATTTATCACTAGTGTGGGTTTATATATCTACAGTTCAAAGTTATAATATGCTCTATGTGTTATTTTTTCACACTACAATAAGAACTCTACATCTTCTCACATGACCTTATTTCACAAATTTAACGTAATATATGTTGTGCTACTGGAAGGTTGTGACAGTAGATCTACTTCTAGAACAAACAATTTTGGTGGAGAAAGCAAAAGATGAGAGGATCAAGCTCATGTGTTTTAGTCATCGCAAGTTATTTGTTGATCAGCAAGCATGACCTTCGTTGCCTCTTGCTCACTTTGGAGAGGTGGGAGAGTTATGCTCTTGCAACAAGACTTAGTTAAGAATGCTACTAAATTCTTCTTAGAAGAGAGATGAAAAAAAAGATCTCAGCTATGGGCTCATTGAAGATGTGAGAGTCATGCTCACTCATGGCTGCTTTTGAGTGAGAAAACGAGAAAAAAAATCTAACTAGATAAATAAAGTGATCGGTGATTAAGTGTTATCATCTCAACGAACAAAGTAGTAATTTTAGGTTATTATTAAAATAATTTTTAAAAGTAGTATGAAATAAGAAGAGAGAAAATGAAAAATAAATCAGTATATTAGAAGAAGCTAAATTAAATTATAACACTAGAATAAAAAAAGCTTATTTAAAAAAAATTGATTCATATTCCACAGGTGAATAGAGCTATATAAATACATATGAACATAGAAGAGAACAAAATCATGCTGACATATGACAGTTTTTTATATATAATAAATTAGTTGTTGTATAATCCATTTATATGGACGGAACAACTAAGTAAATCCATCCATAGAATGAGTAAAATGTCTTTTCAAAGGAAGATATGATATTTTAATAAAGATTTTTCTAATATGATTCTATGAGTAAAATGTCTTTTGGATGTGTCACCTACCACCTCATCGGCCTCAAAGAGAGCCATTTACACTAAAAGCGTTTTATATTAGATGCAAAGTGCTAAACATCTTTAGCATAAAAATCTAACTTCACTGGTGCTAAATATATTAAAATTGAATAAAATAGTGAGAAATATCATATAACAAGAATGTGGTACATTCACTTAGGCAGCCTTTTATTTGCTATTGAATCATTATCATATATACTTTTTGCAGGTTATTTTTTCAAAGAGAACAAGAGAGGAGAAACTCCTAGTGTTCTCATTCTTTCTCACCTCAAAATTACTAAGTCTTATGATCCCCCTAATCCACCAAACTCTCACGGTGTAGTAAATGCTAGCTCTGCCATCAATGAGTAAGGGTGCTCAGTCTAAGGGCTTGCCACTGGAAGAGTTATTAGGGTGGATGTTGTTATTCCCCCATAGGCTCCTAGTCAAACAAATATTTTGCAATAGCAAAGTGAAGATGCTAGAAGTAGAGGTTGAGCTCATGGTCCCCCAGCATCGTGGGCTCAACTTTTCAAAGTGTCCAATACCTTGTCACCTTCCATCGAGACGGTTACAACATATCGCTCCATCATCGATAAGATTACAAGCCTCTAGGTAGTATGCGCCCATGAATGCTAAGAGAGTCACATATAGTAGAGCTGAATGGAGGTTCAGCTTAATGAAAAAAAAAATTGTCGTCTTCCCCTCTTTCCTATCTCATAAAGAAATGACGAAGCATTTGGAAGCCGGCCGACACTCCCAAGGTAATAGATATGGCCTATTTTCACCTTTAAGTTCTCTTTTAAACATGATATGATCAATTTGCTCACAGGTCCTTCGACCTTTCATGGCCTTGTTCTTAATAAAATATCCTAGTGACCTAACTTTCAATCCTTATCAGAGAAGATTATCTCTGCCCTAGTTTAGGTTCAACTGATTAGGCTACCAGGGGAGTATTGGTTGCAGGACCTTCTCGATGAGGCAGCCAGCCAGCTTAGCAAATTGATTAAAATTGATAATTATACTCTAGCGACAACCAAGGGGAGGTTTGCTAGGCTTTGTGTCGAGCTCGACCTTACTAAGCTGGGTCAAGCAAACTATAATCATTGGGGGCTCCCTTGCAAACAACTTCACCAGTCGGTGGCATACAAAAATCTCCTGTAAAAGTTTGCTTTCATTATAGAAAAATAGGACATCGTATTACTCCTTGTTGTGAAATTATTGTGGTGACCATTCCTATCACCTTCGAGGCGAAGTAGGGAAGTGATGGTGCATCGGTGGTAGCCGATCAGGTAGGAGGTGGGTGGAATCAAAGAGAGCCAGATATTTTTGGCCCTTGGATTTGTATTCATAAAAGGGGTCATGATGGTCGTCACCTAAGTGCCGCTGAAAAAAGCACTGATAGTGGCAACTTGGGGAGCCTGTTGCTAACGTCATTGAGACTAGGGGTAATGAGCACTCGAAGGTTGGTAAGGTTATTGCTAGGTCACTAGCAAGTAACATTACCAACCTTGCTAGTGCCCTTTTCAATACCTCAGCCTTGTGAGGACCAAACTTGTTATGTTAGCAAAATCTCGACTCTTGTGCAATGTGGCAAAAGAAGAGAAGGTGACTCTTTTTTAGCCGCATACTCTACCTTGGGACAAGATGGACCCATTAAGTGCCATGCCTCTCTCTTCTGAAGCCATGTCCATTCACATTACCGCTTTATCTTCCATTACCATCTATTCTACTGTTGCTACTTCATATATTGAACCCATCACCTTTGCATTGCTCAACACGCCTCTTTAATGAGCCATGTCATTTCAGGTCAAGGTAGCATTAAGAAAGCTATTGCGCTACCCTTTTTTCCTAAAGCCATGGGTAATATGCCTACTAATATGGGCTCCCACCAAATCTCTAAGAGGGATTCCCCTCTCACTGATGCTTGCCACATGGAGGTTAGTCATAATGGACACCCAGGTGCCTTGGAAGAGAGGTGTGAGGCCCATGATGATATAGCAGTGGATGATTTGTATAGCCTCAATCATGAGGCATCTTTGGTAAATGTTCCAATTACTTTCTTATCTTCTACTATTATGGCTAACTCATTTTTGTTCCCTATAGTTCTTCCTTCTCTAGCATCAATTTCTTCTCTACTTGCTTCACCTACGCCTAGTCCCATTAATATGGGGGAGAAAGGATGGGTATGGGGTTCTATTCCCTTTTTCAGTTCTCGATCCTTCCTCTTATACCCCTTGACCCTAATGGAGGGCCCGAGCATGAGGAGATGGTTGCTTTAGCCATCTCCCCCTTGGAGCTAGCTCGCACTAGGGAAGTGGAGATAGAGCTAGATATCTAGAAAGAGCCTTCATATCCTAATCTTAAGGCCTTCGCCAAGCCAAAGCCGTTCAAACAGAAGGAAATTGAAGAGCGAGTCTACGCATGTCAAATTTGCAGCGATCCTCAAACCGTGGAGTTCTCAATGCAAGAATATAGCAGAGGTCCTCAAATATCCGAGCCTACTATTAGAGATCTCGACTATAGTCAAGCAGAAAACCAATTCTTAAATGGTTGATTAATGTGTCTAATATATTTAAATATTATGGGCCTTTTCAAAAAGGAAGGGCAGACACATCTTTTCAAACTCCTAACTATTCACATGTTCGTTGTAGTAGAAACTCATTCAAATAGAGTAGTCATAAACAACTTTATTCGTAGATTGGGGTTGACCTAGGATGGTTCTTTTATTCCGAGGATGGGGCAAGCAGGTGGTGTCATGCTATGTTGGCGGGTTAGTTAAGGTGAAGACTCTTTATTCATCCAAATAATTCCTTGACTATTTAGTATATGGAAGGTAAGTCTTGCCTCTTGTCTATAGTTTATGCAAGTACCATAGCTGAAACACCCACTTTCAAAAATTTACGTGTTCTTCACGTGGAGCATATTCACGTGATTCCCAAATGATCAGTCAGTGAAATAATCTCACCAAGTATCTGAATAAGTCAAGAAATACCATAATAATCCAACAAATAATCTTGAATTATAATATCACAGGCCTCAACAAGTCTCTAGGAATACAAGTCCATCACAATTTTGCTAAAACATAAATACCCTCGCAAGGGCTAAGTCTAACTGAAATAATAGAATAAACAAATGCTAAAAAAAATAAAGAATGAATCTGCTACTCCTCGATGTCCGTATCCTCTATAATCATCTCTAAAATATTTCTACCAAAAATGGCGGTGAGCACGGGGCCCAGCAAGTAAAATCTAATAATAATCTAAGAATATTACATGATAAGTAAAAATGCAACTCATAACATGTCAGGGAAAATGTACATTATGACTTTTAATAGCTTTCATCATTATAGCTTATTTTACATAGAAATCCACACAGGAGTTGAGTCACAATAACATATCTCACATAGCATCATAAAAATCGAGGGGGACTAGTCAACTAGCGGTATTATCGCCCATACATGCCTGGCAACGCTGCATATGACCAGTTGTCTATAGCCATCAAACTAAGGACCCAGTCGTAGGCCCATCAACACCGTACTAGTAATCATCGCACAGAGCGAAATCATCACATATGGCTGATAAGAGCACACAGCTCAAATAGACGCCCTGACCATGCGTCCTCGGGTACCGCTAGAACTACAATCCCTACCTCTCAATCATCTTTTCTAATATCATACTAGTCAAGTCTCCAACTAGGACAGTGTAATCACCTGAATGCTCCACCTGCTATTGACCTTAGGTGTAGGCCGCTAATATAATACTATATAATATACACTCTACCCCTAACCCCGGGTTGAGTAGGTAAAAGAGCACTGCCTAACTGGAACTTGACTAATAGTGATACATGCACATGGTGCCATGACCTCTATTATTTATTTAACATAATCATCACAATAACAGATATTATAAACAAGCATAGAGTCTATCATACATGTGCATTAAGTGATAAATAATACAAGTAAGAAATGACATGTAATTAAATGCAAATATGAGATGTCATATAAGTTTCATAAGTAAGAAAATGACATTTAATTATCACCGGTAAAATATGACATAAGCATGCATTTTTTTTAAAGACTATTATAGAATTCTACTCGCATGGGGTATTTCTAGAATCCGTCTTACTCTCCTAATCAGTCGGCTCTTCTTGAATTTCAAGATCCTTCCCGCACAATGCTGAATCTAATAATTTATAAATAAAATAAACATAAAATTAATGGACTTATAAACTAACATCTTGTTGTGTATATTTAAATTTGATTCTCTAGGTCCGAGATATTATTTGTCTTAATTAAAATAATAATGGTCATTAGAGGCATTCACATTGTAAATGTGAAGATAATTGAAAAGACTAATAAATTCAAATACCTATTTTGATTTTGTAAAGTTCCTAATTTTATTAATAACATGGTTGAGAAAATTATAATAATTACAAATTAGGTAGCTAACAGAATTAAGAAAATAACAGACTCAAAATTAATTAGTCCAGGGTTAAAATGTTAAAGGTTGGGCTGGGCTCAAGGCCCAGCAAATTAAGTGAGAGTGAGAGAAGGAGAGTGGACTGCAGACCTACCTGCAGTCCACTGGACCATAGGTAATGGACTGGGCTTAAGAGCCCAGTCTAGCAAGGTGAGATGGTGGACTGGGCTCCAGAGCCCAATCCGACAACAAAAAAAGGAGGTGGGCTGCGGGGCCTCCCATAGCTCACCAGAACTAAGGGGGGGTGGACTGGGCTCCAGAGCCCAGTCCATCGAGACCTTAGAGAAGAGGGGACTATGGACTTAGGCTGTAACGCAACCCACGCCACAGCCCACAGAAAGAGAGAGAGAGAGCGGTGGGGGCCCAACCTCTACCCTCTCCTCGTCTCCTTGACAGAGAAGGAGAACAGAGGAGAAGGGTGTTGTTGCCGGTGATCCTCGTCACCGGCAGCCCCCCCCCCGGCTCCAGCAACTTCTCCCTAAGTTGACTAGGTCGACTTGGGCACAGGAGTTGACAGAACCTCCGGCTAGTGCGGCCAGAGGGTAAGAGTTGAGGAACTCCATGGCCGGCGGCCATGGAGTTTTCAACTCGGTGCTAGGTGGGCTTGAAGCCCTCATCTCGGGTACCCACCTCTTCCAAGTGAAGAGGTGGGTCAGCTGAGGTTGACGAGTGAGGCCACCACCGCTGGTGGTGGCCGCTGGTGCCAAAGAAACCCGGCGGTGGGAGGCGACATGGCATCGCCTCCCTCGCGCCCTGTGGGTACCCAATTTGGGTATCTACAGCAAGGGGGTGAAGTAGGGAAACTTCCCAAACCGGTGGGTGGTCGACCCGAGGTCGTCGGTCGGCGAATTTCTCCGGTGAAAGTAGACGAAAATAAAATCCTAATTACGTATGATTAACTAGGTTATTTTCAAATTGAACTAAAAGAGGATGAAGGCTAACCCGAAGATCAAGGTGAGGGGTTATGGTTGGCTGCCAGTGCTCCGGTGACTCGCTGCCCGTGACGAAAACTTCGGCGGCTCGGGAGAGAAAAGAGAGTAGGGAAAATCGAAGAAGGGAAGATTCTGAAAAAAGGGAAACTCGAGGGGAAGGAGAGGAGATTAAATAGAAAAGAGGTGGAGAGGGCAACGGAGTGGAGTTAACTCCACTCCGGCGCATCTCTCTCCCACCTCTCGTAACTGACTGCGAGAGGTGGGGGAGGGGGAAGAAGGAGTCAGCGCACGCGCCAAGCGCATGCGGTTGGCGCGTGCGCTAAATTTTTTTTTTTTTTTTTTTTTTAACGGGTGTTACAATAGCTATAAATAGGAACTGGCTTTGATATAAGTTAAGTTATAAGCCTTCATATTTGCCTTGAGGATTTTAATTGCATTCTTTTTCCTCATGACAAAATTGGGGATCCCCTTTCTCCCTTACTTTCTTTACCTCGGCCTTTAGGGATTTTATTTGTAAAGCCAAGTTAATTGATATTGGGTTCTTGGGCATTCCTTATGCCTAGTGTAATGACCGGCATGGCAGCGTAAATATTCTAGTCAAACTCGATCAAATTTTTATCTCTCCATTTCTTATGGCTCAATGCTCTCGGTATTTTGTGGATCATTTATCTTGCATAAAGTCTAATCATGCACCTCTTTATATAATATTTGGCACTTATAAAAGGTTTAAAAAATCTTCTTTTAGATTTGAATCTTTCTAGTTTGAATATGATGATGTTATTAAAATAATTCTTAATATTTGGGGTCACCTGATTATTCAACTAGCCTCTTCCCTTTATGGTTTCTATGACAAACTTAACTTGATTCATTATTCGATCACTAGGTAAAACAGAACTTCACGGGGCCTCCTAAAGATCATCTTAGAGAAAGTTAAGGGTGACATAACCACTTTGGAGGGGTCGGACGGGTAGACACCGATGTCAATTGCTAATAATTCTATGCTAGATATTTTGAATCACAAGTGTTTGACCCCACTTAAATAGATTAATATAAATAGTGTAGCAAATCTTAAGTAAAATTGATTACTGATGGTGATGATAACACAAATTTCTTTCACTTATCTACTAGAATTCATGGACAATTTTTAATGATGATACTATGGTTAGTGGTAGTAATGAAATCCATGAGGCTTTCACTAATTTAGGATGTCAGGGACAACTGTTCTCTAGATTACTAGCTAGAGATACTATCAGTTCTAGTCGTGATGATGAACTTCTCAGGCTCTTCTCAATTGTAGAGGTTAAGAAAGCTTTGTGATCTATGCTGACTAATAAGGCTCTGGGGCCAGATGGTTTTCATTCTGATTTTTATCATTACTATTTGGACGCTATTAGTTATAATCTTGCTAATTCATTTAATTTCAAGATTGATATGTTTTGCCAGCTGAGTGGGGTAAAACTTACTTAGCTTTTATTTCTAAGTATGAAAATCCAATCAAAGTTGTGGATTACATGACTATTTCCCTCTGCAATGTGAACTACCTTATCCTGATTAAAATATTAGCTGAAAAGATCAAATCTTGTTTGCTTAGGATTATCAATTATAAGCAATCAGCAATTGTAGCTGGTCGTCATATTCACGAAAATTGCTTTAGCTCATGGGATTGCAAACTTTATTGATTCCTCTTACTGTGATGATAAGTACATTATGACTAAGAGTGATTTAGAAGAAGCCTTTGATCAGATGAATTGGGAGGCTATCTTTAAATCAATGATTTTGATGGGCTTTCTCAATAGACTTGTGAGATGGATTAGGACTTATGTTTCCTCTCTTATATTTTTTGCGTTAGTTAATAGTTGTGACTTTTCTTGGTTTATGGGGGAAGGGGGATTCGACAAGGTGATCCCCTTTCCCTTTATCTTTTTATTATAGTGGTTGAGATTTTTTACTTAAGAAAATTATTAATATTGGGGATAATCTAAAGAGGTTAATATTAGCCATCTTATGTATGTTGATGACCTGCTACTACCGGTCAACAAGGCTTGTCCTATGCCTTGCTTGAATTTGATTTCTACTTTTGCTTGCTATCAAGATATTACTAATTTGAGGATAAATAGAACTAAATCTGAGGTGTTCTTTCCTAAAAAGACGCATGCTTCTCTACGCAACAACATTTGTAGGACTTTAAATGTGCATGCTAGGGTATTTCCTTTGAACTACCTTTGTTCTAAAATCTCCCTTAATACGCTTTTAACTAGGTATAATGAGGAGTTTCTCTTATGAGTTGAGGGAAAATTTGTAGGCTAGAAAATGGCCACCTTTAATTAAGCAAGTCAGGTTATATTAATTAGCTATGTTCTATATACTATGCCTATACATTTGATGTCTTCAACTTGGACCTCCCTTCTTTGGAAAAAAAGGGGTGAATAAAAAGAGGCTTCATATATTTAGTTAGGACCAGGCAACTAAGTCGAGGGTTATCGGAGGAATGCCTTAGGGAAAGTTGCTGATCTAATTTTAGATTTTATGTGGGATATAAAGCTCATTAATCAATGTTTTGAGCCTTCTTTGGCTTATAATATTCTTATCATTAATATCCCTATACTTGATAAAAATAATCTTTGGATCTAGCGGCTCCAATAACCCTTGGGCATTATGACCTCCGGGTCGATTTATGAGTACCTCCATAAACTAAGTAACTTTTGGAAAGGTTCGAAAGACATTTGGGTCCTAAGTATCCATCCTATGCTAAAGGAGCATTTTGTGCTTATGAAAGTTAGTTAATGCAATTTTTTCAACAAAAAATCATTGCTAGATATTGTGATATTCATATGCATGATATGGAGAATGCCTTAGGTCTTTTAAAAGGTCATTAATGTTATAAGAATTTGCTTCTATTAGAATAAGTCTACTTATAATGGTATAATAATTAAGCAACAATTTAGATTATACTCATTCAGTAATTCCTATTTATCTCTCCTCTCACTTCACCCTCAAATTATTTTAGTTTAATAATAATAATTAATTACTATTTTACTGCTTTATAGGAAACACTCAATCATGTCATTTCTTTTACAATTTTACAATTAATTCTCTCTTCTCTCTCCAAAGCTAGCCATCAGTGACCTACAATGTGAGGAAATAAATCTGCGGTGCAGACGAACTACTTATAGAGTAGAATTCTTACCTGCTCTACGAGGTTATTTCTCTACGCTATGGTGTTATTTCTTTGTGGATCTTTTCTCCGCACTGAAATAATGCAAAAATGTTACGATAGTGTGTTAGAATATAGATCTTTGTATATAGCTAAGATATATTATGTATGTAGTCTATACTTTTATTAATAAAAAATGATCACTAGTGCATATTTATAAATATTAGGTTTAAATCCAATTTAAGAATATTTTGGTCATTTATTATAAAACATCACCATATTCTAATACAACTTTAATTTTCATACTTTAATATTAACTTTATGTCACATTAAATATAATTATTTTTTTCTAATACTAAAAGAAGAGAGTTAGTATTGGTATAAACTATTCTAATATTTAATTTAATATCAACTTATGTCACATCAAATATAATTATTACTTTTTATACTATTATATAAATAAATATTAAACTCTCCGAAACCAATATTAATTCTCATTCTTCTGATATAAAAAATTGGAACAGTTCTTTCTGAATTGGCCTTATTCTACGATAGCTTATACCGGAGTAGATCATAGCCATAAAAACATCCCAACTTTCTAAACCCTAGCCACCTTCCTCCTCCAGCAGCCACCCTACCCTACGGCCATCCATCACCACCCTTGGCTGTCGTCAAATATTTACCATTCTGCCCTCTCTGACCTATCTTCACTGTTTTATTTTTAATTTTCATCCTGACCTCCGATTTAGATGAAACCAAAGTCATTAGAACCCTAACTCATGAGGCTTCTCCACCTAAATTTTTATAATTTTTTTAGGTTCGGATCAATCCAGATCTTATTCGTAACACAATGACGCATTAAAAGATCTATAAAGCACTATTCTATGAATATCGTAGCTGTTAGATCGTTTTATCTTTCTCGAAGTAGATCATAGCTGTAAAAACATCTCAACTTTCTAAACCCTAGCTACCTTCCTCCTCCAGCAGCCACTCTACCCTACGGCCGTCCACCACCACCCTTGGCTGTCTGCCACCATCCGACGATCGTCGCAACGTCGAATATTTACCATTCTGCCCTCTCTGATCTATCTTCACTATTTTATTTTTAACTTTTTATCCTGACCTCCGATTTAGATGAAACTAGAGTTATCTTATGAGGCTATCTCCACCTAAATTTTTGTAATTTTTTTCCGTCCGGATCAATCCAGATCTGATTTGTAACACAATGACGCAATAAAAGATCTATAAAGCACTATTCTATGAATATTGGCGAAAATATCCAAAAATGCAAGATATTGTGATATCCATATATTTATGCTGATTGATAAGTAAATAGTCATGGGGAGATGAGCATTGAGTTATAAATAAAAAAAAATCCTACCATCAGCAGAAGGAAAAAAAAACACTATGACTTGTAATAAGCCAAACTAAGATACTATTATGTTAATCAACTAATATTTCTTGAAGGAGTCGTACATCATAATACCAGTTGCCACCCATAAAAATCCAAGAGCAATCATACATTGACTATTAATATTTTGAAAAAACATTTTTCTAATAGTTGAATCCTTTTATTTCGCTCAAATAAAAAGTTGATTAGAGATTAAAAAAATTACTAAATATTCAAAGAATGTTCTAGGAAGTGTAAGCTCGTCTACTTGAATGAGTAAATGAGATTCGTGGAAAGGTCTGATCCATTTATGCAGTCTGGTCAAACTTTACCCTTAGTAATGAGGTAATGAGGAATCCATAGTAAAAAATTTTGGTCTACAGATATAGTCTTTTAGTCTCTACATTTAAGATAATAATGAAATTATCATCTGAGTAACACAATGGTTTGTCTGAACAAATTAATAAAGAAAATGAAGGCTTTACTTCTTTCCCCGTTACTGTGATGGTACTTAATACTCAGTACCAAACCTTCAGTTATATTTCTCAGCCTTAAATCTAATCACCGGATTTTGGATGTCATCTTGGCTTTGAATTAAACGAATCTCCAAACTGCTTGTTTTTGGATCAAAACCTGCTTTCTTATAATCAGCTAATGTTCTCTGTAGCAGAGCCTGCAAAATTGGAGAGAATATATTAGGTTGTGAAGAAATGTTCCGCCGGAACAAATTCCCAGAAGAATCTGAATAGCTACAATACAATCAGGCAATTAGTATTTAAAAGAATTTGCGGTTGTATCAGAAGCATAACATGCATGCTGAAAACATGAAATAGATAGAAGAGCAGATCATGAATTATGATGTTCCCAAAGAACAGGAAGTAAGGGCTCGTCAATATAATTAAGTGAGCAGAAAATTTTGCAAAAGCTTCCTGAGCATGATATCTGGATACCAGCATTTTGTACTTAAACATGCATATATCCAAATTTTATGATGTTCATTTGTTGGTTGATGACCTTTACCCATAGCAAAGTAATTACTGTTAAACGTAGTTTTAAAAGTTGGCTGCAGAGACCATATATGTGGGCCCCAAAGGCAGTGACGGTGGATTAACTGCCTGAAATATGCATAAGTCGGGTCCTCATGTACAGCCCGAATGCATATAGGCCACTTATGCAAACTGCACACATATGCAATTGCACATTGATTGCTAAATGCTAATAACTATATATGTGCCGCATATGCATATGTACCCTCATATACATACGAAAGCGACATATTGTAATATTGAGATATCTATATCGCTTCATAAGAAACTCTACTGACTAATTTTATTGATGGATAGGATATTATGAGGATGATTCTACACAAACTATATTGCAACTTTTACCTATTTATTAGTTTATTATGATTAAATATTAAAGACAGTAGATAGGGAAATTATATGTATGTTATTTTGAATAGTTTTATTGCTAGTCTGAAACTGAATCCATGCACACACATGTCACATATGCATTATGCAGTGGCTTGATTGCCCGCATACTGCGGACACTTTTCACAGCATTATTATTGAATGTCTATTTGCGTAAATACAAACAATACGACCATGGGTATAAAGAATTAGGCAGCATTACACATTTCCAACAATTCAAGAATTGGTTACAAAGGAATTTTATATTTTATTTGTAATCAAATTTTCTATTTTACATTTATTTTCCTTCGTATTGTAAAAAAGGATTAAGATACTGCACATTGCCTTTGTTGCTATTCCCAAATTGCAGGCACATGCAACGTGCAACACAGCAATGATACTTTGACCCAAAATGTTACCATCCTATTAGAGTCGGTAATATATATAGCATCACTGTAATGATACTCAGGGCTCTTGCATTTAAAAAAATTCAAGTTTAACGAGAGTCTGATTCATCAACAACAATTAATACTTCCCAATCAATAATTAACACTTTCTCAAGAAAATCGCACAATAATGTCATATAAATGGCATTGGCAGATTATAACGTTGTAGAAACTAATGGTATTTTGATAAAATGTCACCCTGTTGTGACTCAGAAGATAATTGCAATTTACCATCAGTCATTCAAAAGATTTATGCCACTACTATCTATTCCAAAGCTCAGAAAAGATTCACTCGGAAGAAAAAATAAAACAGGTCTCAGGCTAGATGAAGGAGATCCAATAACCCCAGTTCCACTCTTCTAGTATATCCACTATCAGAAGTGAAGGAAACAGAGGCTAGTTGATAAAGCTATCATTGATCAACCTTGTTTCAAAAGAGTGTCTTCACAAAGACAAGACAAAAAGTGGATCAAGGCGAAATTTTAATCCACAAGGAAATATTTTTATTGGAAAAATAGCTTTGAACATGAAATTAAGGAAAAGGAAACACTTCATCGGTTGACATATTGTGTAAGAGTGATCAGTTCATGATGAAGCAAAAATTCTTATTTTCTATTTCCATTGAACCATTTGCTATCAATGTCATTCCTACAATAGATACAACGATGGCCATGCATTTATAATATTTTTAATAAAACATTTTAGAATATTAAGAGATGTTTTTGGACTTTCGGTATGTTAATCTTTAATCTTTGGTTCAAATATATGTATTAAAACCTTCATTATAATTCTTTATCTTTATATTATTTTTGTAAATGATCTAATTTATTAAAAATAAAGCAACAATTAAATACAAATAATATTTAATACATAATATGATTGAATATATTTCATTAAAACTAATATTAATAGTTGAACACTCTATAATATAATTGAACACATAATAACATTTAACATATAATATTAATTGATAATAGTTTAATAATTAAAATTAATATTTAGTTGAACATAAAATGACGAGGAGAATTAAAAACTTCATTTGCTGGTACAAGAATAACACGAGAATATTATATTAAATATTGTCATTGTTCTCTAAAATTCATTAACTGATAGTATTGCTTATTATAACATCTCATATAGTCTTTATACAAAGAATTTTATAATTCTTCTATGATATAATATGTATATTAAACATGCATACGAATGATCGGCACTAGCACAAGCACAAACACACTATAAACATATGCGATTTGTGAATATAAAGTATAATAAGGATATTGTGGCTCTAATAGGTATAATTGATATGATGGTAATGATGATAAACTTATATTATCCTGTGGGCATATCTCTCATAATGTTCTGCTACCTACAGACTGAGTCTGATCATTATCACTATCACTAACACCATCATCATCATCATTATCATCAATTTTATTTAAGCCTTATAAATAATAAATTAATTAGTTGATTTCATAATGATTGATAAAGATAAGAAAATTAAAAAAAAAAGCCTGCACATAGCGCAATGACCAACACACACTCATGCGATTGGGCATGGCTCGACACGAGGGTGTGCCATTGGCACACCTTGTGCCAAGTGTCGTGCCGCTACCGGCACGGCCATCCATGGATACAAGAATAAGATGATCATAGTTGAAAGGCTGGTCTACAACTATTGATGCTTGACTGTAGCAATTCTATGCTGCATTGCGAAATATTAAGTTTATCTTGCCGTCAAATGACGATGCTTGCAATAGAAAACCTAAGGGTTTTGATAGGATGATAAAAACTATTAATCATGCAGGGCAGATGGACCTAATAAAATAGAAAATAAATTCATGGACATGTTTCTGCACAAAAGTCTGATTATGTATTGAAAATCAGGAAAACATCCTAATAACTAAGTACAACAATAATTAGGACTAAAAAGTTGATACAGTTGATTGGAAAATCTTATCTATAAGAAAGTTAATTGGTTAAATTAATTGACTTAGACTTGTAATCTAAGTCATGTAAGATCAATAGACTCTTAGTTAGGGGTGAAAACGGGTCGGATTAACTCCGACCCGACCCGCTATCCGACCCGATTCGGATACGGATAGAATTTTAAAAAAAAAATTCGGATACGGATTCGGATACGAGTCGGATATATTTTTCGGATTTGGATACGGATATCAGATATCCATTTACCTGCATATTTTTTAAAATAATTTACAGTTTTTAGTTTGCTTATTTAAATAGTAAATATTAATATTGTTACCAATAATACATTATATATTATTTATAGAGATTAATTTCTCTAATTTTATAAATTTGACATACAAAAAATTATTTGTTGTAAAACTCTTAATAATTTTGTGTTAATTATATGTAAATAAAATATTATAATTATTTTAAATTCAATCAATATCCGTTTAAGATCTGATCCTCTATCCGAAAATTATCCGTATCCATTTAGTTAGGATATGGTTTTAAATTTTGCTATCCGTCCAATATCCGTAACCGAATCCGTATCCGGACTAAAACTATGGATCCGGATATGGGTTGAGCACTATCCGATTCATATCCGATCCGTTTTCACCCCTACTCTTAGTTCATTTTAAGAATGACTTTTTTCCTATTCTGGAATACAAGCTCGTATTTTAAAATCACAGCTAAACATCATAATAGTCATATTTTGAAATACAAATACTATTTATCAAAATTATATTTTATACTATACACTAACTCAATTACCAATTTACCATTGATACCTATCCCATAAATCTATTTTATATCAAATCAAAAGGTATTTATCATAATTTTATAAAACATAAAATATTTTTTCATCTCTTTTTCCTTTATATCATATCAAAAGTAATTATTACACCCTTATCCGGAATACTAATAAACATAGGAATATATCCTAGAATATATCGCTCATTTTGGTAATAACATATATGAATTGATATTCCTAATTCAACCCTATTCCACATGTGGACAAGGCGTTAGTTTGGAAATATGTCTATTCAGGAACAATTTATTGAATTTTTGAATTGGCATTCTGGAGTCATTTTAGTTGGTATATACCCATAGGGAAATTCCCAATAAGTATTCTACACCTTGTTGATGCACGATAGCAAAAATTGATAACGGTTGTCTCTTCCGTGGTTTAGGTCTTAATAGACTAATAATCATTCATAGACATGCGGCATTGTTGTCAACTATCCAAAGAGTTGGAGTGAACAGTTTATGACAATTCAACAATAGTGCATGAAAAAGATATTTTTTTTCAGTCATTAGAATGTTGTTAGATTTGGTAAGAAAAATAAATTGGAGAAAAGCATGTAATAATTTAGTCAGTCATATTAGTAAAACAAATGAAATAAACTAGGTAGGTTGCCTGATGGAATTTTCTAAGGTGAAATTGAGAGTAATATTAAGGGAGAAAATATACTTGCAAGCTCGATACTGCTAGTTCTGATGCTCTCTCAAGGTTTTCTGGATATTTCTGTTACACAAACAACAAAAATTTAACAGATTAGGAGAAGTTGTGGTAGTTCTGCAGATATATAATAAAGTACTACTTAAACCATACATTGCTCCATCCTAGCAAAAGCGCTGTCATCAGATCGCCAGTGCCCTGCAAGTTACAACACAATGGAAGAGTTATGGACAAGAAACCTAATATGGTATTGAATGGAGAGAGCACCATGGAACCTGCATACTAAAGATGTTTCTACCAACTAACATTGCATAACACAACAAAATGTAATAAATTGGTATTTTTCTATTAAAAATTCCAGCATTATGGAGTAAGCAACATATGATATGATGTAATAAATTATTATTATTATCTCTTTTTGCATAAAGTTAACTAAAATAAATCAGTCTTCCAGTTGACAAGATCACAGTCAAAGTGATGAGATTATATTGAAAATGACTGATTAATAGATAAACTGATAATATATATTGAATAACAGTTCTTACTAAAGAAGAGAAAAAGAAGATTAGCATCAAGATATTTAGTAGATCACAGAATTTAGGATAATGTTATTTAAACTTATTTAACCCTGTCTTCTTTTTGCATTACTTCCATTTTGACCCTTTTCTTCCTATCTAAAACATCCTTTGTTATTTGCAATAAATTTTTAGAAGGGTCCATGGTTATATCTAATCTAACAAAACCGGATGGTACATATAACATTGAATATTTTGCCTTCTCTTGAAGCTTGACATTTTAAAAATAATAGAAATGCCCGTATTTTCCTTTACCAATTTTCTCGCTTTAGCCTACTAGAGAAGGAGTTGTTGGGGGTGATGCCCCAAGGGATAATCACATGAGATGAGGAAGCCAGTGAGATGATTCCAAGGGTACTAGAGTAATGTTACAGCTCACAAACCTCAGTTAACTCAAAGCCATGCTTAATCACCGCAAGAAAAAGTGACAGAGGGTCTTAACAGATTTCTTACAAACAACATGAGACATTTTGGATAGGAGAAGAGAGGAGGGATTAAAATAGAAATAATGCAGAAATGATAGGATTAAATAAACCAAGGTTCCAAGTACCGAAATTGGGATAGGAATCGACCATCTGAAAAAACGATACGTATTGGCCGTATCGGCGGTATCGGCAGTATCGACAGTATCGACCGTCCGTATCAGCCTGTATTTTAAAATAATTTTTAAAATACAGAAAAATTCTTAATTTTTTAGAAATATAATAATAAGATATAAATACAAATTATTCATATATAAAGTCTAAAAACTAAAAAATAAATACTATTTTCTCAATTTCTATTTCTCCCCCTTTCTACCACTCACACTCTCTCTCTCCCACACAAATTAAAAAAAATTCTTACCTTCTCTCCACTAATTCTCTTTTTTACCAAACTCTCTCTCTCACTAACTCTCTCTTATTAAACTCGCTCCCACTAACTCTCTCTTGTCAAACTCTCTCCTTAATTAACTATCTCTCTTACTAACTCTCTCCTTTAAAAACTCTCCCTCTCCCTCACCGACTACCACCTCTTTCCCTCTTTTAACATAGTTTTTTAATTTTTATTTTCTCTCCATGTCTCTCTCTCTCCTCTTCCCCTCTCTCTTCTTCCCTCTCCCTCTTACTGCTGCAACCCACAAACTCTATCTCTTTCTCCCTCTCTCTCTTTTTCCCTCTCTCTCTTCCTCCCTCTCTTTCCCCTTTATTTCATGGTTCCTAGTTTCGGCCGAAACAAATCGGGTATCGGCTGATCCGGTTGATACTCGACCGAAACCAATCAATAGATTGGTTTCGGCCAGGATCGGGATCAGCTATGCCAATCCCGATCGGGATCAGCCGAAACTAGGAACCATGAAATAAACTTTTCCCTAGAATTTCGTAAACAGGTGGAGATTTTATTATTATGACAGATAAGCAAAGCACATTTTCTTCTCCATGTGTCCTGCTCCAGTACCATGTGAAGTAACCATGTTCAAACCATAGGATGGTAGAGAGCAGTGAACTAGAGGTAATAATTAATTCTGAACAAGGAGGAACATAATAAATTATTAAATAATGAACTTGTTTTATGAACTTCCTGAATAATTTATAAAAACAACAAAGCGGCACAGACAGTTTGATCTTGATACCTTAAAGAAATGTCTCCAAAATATTCTCATTCCCAAGATGGAGTAAGAGTAAAGCATATAGCTATATAAGCTCGTTGTGACTGTCGATACTAAACTAATATGTACAGTTATATGTATGTTGAATGTGATATGTTCCCATGGAACCAGCCACAGGACAAAAGTGGTGTCTGATGCCAGTCTGTGACTGCAGATCTAGCATAAAACAGAAGTCTCACAGCTGTCCTTGGACAGACCTAATACAATCTGAATATATGTACTTAACGGTAGGATATGGAATCTGATTATTGATTAAGAAAGTAGGATAAAATTGCCCGAGAGTAGATTAAGATGGTTTGGAGATTGGAGCCCTTCCTTTCCAATTGAATTGGAGGATCAAGGGATTTTAACTGAAAGATCCCAAAAAGACCTCCTTAATGAGAGGCGTGACCGATCTCTTTTTTTAGGATAGAATTTAAGGGCTTGTTTGGTTTGATGTTAAGCTCCAAACTTGATTAGTTGGTCTTATTTCTTAGTCTCAATTTTTTGAAGAGTAAACTTGGTTAAATATAAAAAAGTAAAAAGATATTTAATTATTGAACCAGGTTAGGAGTCCCTGAACTAATTCAGAGACCCTTCCTAAACTCAAATCAAATGAGCCCTAAGTGACTTACCACACTAAGAAATGATCCATATGGAGCCACCATCGCTGAGTCCATGAGATAGCCAGCATTACAGCTGTAGTACCATATTTAATGGATGCATATAGCACAACACAACAGTGGAAGGATTTCAGTCAAATATAAGGTTCTTTGAGATGGGGTAAGAGGACCAAAAATGACGAGGAACTAATAAGTTGGGAACTCGAGGGCAATTAAGGGCTCTTCGATACAGCTGGTTAAAAGGCAAATATAGGGAGGGGTGTCATTCTTAAGAAGATTGTCTATGGCTGCTGAAAACAGAAAGGGAATAAAAACAGAATAAAAGAAAAGACTAGATTGAATAGTCATGCCTCAGACTAGTTCTCCATGCCTCAGACTGAACAGAAGAAAGACCAATTTTCTTCTATTAAAATCAAGCTGAGTAGATCATAAGAAAAAAAAAATTATAGTAAAAAAGGCCTTGCAACAAATGCCAAACCTAGTTTTCATCTTAACAGCTACAAACAGATGAACTTAAGGAACTAAAATGATTGATGCAATCAGTCAGTGCCCTCAATTGGAAAGTCAAAAATGACAGACTGTAAATCTGTGAACAAAGAGAAGATTGAAGAAGCCATCTCTAACTGACAAGTTTAAATTAATTAGGAATTCATCTAACAATAAAGAGAAAATAAATGGATAAATTAAAACACTTCACAAAACTAGCATCACATACCAATAGAACCTAAGTAAAAACTGGGAAAATATAGTGCACGTAACAATACAAATCGAGCTTATACTGATCAGGCTTCTATCATTTTCCCCTAATTCTTGCTTATGCTTTTAGTCCAGCATCAGATAATTAATAAATTATATGAATTAAGACAGGGACTAAGTAATTCAGGTTTAAGTCAAGCCACTAAAAGATGACTCTGATCAGCATCAATCATCTTACACCAGCCAACTTACATGACCAGAAAACCAGACAAAACAAAGAACACCCAAGTATAAAATCTGAATGACAGTAACAAAGAACCAGACAAAACAAATGATTAGTCATATTTAATAAATACTAAGATTAAAACTACATAACAGAGGATCGACTTATTTATTACATTTGTTGTATATAACTCATATAACTCAACAATATCCAGAACACTCAAGTATCAAATACCCTATGTAATTGCACAGGATAGATAACAAGGCTTAAACATCAAACTTGTGAAAGATGCACACCCAAATTATAACCATTTCAATAAATCTTTAGATAGAAAAGAATAACACATCCATGTCATGCCCACAAGAAAACATAGAAGCAAAAGAAAGTAAAGAAATATATTCAAACACCAAATATAATTGTCTCCATGCAATATGAAGTGGATACCGTAAAATATGCAGGTATCTTTGGTATCACTATCTTAAATTGTTCTGGAGGTTGACCCTGCAAATTAAGCACCTTAAGATTATTAGAAGCATTCTTCTTAGAAGAATGATAAAATATTGTTTTTCATGTCAGAAATTTCAGAAACAGAAGTAAAGCATAAATAAGCTCAATTAGCATTATCAACAATAATAGTAGTTTCTCTAATGTCAACAATGTAGCCTGTTCATGATCCACACTTTTTTGAGCTAATTCATACTTTTCTTGAACATATTCCACAGCTGCAGTTTTGCAGAGGTAGAAAGGAAAGAGAAAAACAGCAAATTATGCTACTAGTCTGCCAATCATCACTTCCATGGAGTGCCCCTGGTTGCCAATTATCTAAAATGGATATTTGGTCCTTTTTTTTATTAAATAAATTTGTTCCTTTTTCTTTAACTGATAGAGTAAAGAAAAACCAAATGAAAAAGGAAAAATACAAACACCCTCTCCTTCAAAAGATAAAACAAAATGTACAAAAGCTCTATTCGCCTATCACTATGTGTTTCTCTACCTTACAGCATATGATATCTTCACTCCCTTAAGACATTTACTAATTCGTTAGTGTATAATAGTTTTACGAGTCTGTAAACCTAAAAAATGAGGAAACTACAACGTCCTCACAGCCATTCCACTTAATTGTCTTCCTGAATTCTTACACTGAATTTTACTCGTGTTATATACCCAGTCTCATTCATATGCATTCTTCCATTTTCTCATGTTCCACTCACAGTTGACTTCTCTGCCACTAGTGATAAAAGGCATCCCAGTGCATAAGGCTTCTGCCTATCAGAGTTCGGAGAGGAGAGATATATGCAGTCTCTTACCTTCATTTCTAGAAGGTTGTTTCCAAGACCTGGAGTCATAACCTCTTAGATGCAAGGGGCAAGCTTTACCATCACACCAGGTGATGTTGTTTTGTCCATCATTAGTAAAATAATTATTTAATTGAAATGTAAGGCTTCTTTTGGATGAGTTCGTAGAATTTCAGCTGGTAGTTTCTTTTTCTGTCTTCCTCTTGTTAGAAGAAAAGGTAGGTTTGCATTCCAAGCTTAATCTCATTGATCAGCTAGCCTCTATTAAATAAGAGGTGCCCTAGAGCAATACAAGGTAAGCATAAAGATATACAGGGAAAGAAGATCAATCAGCATAAATCTCTCCAAGGAAAGTAGATCAATCAGCATATCTACATTTTAGGAGAATAAATTTGGCACCCGTATATTTCCTAATATAGAACAAAGCATACCCAATGACACCTCTTCAATTATCCAGGCTAATCTAACAATTTTTTAACATGCAAGGCTCCTCCACAAAAATGCCACTTTAGAGGGCATTAAGAACTGCAATGCTGCGCTACCTCTGAAATTATCACATTCTAGTATTATTTTGTTCCCTTATCTTTTTGTTGCCAATGTCTTTTACTTGGCACCTCTTCATCTTGTATGATGGCCGTGCCGGTAGAGGCACGGGGTGTGCCAGTGGCACACCCCTGTGCCGAGCCGTGCCGACCGGCACGGGGTCGTGCCAACCGGCACGCGTGCCGTGCCGGTCATGTGCCACTATAGAGACCTTTTTTTTAAATTTTTTATTTCCATCAATCTTGATCACCTTTACTTATTTTCTTAATAAATATGATGACATGTGGAACTCATTTTTTTAACTTTTTCTTATTTCCATCAATCTTGATCACCTTTACTTATTTTCTTAATAAATATGATGACGTGTGGAACCCATTTTTTTAACTTTTTCTTATTTCCATCAATCTTGATCACCTTTACTTATTTTCTTAATAAACAAGATGATATGTGGAACCCATTTTTTTAACTCTTTTTTTTCCATCAATCATCATCAATTAACTTTTGTCATTTGTCATTTTTGGAATGACAACTCATTTGTCATTTTTTGAATGACAACTCATTTGTCATTAGTTAAAATTAGAATGACAGCTAATGACTAATTTTCGTTTGTCATTTTCTCTAATTTCAATCAAATCATGTTTTGTCATCTAATCTTATTTTTTTTGTCTTTTTCTTATCTCCATCCTTTAAATATTTCTAAAACCCTCATGTGTGTTTAACACTTCTTTCTCTCAAGTCTCAACTACTCCAACCGTAGCCCTTTTTATTCTATCTTTCTCTCTTTTGATTTTCTTAACAACTACTTTGGTGATCTTATTTAACGATGACGAACGTAGTGTAGAGCTTCTGTGGTAATCTTCTCCAAGAATTTTTTTCATAGCTTGTGTGATTGTGAGGTAAGTTTCTATTTTATTCTCTTAATTAAATTTGGTTAAAATTTGTATATGAATATGTTTAGATTTACTTCATATGAGTTGATTTGAACTTAAATTTTATAATTTTATCTAAAATTTCTGCATAATTAGATTTTCCTAAAAATGTTGCCTAATTTTTAAAAATCCGAAATTAATATGTCAAATTAATTAAAATTAGATAACAATTGGTATAAGAGCATGTTAGATTTACTTCATATGAGTTGATTTAAACTCAAAATTTATAATTTTATCTAAAATTTCTGCATAATTAGATTTCCTCAAAAATGTTGCCTAAATTTTAAAAATCCAAAATTAATATGTCAAATTAATTAAAATTAAATAACAATTGGTATAAGAGCATGTTAGATTTATTTCATATGAGTTTATTTGAACTCAAAATTTATAATTTTATCTAAAATTTCTGCATAATTAGATTTTCTCAAAAATGTTGCCCAAATTTTAAAAATCTGAGATTAATATGTTAAATTAATTGAAATTAGATAACAATTGGTATAAGAGCATGTTAGATTTACTTCATATGAGTTGATTTGAACTCAAAATTTATAATTTTATCTAAAATTTCTGCATAATTAGATTTCTCCAAAAATGTTGCCCAAATTTTAAAAATCCGAAATTAATATGTCAAATTAATTAAAATTAGATAACAATTGGTATAAGAGCATGTTAGATTTACTTCATATGAGTTTATTTAAACTCAAAATTTATAATTTTATCTAAAATTTCTGCATAATTAGATTTCCTCAAAAATGTTGCCCAAATTTTAAAAATCTGAAATTAATATGTTAAATTAATTAAAATTAGATAACAATTGGTATAAGAGCATGTTAGATTTATTTCATATGAATTGATTTGAACTCAAAATTTATAATTTTACCTTAACTTCCTGCATAATTAGAAATGGAAAAATTAACAAAAAATTATAAAATTCTCAAAAAGGGGGAAATTAGCAAAAATTATTGTCTACTCAAATTTTTTTCATTTTAATTTTATTTTATTTGTCTCTAGATGGCTGACCCAAAGCCTACTCAAGAACCTAATATTGGGTGGAGACATGGGAAGATGGTGGGAGGGAATAGATTTCATTGGCAGTGTGACTTGGAAAGGGTGAAGGGGTAAGTCGTTTGAAGAAGCATATAACCGGTGGCTTTCCCGAAGTGTCTAAGTGTAAGAAGGTGCCACAAGAAGTTCAGAGGGCAATGAAAACTGATCTAGACAGTGTCAAAGCAGAAGCAAGCTGATATTGATAGATGAACAGCTGAGTACCACACAGTTAATGAATACGAGGAGGGAGATAATATGGATCCAGATCTTCAGGCTGGGATACGGGCCTCACGAGAGGAACAATGGCAGCAAGAGGATGTGCATAGGCATAGGAGACAATTTGGGTTTTCTCATTTCGAGGAGGGTGTCGGCAGTGGCAGTGGCAGTAGCAGTAGCAGTAGGCATGATAGTGTTCACAGTAGACAAGCCTCTATCTTGGGTATGTTCGGCTCAACAAGGAGGACAGGAGTAAGGAGAGGAGGACCAAACATTAGAGATATAGACCCTAAAGCATACCCTGGCCCAGAATCTAAGCAAAAAAGGATTGATGCTATATGGAAGGCAGATAAAAAAAAGGACATTAGTCGATCTATATCCAAATGGTTTCATTTTAGCCATATACCACCATTTGCTGCAGCAAATACTTATTTCAGAAGCATGATTAGTACAGTGCAGAAGCACGGATCAGGCATTGAGCCCCTAACACGAAAAGAGATTGCAGGGAAGTACCTAGATAAGGACGTGGCAGAGATAAGATCATGGATTTCTTCTTTCAAAAAACAATGGAACCAATTTGGGGTGACTTTGATGTGTGATAGTTGAACGGGACCTACCAGAATGAGCATCATAAATTTTCTAATATACTGCAATCAAAAAAGCATCTTCCATAAGTCAATTGATGCATCAGATCAAATTCATGATGCTTACTATATACATGATTTGATGGATAGAGTATTATCTGAGATTGGGGAAAAATATGTGGTTCAAATAGTGACTGATAATGGTGCGAACTTCAAAAAAGCCGATGAGATGTTGATGGATTATAGAGGACATTTATTTTGGACCCCCTGTGCAGCACATTGCATTGACTTGATGATGAAAGATATTGGAGAGCTTAACAGGGTTGGGAAAATAGTGGAAAGAGCTCAATTTGTTTCCAAATTTATATATAACCATCATTGGGTGCATGCTCTTATGAAAAAAATATACCAATGGGGAGCTTCTTCGGCCTGGAATAACAAGGTTTGGTACAAATTTTATTGCATTAAACTCTATGTTGCAAAAGAAAGTAGGACTTAGGCCATGTTTACTTCTGAAGAGTGGAATGATTCTCAATATTCACATTCAAAAAATGGAAGGATGGTTGAAACTCTTATTTTAGCAGCTAAATTTTGGGATATAATTCAAGAAATTGTTCATATAGTAGAGCCTCTCTATACTGTTTTAAAAAAAGTTGACAAGGAGAAGAGACCGCAAATGGGATATGTCTACTACTTCCTACAGCAAGCAAAGGAAGAAATTACGAGGATTGCTGGAGTAAACAAGGCAAAACCTTATATTGATATAATTGAGCAACGATGGGATTTATAGATGGGCAAAGATTTACACATGGCAGGTATATGCAATTATGCATTGCATAAAGTATATTTTCTTTTAGTATGCTAATGATTAATGAATGTCTACTTACAATTTTTATTCTTAAAATATTGGCAGGTTATTACTTGAATCCAGCATATCAATATTGATATAACCTTGCCACTGAAGATGAGTTGCTTCGTGCACTACGAAATTATATTTTTAGACTGGAGAGCGATTCTAATGCTGCCACTCTAGCTATAAATGAGGGACGCACATTTAGAGAGGCCAATGAAAGTTTTGGAGAAGCATCTACAATCAATGGGCGATATTACACTAATCCCGGTAATTACTTAAATAGAAAATTCTACTCAATAATAATCTTTTAAACCACTACTAACTCTTGGGTGAATTTTGATGGCACAGCTGAGTGGTGGTTGCAGTATGGAGGATCTGCCTCTAATCTTAAGAAGGTTTATGTTCGCATCCTTTCTCAGACAACTTCATCTAGTGGATGTGAGCGTAATTGGTCAACTTTTGCACTGATTCATACCAAAACCAGAAATCGTCTTTCATATGCACGCTTAGAGAAAATGGTATATGTCCACTACAATATGAGGTTACGTCTACAACACATAACTGAGGATCAAGAGAGAGATGAGGGAGATTTTGATCCCGTGGACATTGGTTTCTCTCAGTATGAGGATAATCCTATAATGGAGTGGATGCAGGCAGTTGAGAATCAGGACCCATTGCTTGACGAAGAGGGAGATCTTCCTCGACCATATAGATTTATTGCTGAAGAGGCTGGAGTGACAGATGTAGAAGGTTGGGCTGCAGAGCATGTAGGAGGGACTCGGTCTGCTAGGAAAATAAAATCTGGACGTAGGGATACTCATATGGAACAACAAGAAAACTCAGATCAGGAGTTTGACCGTCTCATGTTAGGTCGAGCTCATCAAAGCCAAACAAGGAGTCAGACCTCCGGAGGTCAAGCTAGTGGTGGTCATTTGGGTATTGAACGAGGACGACAAGCTACTAGTCAAGCTGGATCTTCACGACCGGCTACTAGTCAAATATCATCTTCACGATCAATTGATCCTTTAGAAGGCTTAGATAAAATTGATGATGATGAGACTAGATGATGTGGTGGTGGTGGTGGTGGTGGTGGTGGTGGTGGTGGTGGTGATGGTGATGATGACGAGACTCAGTCTGGTGGCGATGATGGAGATGAGACATGCGTCCCTGCTACACAACCTTCTCAGAGAGGTATTATTTTTACAGAGGAGGAAAACTTCACACATGCCACCCAAGATCAAGACCATGGGGCCAGACCTAGACAACCAAAAAGCAGAATTTATTTGAGGCAGAAGAAAGGAAAGAGACCATCTCAAGCTCAATATGATTACAGTCAGATAAGGGAAGGACTCGAGTCTGTAGATAGCAGGACATCAGGAGAGGTGCGCTCACAGGATAATATGAGTTCATCATCATTACTATCATATCAATCACACCCACCAGAGCCACAACACCCTTATTATACTCCATACCCACAATCTGCATATGCTTATGGTGTGCTTATGTCGGTGCCGGTGCCGGTTCGTTCCGTGCATATTTAATATCCATATCATATCGTTGAAGAATTATAAAATTCTTATTTGTATGAAGATTATGTGAGACATTACAACGAGCAATATTATCAGTGAATTAATTTTGAAGAATATCGACAGTATTTAACACAACATTCCCGTGTTATTTTTGTGCCAGCAAATGAAGTCTTGGATCTTCCTCGTCATTCTACGTTCAACTAGATATTAGTCTTAATTATTGAACTATTATCAATTATGTATTGAATGATCAATTATGTATTGAATGTTATTATGTGTTCAATTATATTATGGAGTGTTTAATCATTAATATTAGTTTTAATGAATGTATTCAATCATATTATGTATTAAAAAATATTTATATTCAACTGTTGTTTTATCTTTAATAAAATAGGTTATTTACAAAAATAATCTAAAGATAAAACATTGTAATATAGATTTTAAATTTTAATACATATATTTAGACCAAAAATCAAAGATTGACATACTAAAGACCCCAAAACATCTCTAAATATTCTAAAAAATTTATTAAAAATATTATAAATACGTGCCACTGGCACGGGGGACGTGCCACTAGCACCGGGGGGGGGCGTGCCGCTCGGCACGCCTCGTGTTGACCAGCACGTGCCAATGGCACGGCCATCACTATTCCTAAGCCATGAACGTTGCCTACTTTAACTACACCAACAGCAAGCAACTTTTCAAATTCTTTTTCAATATAACAAATAATCAAAGTTCGAATGCTTCATTTCCTAATTGGTTCTCTAGAATTCCTTTTTGGGTTTTTCAAGTATCGATTTGCTGGATTTGCTGCAAACTGAATTTATAAATTTAAAATTGGTTCTTAACTTCTTATTTCATAAACTCTATATTACTGTGAAGACTATCAAACATTTTTAGTTTGTTTGCTTTATTCTTCTTATGGTTGGATTTTGTTAAAGAACAACAAACAAGCGGCTATTCATGACTATTTAAGTTGGCTATGAGAATCATTTTCATCCATTCAAGGTTCTTTGTTTAAATTATGTGTCGTCATGTCCTTTTATATCCCTGCATCAGTTTTGGTCTTTCCCTCTCTCTCAAGACACATTCTTCAGTAAATCACTCATCTTTGTAGTGGTGCATAGGTAATCCCTTTGAACATGTCCAAACCACCTCCTACCCCTAATATATTATATAAACTTATATCTTTCTCTATCTTTTGGTAATCTCACTCATCCATCTCAACTTCACCACATCGGCTACTTTTCCATGTCATTTCCTAATTGATCAACATTTGATCCATAAAGATCACTGGTTTTGTAAAGTCCAACAGAAAATTCTCCTCTAAATGTAAAAGGGAATGATGTTCATAGTATTGTATAAGAGGCAATTCTTTTATTTTTACCCACCTTCCTCAAGTTCTATGTGCAATGTCCTCATCAGTCTCTCCTCTTGTCAAACTATGACAAGAACATCTACATAGCCATTTAATAGAGGCTGGATAATATACAGAACTTCTACATAGTAATCTAAGAGGTTAGATAATAGACAAAGTAACCTACCAATGTAGCATTAACTAAGCTGATTTCATTTCTACGTTTCAAGAAAGAAGAAATCATGCAATCGATTTACCAGGTAAGCAAAAAATGATAAATATGTAAACCTCGACCTCGCATAAAAATTATAAATAACAAGATGTGAATCTGTACCTTAACCTTCTGATGACTACCAATGAGAAGTAGCTCATCTTCTAAAATCAAGCTAGTAATTACCACCTGAACAATATTTGTGCAACAAAAGAAGTACAAGTTAGTTAACACATACGACATAAGCACAACTCTAGTAGCTATCTTGCAGGTACAGAGATGCACAAGATTACAGTACTGTACAACCATAGGTAGATCGTAGTGATAATCAATCCATGCAATATATAGTCCAGCTTGAGTAGAATATTAAAAGATAATATTTCCAAATGAGTAGTACTACTCTCTATGGTGGGTTTATATTATATGACAACTCAGGTAATAAGAATGGCTTGGTTCACTTCATGGTATTATTCTTCTAAAATGACTTGTACTTCATTTGGAACAAGACAAATTGTCAGACTGTCCATAGTGAAAATGCAATGTGTGATTTTAAATAGTGAAAATGTAGGGCTCAAACAACGAAACTACTTAAATGTAGGGCTGACTGGCTGTTATATGAATGTCCCATTCTGTATGAATACAAGTAACAATGTATACAGATACAAATTTTGACCACAAGACACTATTCCTTGGACTCCTGGTTGCTGGAGATTGATCAGAATGAGGAAGAAAGTGGATACGAAGAGGCTACAACTAGTGTTAAAAGAGACTTCTCTTAGATTTTAGGTTTTGAGAACTTATATCCCAGCCATCAAGATGAATGGATGGCTAATATGACAACAGAAAACTTACATGATTACAGAGCCCAATACATAGAGGCTACAACTAGAGTTAAAGAGACTTCTCTTAGATTTTAGGTTTTGAGAACTTATCTCTGCCATCAAGATGGATGGCAAATGATTAAAAAAGTAGCAGACATATAGATACCTAGTACACAATAACATATGCAATGTTATTGGGCTCAGAGTTAGGGTTACACCAAAAGCATAACCAAGTCGGAACTGAGAGAAATTCTAAGCCCATTTTCCTAAGAACAAGCCAATGTAACCAGCAACCACAATACTAATTGACAAAGCCTGGTTGGACAGCTTGCAGGGCCCATACCTGAGCAGACCGCTAATTGAACTTTAATTCATATGGAACAAGTTTCCAAAATTCTATGCATTGCATCAGCCTAAAATAAAGGGGCCCATTTAGGTTGATTTGATGCATATACAATCTTTTCAAGTAGAAGAGTGTTCGAAATTTGGCATCCCATGTTCTTGCCCTTGTTTAAATCATTTCTATCCTGGCACTTGAGATTGGTGAAATATTTATCCTAATGCAACCTTGTCTAAATGCAAATAGTTTTCTATTTATGTCCTATTATGAGTATTACATGCGTAGAATTTCAGAGGTATGCTCCCATGTTCTATAACGCAGCCTCCACATGCGGGATGTCATCCTACCTTGTACTGCCCAGGTGGCATGTAGCTGCTTATGCAATTTACCATGTAAAACTATTAGAATATAAATAATTACTTAATTATTTCATGGCCTATCGAATAGGCGAAGGTAGCCAACTGGCATATAGAGACTTGTTTTATACTTCTAGAAAAGTTCTATCTACATACAACTATACAAGATGGCAATAGCAATTATTTATAGTAAGGATCTAATCTTATATCAGCGTGTTTTCTGAAAGTAAAGAGTAGGGGGGGTGTAAACAACCCGAGCATGAGCGAGCCTGATCTAGCTCAGGCTTGGCTCGAAATTAATTTCAAGTTTAGTTTTTTTGTTTAGGCTCGGCTCAGCTCAAATTAAGTCGAGCCTACCCGAGCTTGAGTCCAAGCCTGATTGGAGGAGATGGCAGCTTGCTAAAGGAGGAGGAGGAGGCCCGATGAAAAAAGAAGGAAAGCAATTGTTTTTAATCAATATTTCTTCAGTTGGTGAGGTGTGCAACTGAAGAAGACAACCCGCTGTGATTTAAGCATTAAACATACATTCTACTTCTACCCTCCAGCAAAAAAACAAACAAAAAAATTTATCATAAACAAAAAAAAAGATTAAGAGGATTGATGTGATAGAATCTGCCCCTAGTCTACTACTACCACTTTTACCTTACACCTCTTTGATTTGTCCAATCTCAAATTAAACCACACAGCTACTAATATTAAGCCGAGCGCCTTCCTCCTTGGTCTCATCACCAACTTCCAACTACCGCCAGGAGACACAGTCCGTGACCATCAATGGCAACGAAGAGAGCTACAGGCTCTCCTTCGTCAGCGGTCCCAATGAGGAGAGCTACGGACTCTCCTTCTCTGGCTCCGCCTCCACCGCCATGGTATCTCCGTTGTGGCCTACCTCGTCGACGGTCCCACCAACTAGTCTGCTATGTGGCATGCCCCAGATCCGCTAAAATGGCCGTGGGTCGATTGCGCCGCGACCAACGAGAAGGAGGACGAGGACACGTGGTGGCACATGTGCTTTGTGGAGGGGTTGGAAGCAGTGATGGTCGTGCCAGTGGCACGTGCCGTGCCATGCCACCGTCGGCACGCCCCCCTCCCCGTGCCAGTGGCACACCCCTTATAATGTTTTTAATAAATGTTTTAGAATATTTAGAGATGTTTTTGGGTCTTTGGTATGTCAATCTTTGATTTTATTTTTGTCTAAATATATGTATTAAAATTTAAAATCTAAATTACAATGTTTTATCTTTAGATTATTTTTGTAAATAACCTATTTTATTAAAAATAAAACAACAGTTGAATATAAATATTATTCAACACATAATATGATTGAATACATTCATTAAATTAATATTAGTGATTAAACACTCCATAATATAATTGAACACATAATAACATTCAATACATAATTGATCATTCAATACATAATTGATAATAGTTCAATAATTAAAACTAATATCTAGTTGAACGTAGAATGATGAGGAGGATTAAAGACTTCATTTGCTAGCACAAAAATAGCATGGGAATGTTGCGTTAAATACTATCGATATTCTTCAAAACTTATCCACTGATAATATTGCTCGTTTATAATGTCTCACATAGACTTCATAGAAATAAGAATTTTGTAATTCTTCGATGATATGATATGGATATTGAATATTCATGGGAACGACCGGCACAGGCACAGACACACCATAAGCATATGCAGATTGTGGATATGGAATATAATAAGGGTGTTGTGGCTCTGGTGGGTGTGATTGATATGATGGTAATGATGATGAACTCATATTATCCTGTGAGCGCACCTCACCTGATGTCCTGTTATCTATAGACTGAAGTTCTTCCCTCATCTGACTATAATCATATTGAGCTTTAGATGGTCCCCTTCCTTTCTTCTGTCTCTGATAAATTCAGCTTTGTGGTTGTCTAAGTCTAGCAAATGAATTGTCATTCCAATTTAAAAAAATGACAAATAAGTTGTTATTTCAAAAATAACAAATGATAAAAGTTAATTGATAGAAATAAGAAAAAGTTAAAAGAAATGGGTTCTATATGTCATATCATGTTTGTTAAGAAAATAAGTAAAAGTTGATTTGATAAATATTGATGGGAATAAAAAATTAAAAAAAAATCTCTACATTGGCACGTGACCGGCACGAGGCTGTGCTGGACGGCACCTGGCCGTGCCAGACCGGCACGGATCCGCACAGCACGCGTGCTGGTCGACAAGGCACACCCCGTGCCAAGCGTCGTGCCTCTACTAGCACGGCAAGTGCCGATCGGCACGGGGCGTGCCGACCGGCACGACCATCCTTGGTTGGAAGTGGATGGGATACTAATGTAGACTCGTAGAGTGGGAGATGTGAGAGAGATTTATGTCTTTTGTCTTATGTAAATGGGGGTAATTTTTGTCTTCAGATGGGTGTAAACAAGCCTACCGAGCCAAGCCTAAGCGAGCTAATTTCAACTCAAGCTCGGCTCGAAATTTAAATTGAGCCTCAATTTTGAGCTCAGGCTTGACTCAGCTTGAGTCAAGCTAAGTCGAGTTTGAGCTCCAATCAAGCCAAGGTCAAGCCGCTTGTTTATTTTGACACCCCTATTAAAGAGCAAAGAAGGTGTCCAAGTATGCACTTTGTTGTGCTAAATGCAGGGGGTGAAGGCACAATACTATAAAGGCAGCGGATTAGGGTCTAGGAAAGAGGGATAGTGGAGAGAGGTTTGTAAGATAGAGAGGTGGGGAGTAAAGAATGTACACTTTGTTGCACTAAGCTATTAAGAGTTTATCAATAGTATGGGTCGGGGCTGGGAGGGGTGGGCAGTATGTAGGGGTATAGGACATAAGAGGGAAGAGCGACATGGCAATATAGAGTTTATCAATAGTACAGATAAGGGAATGGGTTGGAATTGCAAAATCTATTCCTCCAAATCTACAGGAAGAGGTGGAAGAAGGGTGGGAGTCTAGAATATCTGAAACCCTCATGGCCTATAGGTGAGGAAAGGGGTATGAGTGTAGAGATTACACTCCAAGAACTCTTAGTGGAGATAGGGGGTGGAATAAGGAGAGATTGTGATTAAGAGAGATAGGAGAGAAGAGAACGGATGCGGATGTCATTATTGCAAGAGAGAGAAAGCGAGAGATATATGATTAGACTAAGGGCAAGAGGGAGAAGATTCCAGCATCAATGTAGAGCTGAAGGAGGGAAGCAAGGGAGAAAAAGTGGTAGGGAGCTTGTGGTTGAGGAGAGAGATAGAGAAAGGAGGGATGGAGATAAGGTCATAAGGAGGAAGTGAAGTGGGATGGTAGAATAAAGCAGGGGGAAAGAGAGTGCCAGTGGAACATAAGTGGGACTACCATTCCATTGGAATAGATACGCAGAGCAAATGAGAGGGAGCTGAAATATTAAAGAGACCGATAAAGCAAGAAAGGAGCTACCAATAGAGGTGAAAATGGGTTGGAAACGAGCTGAATAGTGTTAAGCCATATTATATGTATATCAATATATCTATTCACCTGATATTGATACAGATATCGATATCAAACAAATACTAAAATTTAAAACCAGATTTTGCTATAAATTGATGTTAAATATAAATCAAGTATAGATTGCTTATAGGGCATGGCTACCAGGGAAGAGATATTTTCGTCACTTGTCTATATCCAGCCTCCTTGGATTCTTGGCATCATCCCACTTGGGACATAATGTTAGGATCTATTTAGTGATAATAGACTTAAAATATATATCCAGATAAACATATCCTGATTTCAATGCAAGTAAAATTTATATAGTTGTGTCTATATATGGAACCAGAAACTTTTCAAAATTCTAATCTGCTTTTGACACTTCAATTAGTAGACTGTCAATCATCGAGGGAGATAGCCCAACCCAACAACAATTTCCATGTATGTCATGCCAAATCACTCTTAACTGATATTGTTGTGAGAACTGAGAACTCAGATTAAACCATTTTCTGGAGGGTTGATGTCGAGTTGGCTTTGATCTTAAAATATATGAAGTTTTACTTTTTATAGGAAACTTTTGCCTTAACAAATTTGAGTTGAGCTCTAGATAACTTTTTATTGTCTAGAAAAGGCTCTAATGATGATGTTATTCTAAGCTACAAATCAAGAATACTATATGAAAAAAAAAAGTAAGATGAACTTTTGAAATTTGATACCAAAATAATCAGTTAAGCTAGTTTAATCAAATGGACTTCATATTTTGAGTGAAAAGCAACAATTCAAAAAGTAGCTTTTACATATTAACAATGCAAACCTTCGTAGTTCCATTGGCATGAAGAATATTGCAAGCTTCCAGTCCATCTTTTTCAGAAGTAACCCTATAATGTCCAACATGAAAAACAATGAGTAAAATCAGTAGAAGAAAAAGTGAAAAGAGGGTAAGATCTTTTAGTTATTGTTTCATGTGGCAATTAGCTTCCCAACTAGATTATGGTGAACAACCATGTTATACTTTTATAAGACCAAATAAAAAAAAATTATTACAAAATGGTTACTTTCTAGATACGGAGTTGGAACTTATGTAACAACTAATATGTTATAAATTAAAATGTAAAACCAGTCCATAATCAGAAAGTACATAATCATTAATTGTAAATATCTATCATAAAAGTTTGCATAGTGTACATATAGAGCATTCTTGTGTATATCATTTATCAACATATGACAATGAGGTAGCAGTGTACATCTTCCCTACACATTACCCACGTTGACAGGAGCCTCGTGCAGCAGAGCACCATTTTTATATGCCAATGGGGACAAAGTAAATTTCAGTATAAAATAAAATAGCATAAATGATGGTTTGCCATTTAGGGAGCACAAGAGTAATGGATCGTTATACAATTTATGTCTATGGAATAAAATAAGAAAATTTGAGATATTAAACTAGATCATTTACATAAAAGTCAAAACAGGTTATGTATGATAATCCATCACAGATATTAATGTTATACTAATTATTAGCAAAAGTACAGGAAGCATTGATATTCTTAACATTAATCACCATAAGAACAACAAGAACGACAACAACAATGGCCGATTTTCTATCTTAGTGGGCTGTCTATGGGGCAAGTTTTTCTCTTCTCTACTTATTCGGGCCTTGGACCACCCAACAAGTGTCTTTCCTTTGGAGAGACTTCAAAACCTACAAGCAAACAATATGTTAGTTACGAAATAGTTATAGGGGTATGTTACTCTTGTTTAGACAAAAAGTAGCATAACCATATCGCAAGGGAAGATGGTATGCTCCTCTTGTATATGTTGCTTCTTCAAATAATTGTGCATTGCTATGTTCTAACAGACCTCCATAATTATTCAAAGGAGCAACACAGACAAGAGGAGCATGTCAAACATGTGATATGGCCACATTACTTTTATTTGAACCAAAAGAATATAACCCCATAATTAACAGATATTTGCTTGTAGTTTTCAAGTCTCTTAAAGTTGCTCCAAAAAAAAGGCACTTACTGGCAATCTAAGGCCCACAAAAGTAGAGAAGAGAGAAAAGGAGTCCCACAGTTTACAATAGGCCATTCTCCTGACCAGAGAAGTTGTAGAACTTGCATTGCAGACATATCTCAGGCATTGCTTATAAATTCTCATGCATTGCACACTTAAGGACCAGCCATGCACACATATATATCTGAGCGTTGCTCATCTAACTCCATGCATTACGCACCTAAGGACCTTCACTGCACACATATATCTAGGCATTCCTTATATAGCTCCATGCATTGCACACCTAATGACCTGCACTGCACACACATCCAGGTATTGCTTAAATAGTTCCATGCATTTCACACATAAGGACATGCACTGCACCTAACTCCATATTATTTAACAGGATATTTCCTATTTGGAAGGGGCAGTGCATACACATAGAGAGGAGACCTGAATGAAAAGATGATTGAAGGAAACATCATTGTTGTCAAGGCAACAGATGTACTAACTCCATGCATTATGCACCTAAGGACCTTCACTGCACACAAATATCTAGGCATTCCTTATATAGTTCCATGCATTGCACACCTAATGACCTGCACTGCACACACATCCAGGTATTGCTTAAATAGTTCCATGCATTTCACACATAAGGACATGCACTGCACCTAACTCCATATTATTTAACAGGATATTCCCTATTTGGAAGGGGCAGTCCATACACATAGAAAGGAGAGCTGAATGAAAAGATGATTGAAAGAAACGTCATTGTTGTCAAGGCAACAGATGTACCATAATCATGTTGTAAAAGGTGCTGATAGTGTAATATTTAATATTCTCCTTCCTTATCTTCTCCTTTCCTTTTTCTCTCCCCACGCCACAACCTCTTCCTGTTCCTTCTTCATTGCCAAAGCCATTGTGGTCAGAGCCGAGCTGTCAGAATACAACCAGAGCCATCAAACCCACCAGTTGATGGGTTATTGAATTGAGTTTTTCCACATGGGCCTCATGTGAGTGGATTCATTCACATTTTTATTTGTCTCGTATTTTGTACAATATTACTCTTTGTGCATTATTATTCTTCATGCCAATTTATACTTCGTGCAATATTATACTTCATCATGTCATGTAACATATTCCCAATTAACACTTCTTATCCTAAATATAACAACCAAATGTTCTACTTTTCTTATCCAAACTAATTATTACATTTTGTCCATATTCTTAAAACCTAATAAGCTAACTTCAATATTATTCCACCATAGAACACCCAATGAACTTATGCTAGAACAGATTTAGATTGGAGTCAAACAACAAAATGTAAACTTAGCAAATGGAACATTAAGAACCTATAGATTGCTAAATCCTAGCGATAAGCAACCTTGTATCCAAAAGCATTTACATATTTTAGTGTGCTTGCAGCGTAGAGGCCACATGCGAAGGATTCTTAATTGAAACCAATCTAGACCTATAAATTGCTCGCAGAAGAACCCTGAAAAGAAAAAGGAAACAGATCTTTTAGGTAGCTTTGTGCCATTGTCCCATCTAATCCTTCTCTATTCCTCCCTTTTCTCTTATTCTCTCGCTTCACAGTCATGGCCTATTATTCTTCCCCCCCATTCTTCTCTTCTATGCTCTCACTTTCTGATATTTCTGGTCTCCTATTTCCCTCTCTAGTTCTTCCAATTCTCTTTTATTCCACTTGCCTCTTACTAAGCCCACACAACCCCTATTTACCTACTGAAAACATGGAAGACTCTTAAGAAAAAAAAACAAAAACAACTGAGGTTTACAAGCGATTGGAGTAGCTTGCAGTTCTGTGCTCCATACAACCTCACCAGTTAGATCTAAACCTGAAAAGAGCAAGTTTGAAGCGTCTTCAATACTGATCTTCCTTGTCCTATTCTTTAGTGCACTAAATATCATTATCACCCCATAGACTATTCCTTTCAATCAATCCTCAATAATTTTCTTAGTTTAATAGTTGATTTCAGTTACAATGATTGTTGTGTCAGTGGCACGAGGCATGCTGACCTTAGTTCAGCATGGTATGTACCGTTGGCACGTGCCGCTCCAAGTTGATGTATCATTGGCAAACCAAATAGTGTTGACATGCCGAAAAGTAATCTCTATACCTTTCTAAGACTTTAAAGTAGGTTTTAGGGGCTAAATTAAAGTCCAACACTATATATTAGTATAAATATCCAATTAGATTCTAATCTCATGAATTTCCCCAATTTTTTTGGATCCAATTTGTTGGGACAAATAACATGGGGAAAAACAAAATATTCCTTTGATTTCTAAAATTTAAAACATAAGCCTTCAGCCCTATAGGTAAGGGGGCTGGGTGAGTGCGGATTGCATCGTAGCACCAAAACATAAGACCTTTTATTTAGAACTTAGCTAATTTGTTCTTACGATCCAGGCAGAAGCAAACCGCTGGTGGGTCAAGGAAGGTGAAGAGTGGGGAGTGAAAACACCAATTCAGCAGAGAACGAATAGATAAAGCATCAAAATGCAGTGTTATCAGAAGAGATAAAGAGACCCCAAACTAGCCTTCTTTAAAATAAAATATGCTTAGTTCTAATGATACGCATCAATGAGTGGCCATGAAAGAATATAGAGATATTCTCTGTATCAGTGTTGATAATTTACTAGCACAATACGTATCAAAGTGTACCAACATACAAGACAATCTATGAGCTAAACATCTAAACAAACTTAATTACACTCTCAGTATGAAGAATTTAGTATCTAAATATTTCAACGCTAGTTCTGATTTCATAATTATAAAATATTGAAATGTCCCTTAATTCTTGCATAATTGACCTACTACAAGCACTGGTGCTATTCATGGTATGACAACTACAGAAACCTACCAATTGTGTTTTGGGCCTTTGGCTCACAAGCATTTTGGCTTTTTTGGCTTTTGTTGAAATGCAATACTAGAGCCAAGCCTGTAGTTGTATAGATATGATTGTTATTGTACTACAAAAAATAGACTAGTAAAATGGCTGTACAAAATGACTGAAAGAGACATGCTCCAATCAGCAGTGCACACGTGATGATCTGATACTAGCAAGTGCCCTGATATACATCATCCAATTATAGTACAGATACAAGCAGGAAAAAAATATCAAATGAAATACATGCCTACCTCAATCCGGTTAGTAGTTCAACTTCAAATTGGTTAGGGGTAAGCATAGAAGCAACAGGAACAACCTAGCCAGAAAAGGAATGTAATTATTAAACTAGTATATCAGACAAACTTAATTTGAAAATCTAACTACCAAAATGCACTCTCAAATAAAGAAGTGAAATATGGAAATAATGAAATGTGTCTAAAGCAACGAAGAATGAACTCCTTACCACCTAGTTTGGGGGCATTACATTAATTAATTATGCTCATAGATGACATTCATTGGATCATTTTGCAGCGTAAGTACTAGATCTAGATAGATGGGAAATTTAGTCAGTTAATTGTAGAATGCAGTTTGTAGAGAGAAACTTCTTATGTGCATATGAAACACATTCTGGAGATTGTTCTCATTGACTACTAAGAGCAAAGCTACGGCTCTACTGGGGAAGCAAGACTTAGGTTTCTGACCATTCTGACTGATGAATACAGAGGTCAATGATTAAATTTACTAGAACGAGTGCCGTGGAAAGACGTAAATTTTTTGTTTCAAGATTAATACAATAAGGTAAACTACAAGTACAAATTAAATGTCCAAATATTACATCTAGGAGGCTAGGAGAGTGCAAACAACATTCTAACAAGAATGATGCGTGAGGGAATGAAACATGATAGATGGTACAGGATACAGGAATGATATGTGAGGGATAAATTTTAGTTTAATCGTTTAACGGGCTAACTTTGAAGTGGAATATATCTACCGTAAAAACCCACCCATATTCAACTCTCCCATATTCATTCATGCCCTAGCATACTAAATGAGGAGGGTTTGCTCTAGCATGAGGGCACGCCTAGGGATAAATACTAGTTTCTTTGATTTTTATGATGGCTTTTGTGCCAGTAGCTATGGTAAGTTGGTAACCAACAGGGCTCTCTCTCTCTCTCTCTCTCTCTCTCTCTTGCTCATCATACTGAAATTCTTTGATTATATACAGTCAAATGGAGTATTTAATCAGAGTATAAAACCTTCCATGAGATTCTAATTATATTTCTACTTTTGTAGTTTTGTTGTTTGTCTTTTTTTTATTTTTTCTTTCTTTCTTTTTTATTTTGTCTTTCTTCCACTGCAGATTAGTTCAGATGTGTTCTGTTTTAACTCTTAAACTTTTAAAGGTTAATTATTTTTAATCGCATATATTTGGTGATTGGTACTGTCGAAATATATACAGCCCCAACTTTGATCATATTGTAAATCCGAAATTCACTGTTGTCCTTAGTCTCTATTTCTTTTTCCTTCTTTTCTTTCTTGTTTACAGCACTCAACCCAAAAAAACTTCCTGCTAAATTGCCATCCACACTTGCATTTTAGTCCTATAGCATGAAACTTTTAATAATAAACCTCATAAACTTAAAACTTAAATCAACACAGCCTGAAGGCCCTAAACTGTGTTCCCTTTCTAGCCACCGTAAGCCTTTCATCCTTAACTTTACAAAAGGACAGCCACATATATCACAGTACTAACCTATAAGCCTTAACCATTGTACCCAAGCCAAATTCCCTAGATCCTCTAGTGCAAACTCATTTTATCCCTAAACCCCAATATAAATACCATTATATATCCATCCAGAATCTCCAAAAAATTCCTAGCTTCTCTGTCTGACATTCCAATCAGCTAAAAGACTTTTAGTACTCCTTGCCTCCTTGTTGAATTGATCCTTGATGGAAAGCCAAGCACCAAGGATGGAGTTTTGCTAGTTCACCCACATCAGCTTCCCCAAAGCATGCTCATTTAAATGTATAGTATTTGGTTCGACCTGATCCAATTAGTCTGCAATTCAAGAAAGAGCAGGACAATAGGACAAGCAAGCTGGATTTACTTGTCTGATAAAATTGCATTCCTTTATGCTGGCTATGTACTTTTGCCACATTGGGATCATGAGAAGCTTAGCCAGATGTAAGTGGAATAACAGGCAGGACCAAAATAAAAGATTAGATTTAAGCTACAAAGAATGGGATGGCCAGGCTGTTTTATGCTGACCTAATGAGAAAGATATTCCAAGTTTAACTCAATAAAGAAGAATCCAAAATAAAACCAAGAAAAAAAATACAAAAAACAGCAAAAGATATGATAAATGAAATATTAGATCATTACAAACTATAATAAACGCAACCTTGCAAATTATAGGGCAATGAAACATAAGAAAGGAACGAGTGAACTAGAAGACATGGACAAGGAAATAAAATAAAATGGTCAATAGGATGAACATGTGCCAGATCATGTAGTTTAAATGGTACCAAACTAACCTTTTCTCGATACACTGATATCAATTCTGGTGGAACATAAAGCTTTCCTTCATCTCCCATGACTGGATCACAAACTATAGCAGCACATGCAGTGAAAACCAGAGAATCAGCTTCTCTATACAAGTATGCAGAAAATAAATGAGCAGTGCATTAAAAAACAGCCAAGGGAGGGGGTGTTCACTCCACTGCCTAACAGACCAAGCATTTTTAAAAAATAAAAATAATTATAAATAGTATATAATAAATATTAATATAGCATATATAGAAATTTTAATAGTAATTTACAACCATAACAACAAAAATCACAGATTAACTATATATATATATATAGGGTGCATGATAGCTAGTGAGAGACATGCACCCACTCTACATGTCAAACCACAATGTTTGAAAAAAAAAGTGGTGGGTTCCTAACGTAAAGTGAAAGAAAAAAGGAGAAAAAGAAGTAGAAGAAGAAGAAGAAAAGAAAAAGGAGCACATGGCCTCGCCACTCTCCGCACTTCTCTCTCTCTCTCTCTCTCTCTCTCTCTCTCTCGCGCGCGCACACACACACAAACATTAGCTTAGGACCCACTCCAACATCGTCCTCCCATCTTGTGCAATCCGCATTGTCAGTTTGCGGGGTGGCTAGTGCGCCATTCTGCCAACCGCCTTGGTAGCCACCAAAACATTTTTCAAAACCATGTAAATAAGTACAGTGATATGTGGATCTGCTTACACTTGGATCACCTTTAAGCATATATCCAAAATATTACTTTGAAGCAAAACTGAAGTCAACTATGAAGCTATCTTGAAAAGTAAAGGTTAAATGCATTTTATCCCCTTATATTTTGGACAAAAATTATTTTCCCCTCATGAATTTTGTTTTGTATTCCTATGCTTCCCTACATTTTTAACTATATTGCAACTGTTAAGTTTTCCATCCAAAGTTTCACATGCAAATTATTAAGTTTTTCATCCAAAATAGTTCACTTGGTTTTCATGGGAACATACTTATATGGTGATATCCAATGAATATCTGATATGGGACTAAAAAATCATAGGAATAGGCGGGCGTAATAGGATCGGGCCGTGAGCGAGCATAATGGGTTGAGCTTTCAGACCAAGCAGGGGCAGCAAAGGCCTAGCCCACGTTACCTACTACCATCTCAAACTCGGATCAAGTCAGGCTCGAGCCAAGCTTAGCCAAGTTAAAACTGGGCCGGTTCGGGCCAAGCCTGGACGGGTTAGGCTCAATGATCAGTTGGATGAGATTGAGAGAGAGGGTCATTTTTTGATTAGGGACTTGAGAAAGCAAAAGGGAAAGAGGAGAAATGAGGAGGGTGGGGGAGATAATTACATGGTGGAGACGAATAAGATGGCAAATGACAAGGAAAGAGAAACTTGTATCTGTAAATAATTTGAAAGCGTCATTACATTATAAAAATTATATTAAAATAATATTAAATCTAAAAATTAGTCCCTTCTTAGTCAAACTACTCATTCATCTCACTCCTCTCATGTCAACTCTAGCTACTCCCCTCATTCACCAAAATATGTGGTTTCTCAGCATCATTTCTATAATATAGTCAAGGTCTTACAATTATATAACATTTGTTTCATCTAAGGAGTAAAAAATTCATCTGAAGTACTAGAAGTACTAGAATCACTTCTCATTGTTCTCAACTTTGAGCATTATTCTTTGGTTCCATCTACTATTTGCTCCTCAACTTCTCTCCCAAGCAAGGATCCAAAAATCGATCGATCTCGAGTCAGATTGGCTGATCCAAATCAGGATCAGCCATACTCGATTCTAGTCCAAGCCCAGCACTAGTCAGTTGATTGGTAGCGGGTGGTTGTCGAGCATATCGACTGATATAGGAGACCGATCCGAGCCGAGATCGATCGATTTGGGTTGAAAGGGTCAAATCCATAACGAATCCGACTCGGTGAAATCAATTATAATGTCCCCATCGTCTTCTCTCTCTCCCAACAAAAGATAGTGCTTCTCCTACGAGTATTTCGAACTCCGGTGATGCAGATCCAACTTTGATGAACTCCGACAACCTCGAATATGTGATTTTTTTATATTCTTTTTCTTTTTTTCTCTCTCTCTCTCCTTCACTGCATAAGTAGCATAATTTTTTTCTTTTTTTCTTTTCGATCCTTCTATAGTTCCACTCTCTCGCTCTCTCTCTCTCTATTCTTCTTCTTCACTGCAGAAGCAGAATTTTTTTTCTTTTCGGTTCTTCTATTCTCTCTCTCCTCTTCTTTGCTACAGAAGAAGTAATATTTTTTATTTTACTATCATTGTTTTTTCAAATTTTAGAATTTTTTTGCATTTTTATATAATATTTAGAATTTCATATGATTAAAAAATAGTCTGGTCCAATATGAATGATCGATACAGCCTAATGTATTATTTTTCCGAGCATTCAATCCCGAGTTTCGGAACCTTACTTTCAAGTCAATTGATTGAATGCAACCTACATGACTACCTTTGGTACTATTATTGCTTTATGGATCACGGGAACGGTAGGAAAAAGTAGTAATAGGAAGCATAACAAGTCTAAAAAGATAAATAGTTTGTACCACAATTATCACTCAGCTCTTGTTTGATTAGACAAATATTATAACTACAATCCGAGTATGTCTAGCATTAGAACTTATCTTAATCAACTTCTAGTGTTACAGACTCTTCAAATAGCAGATAACTAGGCAGACAAAAAGGAGATGAAATGGAAAAGCTAAAATATGATAATGCTGTTTAGTCTTGAATTGAATATCTGCAGTATCAACTGAAGTCCTTCATCTTATCATTTTCTATATAACAAAGGGCCAGATTTTTTAACTTCATAGTTCGCATGAGTACCTTGTCAGCTATAATTTAACTCTAGACATGACCATCTAATATGATTAATCTGCAATACAGTGCTGAAGTTTTCTCCTATAAATGTCTTAAACAATACGTTATACAACTGTGCAATATTAGATCCTTTCATGCTTAACTATCCTATGTATCATTTGAAGTGAATGAATCAGTTGTTGTAAGTTAATAATCTGAAAAGGAAATACTATTTGCTTGGAACCAGAAACATTGACAACAAAAAATAAAAGGTCCCTTAAGAATTAAAATACAGCATATGCGATTGCAAACACTTCAAAAGACAAGCAAATGAGAAAAACTACTAAAAGAGGAAAAGAATAAGAATTTATGTTTTGCATCAAGAGATATCAAGAAAAGAACAGATAGAACTGGATGGAAGAACAATAGGACACAAGATAGCAGTTATGCCAGAAATTAAGAAGAAAAGGTGAGAAATATCTACCATAAATGAGGCCAGGATTGATTGAGCGTAATCTGTCAACGACTTGTAAAATAGTAGTCAAAAATGAAACTGAACCAATATAACCTGCAAAATGCAACATTGAACAACCAAATAGTATCTAGAAAGAAAACTCAGCATAATCATCACTTGTAGAAAAGCGTGACATCTAACAAATTTCAAGGTGGATAAATTTATGTCATTTTATTGTGTATGGAAACAAGAATAGGCCATTGAAAAAGGCAAACCTGTTAATAAATGAGTGTAGTATAATAAGTCGTTTGCTGCAAGGCCTTCAATGAGATCCCACAGCTGTTCACCATTAAGAACTTGCCCTCTAAAAGTTGGATATCCTGTAGAATCCTCTTAATAGTAAGGTCATAATTTCCCTTGCAACAAGTGTAATTATTATTCGGTTATCCACGCATAGAGCAGCAGCAGATAAATCCGCACCATATATCAGGCCTCTGATTTCTGAGACTGTTGGAAGGAAGTTATGTAAAGCAGCTTGCCTGTATGATTGGAGAACTGCACGGAGTTAATAGGATCCACATCATAGCCGAGAAGCTGAAGAGGAAAGACAGCTGACTTGTTGCCAACATATCCCTATGAATTAATTGACAAAGTATAAAATATTATTTTAATCAGAAAATTACCTGTATCATTCCAGAATGAAATGTTAGCACGTGCAATGTGTCAGAAATAAAACTTAACTAGGAAATTCCAAATCCCAAAAGTTAAAACTGGTTTGTGTATGATTTTTTTTGTTTTTTCCTTATTTTAAATGTTTCAAGCTCTTATATTCATAAGCCCGCCCACCAATTCCTTAATTTTATAGAAGCATGACAGAGAGCCTTGAAATTAGATGGACATTGCATCTTAAGAAAATAAGAGGTCAACAAATGATAAAAGAGTAGTATTCCTAATCCATATTTGGTTCACCATGATGGCTATATGCTGATAGTCCAACTACCCTATATTAGACAAACTAACTACTATTATTGACACAGCTCGTGATCTAAGTCCTTTGCACATGAAAAAAATAAAACAAAACAAAACTTCAGATGAATCTCTAAAGAAACTTTCCTTAGACCATCCTAGAATGAACGTGAAATGTGTATATCACTATATCCATAAGATCAACTTCTAATTTCATATTGTCATTGACGAACAAAAATCTTGTTTGTTTTCACTTTTCAATGTTTAAGCAAAATTCAAAGTTCAAACCATGATGGCTATATGTTGATAGTCCAACAACCCTATATTAGGCATATAGCTATTATTGGCACAGCGTGTGATCTAGGCCCTTCGGGTCTGAAAAATAAAAATATTTTCTTTGTGCGCGAACCATATTAAACTTAATGACTAACATTTAGTTAGGAATAGCATGGTTAGAAAAGAAGACATGGGCTTATTGTGGTCAGGAAATTCCAAGCTTGAAATGTTTGTTCAAAGCAATGATTTGGGTGGATGACATAATTTTAATAAGGCTGAATACATTCCCATGTAGAATAAAAGAGAAATCTTTTTCTTGGAAAGACTGAAGAAAGTCCATTTATTTGTTCAATGAAGATGGAAAAACTTAATTTACTTTTGTCGCTTATAATAGAGAATGGTAGAATTAAGGGTCTTTCCCTCCATCGGTTTGACTTCTTGAACAGGGTCCTCATAGAACTAAATGTTATCATGTCATTATCCACCACTTCCTCCCAAGTCATATCTTGTCTTTCTCATCTTAATTCGATATATTCATACTTGCCTGAAGTCAGGCCGTACTAAAATTAAGAATTCAATAGGCATAGATATAGTTAAGACAGCTTGCCAAAAGATGATGCTAAGAACCATCCCTTGCCATCTTATAAGAAAGAATTTATGTTACTTTCAAAGGTACTTCCAATCCTCTACGGAGCACATCGTGCATTTCCATCAAAAACTGACTCCTGTAACTGAGAGCACGGAACGAGTTGTAAAAGTAGGTTTTTTTCCTAAATTATGCAATGCAAAAAGTTCAACGTAACCAAACAATTATATTTACCCAGGCGAGGCCATCCACCTTTTCCATAAATTTAATAAACACCCAAAAGAACCCGCACAGAACCCAAAAGAGAACACGAATCAAATTTGAATATTGACCAGCAAGACAAAATCCCCCAAGTCCAGATTTCATAACATCTTAAATACCATAGATTCAAGACTAAAGATAGATCATTTACACTCTCTTCAACTCAATACCAAAGGAATCATGCATACCTGAACGGTGTGAGATTGGATGCTAAGGACGCGGCCAGTATCGGACGGGAGGGCCAGGGAGAGGATTGGAGGAGGCGCCATTAACGTTCTCCGCGAGGATTTCCTGCGTGAAAAGAATTCTCCTTTTACGAGATATCTAGATCGGTGGAGGAAAGGAAAAGATACGAAATTGTTTTTATACCTCCAGGTAGCGGGGCAGCGTAGGGGGAGTCTTTCGAGCTTGTGATGTCTCAGGAGGAGCAGGCCACTCATGCGACGGCTTGGGAGTGGGGGAAGAGAAATAGCCGACTAGGTGAGGTGATGACGAGAAAAATATAAGGAAGATGGTCGTCTGCAAACACGTCTGTAGAGATTTCCTCCAATTGGATACTTGGCATCATACGATTGGCTCCCGTACAATTATTCCTGCGTTAATTTGTTGGCCTTCTGATATGCTTATATTCGGTGACATCATCTGTGAAATTGTCTATGGAGATTCGCCTTTTACGAATAATATTGCACCACGTAGTTGCCGTGGCCAATTCCTTCCGTGAGTAGTACGTTGGAATTTCTAATTATCAACTATGAGATGTTTTAGTAGTTTTATTTGGGAAAGGACCCGAATTATATAGTATCCCATTGGGTTGTTATTTACGTAAGTGGGACTAATACTAAGTCACGTAACTAGAGATATTTTAGAAAATTCTGTTGGTCAGGTTGGTGGTTGTAGTTGTAGTTGTAGCTGTAGTTGTAGAGGACCCAGTTTATGTACAAAGTGGCGAGTTGATTGAACAGTTCACAACACATATTTGAGTAAACAAGATAGTAAATAGAAAGTATATCTCAATATTCTTCTGTGTCCAAAGAAGAAGAAAAAAAAAACCCATTGCCTCTTTGTTCTGAGTATGTGTTTTTGTCACTTCTATGTGGATTTTTATAGAGGGTATTTTGAGGAGGTTAACTCATTTAGTTTGGGTCTCGGAGGATGGTGGTTTTTCTGGGTCGAAGAAAAGTTTGCTCAAGCTGGAACTTGCAGTTATGCACTAGTATTATCTGGAAATGGAGGAATAACGTTGTCTTTCACAACATTTGCGAACTGGTGCAATAAGTATGGAACCTCTCTTTAGAATATTACGAGCAAAAGTTATATAAGGTCGCCAAACCTAAACCTCTATTCAATTCAATAGAAACCCCCACAATCAGGGTGGGCAAAACTAAATACTGATTGATCCTTCATTGGACCACTTAGCTTTGAGATCAGGCAATCTAATAGGAATCCACTTATTGCAGTATAGGTTCTAGTCACCAAATACTCCCTAATGTCATCGGTGACATCACTCTTTTGATTTGGGTCATTTAGTCCACCATTGTTGATATACATATCTACTTACAAAAATATCAAGCTTATACTTTTTTTTTCATATTTTCACAAAGGCCTCTTATTGGCTTGAGAATCTAGGTCACTCTAAGGGTTTCTACTGCATTTGATTCTAGTGCCTATCATTTTCCTCTTTTGCAGTTGTTGTCTCATACCTCAGTAGGATTTTTTTTTTTTATAATCACGGTGGTTAACTAAATAAAATCTTTTATTTTCTTAAAGAAACTAACCTTTTCTTATGTCCTTGACCCACTTATCTAATCTAAAAGCATCCTACAGTATTTTTGTACTAAATCTATAATTTTATATAATTGTTCAATTGTCAGCAATGACAAATTACACTTTGGTTGTAAATGTGGACACATAGGTGGATAGCCACCTTAAAAAAAATTTACATCATCATAACTTCTTGAAATATACATCTTTTTAGGTTACACATAGTTATAACATTTATGCCTTAATAGCAGTAACTTATAATCTCTTAGTAAATTTATATAAGGGTCTTTTAAAAGTGAGAAGAAAAGAACAACTTAGAGAAAAAAAACACACACACACACTCTCTCTCTCTCTCTCTTGTTCTCTAATACTCTTGTATTCTTTCTTTTATTCCTTGTGATTAAGTATATTGGCTTCTTATTTTACAGCACATAATCAGCACCACGCTCTACCTCCTTTCTTCTCGGTCGCAAGTTGACATAGATTTATTTAGTCAAGATAAGGTTCTACTTCTTTTTTCTCAACATATAACACAAGGTTATAATATTTTTTTTTTTAAGGAAGGTCCGTAGACAAATTTCATTGCTCAGTCATTATTACAAATTTGATATAGACAAGAGCCTGCCCTAAACCATTGTTTTGTTGCAGCAGATGGCATGACAAGCTAGTAGGTAAGAATATATGTTGTCGGAACGGCAAGTGTAACCTAGCCTAATGGAAGGAGTGAGGGAGATTAACTCCCTGCATGCATTAGCAAAGTAACGGTTGAGCTTGCCAGTCAATCGTTATGTTATGACCATTAATTGCAATGACTGCAACCTAACAATCAGAAAACATCCAATTTGCCACGACCCACAAGGTTACAGTTGTTGATGAATGAATCCAGTAACTAAAGTAGCCCAAGTAAAGTAATAGTAAGAGTTTACTTGACTACTAGTGCTAACTTAACACTATAAATTAAGAGGCTTCAAAGTTATTGGGTTTACTGTATGACCCATGTAGTTTGAAAATTTTCAAATCCTTAGTATTATTGTTTTCTTAAGTTAACACCTGGCAATAATTAAATTAACTAGGAAAAATCCATGCTCAAGATGACTTTTATTAAACTTTCAAGGTTCACGTTTTTATGACATTAACTTTGGGTGGATTTCATTACTAATCATGTATTCCAATTTTATTCCATTATTTAATTTGAAAATAATTATAGATATAATAACTAAACATATGGTTAATTATCATTGATAAAAAAACAAAGTGTTGATTATTAGTTGAACCGACGTTAATTATCTCGAACTTAAATATAATGTCAAAATCAAGCATGTCAACATAATTAGAATTAAAACCAAAGAAGTAATAAAATAAAGTTAATAATTAATGCTAATAATTAAAAGTAATAAATAAAATTAAAAACAATTTTTTTATTATAATACTTTAAATAAAAGTGAAGTTGAGTTTCATATTAGACTCCGAATTTGGAGCTAACTATGGTGGGACTTTAAAAGATTTGGAGCATTACAAGGATTTTTAGTGCATAGTTTTAAAGTATAGTTCCTCGTTTTTAAATTCTAAAATTATTCTCTAAGATATATAATAAGTTTTTTTCTATATCGATTGTATCCTTTTTATACGCTAATTATATAAACTTAGTGTGTAATTAGTATTTAAATTAAAAATACTAGGATTAAAAAGGTCTAGTCGATGCCTTCAAAATGAGTAGAATATTAAACTAATTTAGAGTTTTTAAGAAACATTATTTTTAAATTACAAAATGTTGAAACTATTTAATATTATTCTCATTTTAAAAATCACGAGAGCTTTTCAACCATATATATATTTTTATTACAAATAAATTAATATTAATAATATTTGTTAATTAATTTTAATATACTATATAAATATTAAATTATTTAATAATTAAAAAAATTAAATAGAACCCTTTGAGTGCAACAGGCTCTAAAATGGTTAGAAGTAGATCTATTCAAATGGCCCAGCTTGCCCATGCCCGACCCTACTTGGCCCGGTTTGGACCGAGCTAAACCTAGCCCGGACCCACTTTTTTTGCTCAGGCCGACCTAAACCCGAACTACCAATGGGTAGCGATGGCTAGCCCTTAGCCCAGCCCAGCATGGAAGCCTGTCCATTGGCTTGACCAGAAAGCCCAATCCAGAAGCTGACTCATAGCTAGACGTGATCATGGGGCAAACCGGGCCAGGTTCAGACTAGGCTTTTTCGGGTCAATCGAGCTTATGTATTTGTTCACGGCTTGACCCACCAATCACTGATCGGGCTGGGTTAGGATAGTCTAGCTCGTTATTGCCCATTAGCTAGTGAGAGATCGGGTTGGCCGAGCCAGCCCAACTCACATTTTAGCTATTTTTAGAAAAAAATTTACCATTAGCTTATTTTTTTTTAGAAATATTTCTGCTCCTCCATTTAAAAAAATATATATGAAAAAACTCCTAGACACATGTATGTATCTAAATACTAGGCAATGATATCACTCGTTTGCTTAAGTAAAAGTTCGAATAAATATTAAAAACGAAAGCAGAGATGAACGTCAGGATTTTAACGTGGAAAAACCCAAACGGAAAAAAACCATAGATCCAAACTCGGATCAAAACTAATCACCAGGATAGTAGCAGTTATAAGACTAACTCACAAAATAACCCGTCGATCCAAACGACTTTGTTCCTCTCAGTCTTACTCGCTAGAACTCACGATTCACTACTTCTCGTGATTGATGTCCAACCTCAGTAGCCCTCGAGATTGATCTTTCGTCTAGATAGCCCTTAAGACGAAAGATTAAGCTTTTTAGAAGAGTAGGACTTTGTTAGTTGAAGAACCGATGTAGCCTCAAAAAGTCTCCTTCAAAATTGCTTCTTCAACAACCCTAGAGTTAAGGCATCACTATACTTATATATGATCTCCAAGATAAAGTCAAATCTAAGTCTTATCCGAACTCACAAAAGTCCAAGAATTTCAAACTTCGTTGGTGCATTCGAACGCGGCCCGGGTGCGTTCGAACAGCCTGACTTGATCTCAGGTGCGTTCGAGCGGGCCAAAGTGCGTTCGAACACAATAGCCTGAATTTCTCGGGTTGCGTTTGAACGCGTTTGTGAATGCTACTTTCGGTCTGTGTGAACGTATGTACCCGCGTTCGAACGCGCTTGTGAACGCAGCTCTCGGTCTGTGTGAACGCATATACATGCGTTCGAACGCGCTTGTGAACGTAGCTCTCGGTCTGTGTGAATGCGTGAGCCCGCATTCTAACGCGCTTGTGAACGCAGCTCTCTGTCTGTGTGAACGCATGAGAATGCGCTGTGAATGCGGTGTGAACGCGATGCGAACTCATAAACTTTTCTCCAATAATCATGCAATTCTTCAAACGAGAGATTTTCTAGACTTGTATAAAAGCTCATATACATGTATAAATACACTTAGAATATTTTGTACACAATTGCCAATAATTAAAAACCTAACAAAATATATATATTAAAAAAAATTTAACAGTATAGAGAGTATTGTACAGACTAGGCTAATCGCCAATTGGATGGAGTGCTAAAAAGAATATAAAATGGTACAGTACCAAAATTCACGTTGGTTTTTTACTATAGTAGAACGAGCGGGCTATTGTAGCAAAACGATTAGGCCTAATTACGGGTCAAATGGGCGAGCTAAACGAGCGGGCTATTGTAGTAGAACGACTGGCTCGTGCCACCCATGGGTAGTTCGGGCTCGGGCTAGGCCGAGCCTAAACTAGGTCTGGGCCGAGCCTAAACTAAGTCTGAGCCGGGCTTAGCTCGGTCCAAACTGGGTCGAGCATGGGCGGGCTGGACCGTTTGATCAGGTTTACCATTAGCCCACACGAAAGCCTACCCATTCAGTACTCTATGTTGTTTAAATTTTTTAACATATTATTTTTTTCTAAGAAAAGGGAGGAATAGATAAAAAAATTTCTAAAAATTTTAGCCCGGCGTGAACAACCCGCTCTCTTACGAGCGATAATGGGTTAGACTATTCTAGCTCCGCGCGAACCCGGCCTACCTTGACCCACTTGCGAGTGGGCTGGCGCACATAGTGGCCAGCTTGATAGTCCCGACCCAAACTCGATTCAGCCTGCCTAATGATCACGTCTTATTATAAAGCTCCAAATAGAAAACCCTTTAAGCATCTTTAAACGGATAGCTCTATATTTGAAGCCCAAAGACTTCAAATATTAAGCAAATCACATTTTCAAGTCTGGTGCAAGCGATGCATTCGAGTTATTTTTTAGTTATTTAATATTTAGTTTAAAATCCAATATTAAAAATAATACTGAAATAATTCAATATTAAATCTATTTTGAAGGTCTGATGACAGTTCCAAACAGTAATTTTTTTTATTAAAGTTGATTAATAAAACTAAATATATACTAAGTTTAAAAAATTAGTGAATTAAAGAAAATGATATAGATAGAATTTAAAATGATGTTATATATCTAGGGTAATATTATAATTTAAAAATATAATAGTAAATTAGATCCGGGCTCTAAACATCTTTCTCAAATTTCGAATTTGGAGCTATACTGTAGCAAGTTCTAAATCTTGAGTTTGATTTGGAGCCCCATTAGAGCAAACCAGACTCCAAACCCGGTTGGAGATGCCAATGGGAATTATCTGAGCTCTTTGTTTTTCCATCTGGACAAAAATATAGAAAGTAGAAACCCAATTGCTAGATATTAGGAATTTATTCTTGCTCCTCACCAACCTAAAAAAAAAAAAAATTTGCATGACACAATTTGCAAATGCTCGTGGTTATGAATCATGACACTTAGTGTATATGATGGTCTATTTGGGTTTAATATCTTGTGAGGGTCAGTTTTATATTGTTTAGGGCTGGCTACACTTACCTAGTCCAAAACTATAGCTTAAATTTATATAGTTCTCCTTATTTATATTTATTTTACCTACTTAGTGTATAATCTCCAATCAATTAAGATAACTACAAGACTAGTGAAGCACTTGTAGCTTTCTCCTGGAGCACTTCGGTGGTAGGTTGTTTTCGAGCCAACCAACTTTTCTTCATCCAAAACTCTGTGAAGTAGCTACCACCTTCTGAAGAAGAAAAGGGAGAGCTTTGACCGAGTATCCTACCAAAGCCTAAGAGGAATAGGAGGATGATGAATGGACCAAAGGAACACTAGTACACTACCTTAGCAACTGGCAGCCTTCCCCAGATGCCATTCTTTAGTAGCTTTCACTTCTTCCCAGATTTTGGACCATTTCTTTTCTTTTATTTTTCTGGAGTTACTACTGCCTTTCCAGTTTCCACCGTCCTTTCCAAATCACTAAAATAACTTTATTTCCGTAGCTTTCGACACCCCAATCCATGATGACAATTGACAAGCTCCTCCTCGCAATCTCCATCAGTAGCTTTTAAATTAATCTTTATCATTGCATTGCCAATCTGCTATTAACATTAGCTCGAATTATTTGCTTTAAAGTATCTTAGCAATTAGCACGACAGGTAGGACTATCAATATCTTCGTATCTCCTGGGTCCAAGTGCCCAACCATTAGCACCGATAAAATATAAACTATAAAAACAACATGTTGAAATATAAAATAATATATTAGCTCGATTTTTAACAAACATTAGCACCGCTAATCCTTTTAAAATCTATAGCATTTTAAACAAATGCTATAGATTTTTCGCTTCAAAAGAAACAATATTTTATTGGTGTAAATATATTTTCACTATAAATAAATTATAAAATAGCCAAACTACTCTTACAAATATAAAAAATTATACTATATTTCTACGGAGGCAATTGAGGATCTTTACATCTCATTTAACACTATGTAACTTAGCGTGAACCATAATATGATAAGCGCTCTATAAAGGAATTAGGTCAAACCACAAGAGAATAAATTATAATAAGGTTACCCTTTTGTACTTATGCCTAAAATTATTTATTTATATATAATTTTTTTATACCATATTATTCTCTATAATTCGGACTAAAATTTTCATTCCAACTTAATATAGCTATATCCAAATTAGAAAAATGCCCCTTATATTTATTAGAAAATTGATAAGGAGAAGGGTAATTTAGGTATCTTGATAAAAAAAAATTATTATATTTAATTTAAAGGAGTATTTTAGTAATTTGGTCTATTATATTAAGTTGGATTAAAACTTTATGTTAACATAATCTCTATAGGGCCTAAAATTAATCACGTGACACTTTACATATTATTATTATTTTACATAAAAATATAACAGATAGCTAATAGAAGAGGCATTTCAGAGGTTTTTTATTTTTTTTTTGAATTTAAATGGTTTTACAGCAAAGATCGAAAGGTGGATTAGTCCATTCTTTGGTCATACATTTCTGAATTGCTAAACTGGCGAGCGAGTCAGCCTTCGTGTTATTGGCCATACTCATGTAGCACACCCTATGAGAAGGATGCAAAGAGATCCACCTCGAGCATTTCCGAACAATTGGTCTAACCGACCAATGGATATCTTCATATTCGTCATTGATAGCCCTTGTTACTTTGACCAAGTCACTAAAAATTTAGCAGGCTTTGTTTGGGCAGCTCGTGAAAACAATATTTATACTGGCCAGAACTGCTAACGCCTCGCCGTAAAAGGCATTGGAGCACTACTCCAAGAAATAGGGCTTTTCCTAATATGTGCTTGTTTGGGTGATGAGCGACCAGTATGTCAACTCCACTAGACAAAGATCCACGCCATGTAGCGTTGACCCAAACCACGTAATCTCCTGACTTGGGCACTATGCCCGGACCCTTGCTAGCAACTATTCCATGCAACTTCTCGGACCGTCCTGCTGCTTGGAACACCTAATTTACATACTAATATGATTCATAGCCCACGAGTGATCCACTTTAATGACAGTCTCGCTTGGTGAGGAGTCAATCGCTCTAAAGACCAAGTCATTCATCGTCTTCCAAAGAGTCCACATGAGTTCTAGTGTGAATCTGAGGAGCTTTGATGTCAATATCTCCTGCTGTTCAGTAATCCACATATCAAGGCGAGAGACTCCCTTGTCCAGTTTCAATCCAAGCTTGTTGTGAAACTAGGCAGCTCAAGCAAACTCACAGTTAAAGAGAAGATGCTCAACAGTTTCATCCTTTGCCATACAGCGAGGGCAGCTAGGGTCTGTCGTGGGAATTCTACTATTCAGGGACGCCTTCACCAGCAGCGCGAACACTAAACAATGCTAGAGGAAAGTTATTATTCTTATATGTTCGAGCAACCCTTTCAAATAAAAACTTCCATAGGGCTTTGGAGCCGAGCTAGGAATATGTACTGTGCCAATTATCATTCGAGAGTGATTCATATGTCTGACTTGGCTGTGAAGGTGCCTCTTCGTGAAGGTTTCCAGATTAAATGGTCGGAGTGAGTCCTAGAAGCAAGATGTGTCTGTAGGCTAGTGCTCGATAAGTGAACATATCATGAAAATAATTGAGAAAAATCTATATGTAAATGAGCAATAATTTAAACAATCTAGGTGGAATTATCCATTAAAAATATAAAACTCTATCTAATCAGAATTTATTACAGAAGTTATCAGATATCTTAAACTCAAAAGTGAAATAGAGTGCTATAATATATAACATAAATGAAACAGTATGTTAAACATCATATTTGTGTCTCATATTAGAGTCAGCATATGAAAGAGTATGCTATATAACAATTTTAACTTTTTAGAGTATTCATAAGTCAACAATCTCAACTTATTAGGGTTTGAATTGTCCCAAAAAAAAAAAAAAAAAAAAAAAAAAAAACACTTCGTACCAAGTTATTCAGTTTGCAACAATAATCATAAAGAAGGTGATTCCAGCATTTCAGAGTTCAGACTACAAAGGAAGAGATCCGATCACGAGAGCTTTTTCTGGGTTGGGCCCACCCCGGTCCATATCATTATCATCGTTATCTGCCAACGGACGGCCACGATTGAAGACTTTAATGGCCCTACGTTGATTTACGTATCCCTATAACGAGGACAAAGCCTGGCTCACATACACAGGGCCAAAAGATCCCACGCATTGTCTCCACGTTCACATGCACAGACACCACCACCACCACCACCACCACCACTGTCCAAATCCGCCATGGCATTAGCTTGGCCTCTTCCTCGTCTCCCCCTCCCCCTCTCCCTCTCCCTCCCCACCCCTAACCCCGTCGTCACTCGCAACGGCTATTTGTCTACACTACTCCGATGCTCGCTCTTGTGGATAAGTGTGTAAATCTCTGACCTTATCGGCAGTGCCAAGATCCGATCTTTGTGGATAGACAAAGTCGAGCTCCTGTCATCACACTAGAAAAAAACTAAAGTGGGATGAGTTTGAGAACCAGATAATGCCTACTTTAGGATTAAGTCTCTTCGTGAGTTTTTTTCCTGCCTAACATTTAAGAACGCATGCACTTGGAATCATTCCCCCTCCGTGATATAGTCCCCACCACGCCCAAAAATTAGCCAAAACTTAAGGAGGGGGTGTCCCATTCCCATTAGAATAGTTATCTTTGTTATGATTTTTTAGTTTCTAGTTCCATCGAGATTCTCTAATATTTCGCATAAGCTAACATAAAAAGTAGTATATCTCTTTTACCATTTTATTTCAAGCTCAATTACTACCACACGTGAATGCTTTATGTATAAAGTTTGGACTAGTTAACTTATTAACTTGTATGTATATTGATGATGCCTAAGGCTAACTTTTTTTTTTTTTTGGTATAATCTTGAGCTTCTCTGAATTTATAAATTAGTACTAATTTCGTGCTATCTTTTACTCTCAATAGTGGTTGTGGGCCCTACAAGACACCTCACATTGCAGAGGTTTCACATGTTACTCGGAAGCTATATCTTACTACTATGCATCACTCACTATTCGTACTATGCAAGACCACACATACACTACTACAAAAGAAGCTAAAGCTAGCTCGCTGTTACCCTCCATCTATCTCTCTTATAGTTACAATTTCTCACCTTTAGAAAGGAAAAGAGAGAGCAGGGAAGAAACAGGGTAGGAGGATGTTATCCTCTTCCTTGGCAACTCTTCTCCACCACCTCATTTTCTTCTTCATCATCACTATTTTTTCCACCCAGCTCTGTGCTGCACTGCCTTCGCAAAAGGTGGGCTTTGGCTACCGTTTGGTCTCCATAGGAGAAAACCCAAATGGAGGAGGGATAATAGGCTACCTCCAAGTGAAGCAGAGCACCTCCAAATATGGCCCTGATATCCCTCGTCTGAGGTTTTTTGTCAAGTAAGGAGTGTAAAAATGGAAGAAAGCTAACTATAGTATTCTTCTTCCTTTTCTTTTTGCTGTGGATAAAAACCCAAAAGTTCTGTTCTCTTACCATCTTAGATTGTTTTTTAACTTATGGTCTAAAGGTGGTCTTCTTTTCTAATACGAAAAAGTACATGGAAAGAACCCTTGTGTGTAATGGTCTTGTAATACTTACCGATTTATAAATTTAATAAGTTTTTAAGATTATTCCGTTCTTATTTTTGCTGCATTTAAGAAGGCACAAGTGTGCTTCTGTTGGGCTTCCTATAACTTTTAGGTTTGGCAAGTAATGACATTCTTTATGAGTTATTGAGTTGATCCCAAGATGCATATGTATCTCATCTGATATATTTAATAATAAATTGTAATTATTTACTTGGGTCAGCTGACAATCTTTGCATCAATAACTCTCACAAAACCCTGATGTCTTCTTTGGTTGTTCTTTCCTAATCACTATGTGAAATTGATATTGTAGGCATGAAAGTGGGGATAGATTAAGAGTTCATATAACTGATGCACAAAAGGAAAGATGGGAAGTCCCCTACAACTTGCTCCCAAGAGAGCAACCGCCACCGCTGGGAAGCACTCTTGGGGTACCTACAACTACTCCCTTCTCGGCTTCTGAGTACTCGGGTGATGAACTAGTCTTCAGCTACGCAGCAGACCCATTTTGGTTTGCAGTGAAGAGGAAATCAAATGGGCAAACTCTTTTCAATACAAGCTATGGGACTATGGTCTTCAAGGATCAGTATCTTGAGATCTCTACTCAGTTGCCTTCCACCGCCGCTCTATATGGCCTCGGTGAGAACACGCAGCCAGGCGGCATCCGGTTGCGGCCAAATGATCCTTACACGCTGTATACGACCGACGCATCGGCAATCAACCTTAATACTGACCTCTATGGTTCTCATCCTGTGTATATGGACCTAAGGAATGTGGGGGGAGAGGCCTCTGCTCATGGAGTATTGTTGCTTAACAGCAATGGAATGGATGTTTTCTATAAGGGAAGCTCTCTCACCTATAAGGTTATTGGAGGGGTGTTTGATTTCTATTTCTTCTCAGGGACGACGCCCTTGGCGGTCATTGATCAGTATACTTTGCTCATAGGCCGCCCTGCTCCCATGCCCTATTGGGCTCTGGGTAAATTGGCTCATCACTCGTTTATCTTTCTTGTTGTCATTAACTATTTGTCTCTATAATTCATTCAATATGTCTCTTTATCATGATAAATACGTCAATGCCGTAAGACTATAAACTGTTCATCTTTCCTGGTCTAGTTTTTGATGGATTTGTTCCATGTTGTGCCGTTGTTCATTTGTTATCCAAGTTTGTGGAGGTTATATTTGCTGTCTTGCTTTCTTTTTTGTTTTTGTTTTGTGTAGTTACTTCCTTCAACTTTTAAGTTATGGTAGTTGGTTTCTTTTGTGAAACAGTAAATATTTAATTGAATGATATTATCTTTACAGTTTACAAGGGCAGGCTTGATTTCAAACCAGCTGATTCTATCTTTTGAGTAGCTCATTAAAGTTTAAACAACTTCCCCATTGCACCGTCCTTGAAAATCCAGCTGTCTTTGTTCACATAAATCTCATAGGCTCTTCTATGACTGGTGCAAAGAACATTTGTTCCCCCATCCTCCTTTCAGTTCCCTCTCTTTTTTGTAAATAATGAGATTAGTTTCCATCTGATAGACTTTTGAATTTTTATGATTAAAAAGAGGATTACTATACATTGCCTTCGATCATTAGTGATATGAAAATGCTCCTTAGGTAGATAACAAATGATGTTTACCAACATGGTAGATCTTTAAATTGAGTATTTTGATCAATTGGTCTGATAGTTCGAAGTTTCATGTTCGGTTTTGGATTTGGCTTGATTAAAAAATGAAACTTTTCCGTTAGTTTTGGTTTGTTTCAGTTCTAATCTCATCGGATTGGTTTTGGACTTCTTTTGATAAATAATCTTTATCTTATTTTTCAATGCATCATATAAAATTTAACATCATTTAGATGTTGAACTTCAAACTATAAGTTTCACCATATCTTGTGTAAAAGAACTAGAACCATGAAGTTTACATAAGTATTAGTTTCAGTAATAGTAGGCTTTAGCTTCCTGACAATTTTAAGTTCTCTAATCCACTCTGCTCTTCAGGGTTCCATCAATGCAGATGGGGATACCACAATCTCTCTGTAGTAGAAGGGGTTGTGGAGGGCTACAAGAAGGCTCAGATTCCACTTGATGTGATCTGGAATGACGACGATCACATGGACGCCGCCAAGGATTTCACACTCGACCCTATCAACTATCCTCGTCCCAAGCTCCTCGACTTCCTTGACAAAATTCACTCACAAGGCATGAGATACATAGTCCTCATTGATCCTGGTATTGCTGTAAACTCTACATATGGTGTCTACCAAAGGGGAATGTCAAAGAATGTCTATATCAAATATGAAGGTCAACCTTACCTAGCTCAAGTCTGGCCAGGCCCTGTCTACTTCCCAGACTTTCTGAACCCAAACACAGTATCATGGTGGGGCGATGAGATTGCACGCTTCCATGAACTTGTACCCGTCGATGGCCTGTGGATTGATATGAATGAAGCATCAAATTTTTGCACTGGGAAGTGTGAGTTACCAACAAATCACTCTTGCCCAGATCCTGCCTCTACAACACCCTGGGTGTGTTGCTTGGATTGCAAGAACATAACAAGTACTAGATGGGATGAGCCTCCTTACAAGATCAATGCGTCAGGTGAGAAAGCACCACTGGGCTTCAAAACAATAGCCACTAGTGCAGTACACTACAATGGGGTATTGGAATACAATGCACACAGTCTCTATGGCTTCTCCCAAGCCATTGCTACACATAAAGCCCTTCAAGGCCTCCAGGGTAAACGCCCGTTCATCCTCTCTCGTGCTACTTTTGTTGGATCAGGATCGTATGCTGCACATTGGACTGGTGATAACAAGGGCACATGGGAGAATCTCCGGTACTCAATCTCAACAATGCTGAATTTTGGAATATTTGGCATGCCGATGGTTGGCTCGGACATATGTGGATTCTACCCAGCACCAACAGAAGAGCTATGCAACCGATGGATTGAGCTTGGTGCATTCTATCCCTTCTCAAGGGATCATGCAAACTTTGCATCACCAAGGCAAGAACTTTATGTCTGGGACTCAGTTGCAAAGTCTGCGAGAAATGCTTTAGGCCTTCGCTACAAACTACTCCCTTATCTTTACACCTTGAACTATGAAGCTCATATCACTGGTGCACCAATTGCAAGGCCAGTCTTCTTTTCATTCCCTAACTTTACTGCGAGCTACGGCTTGAGTACTCAGTTCTTGCTAGGGAGCAGTGTCATGGTTTCACCAGTCCTTACGCAGGGTGCAACATCGGTGAAGGCAATATTCCCCCCAGGGACATGGTACAATTTGTTTGACATGACGAGTGCTGTAGTTTCAAAGGATGAGCACTATGTCACACTCGATGCGCCTCTTAACGAGATAAATGTGCATGTCTACCAGAATAGCATACTTCCATTGCAGCGGGGCGGTATGATTTCCAGTGAGGCCAGGACCACACCATTCACACTTGTTGTTACCTTTCCTTATGGAGCCACTGATGCCGATGCAAATGGCAAGGTGTTTGTGGATGATGATGAGCGGCCTGAGATGGCGCTTATCGAAGGGGAGGCATCATTTATTGAGTTCTACGCCAGTGTTCATGGGAAGACTGTGACAGTGTGGTCTGACGTGGAAAAGGGGAGCTTCAGTATGGAAAAAGGATTGCTAATTGAGAAGGTGAGTGTGTTAGGACTGCAAGGAAGTGGGCAAGGCCTGGAGATTGTGGTGGATGGGAAGCCCTTAGGTGATACTTCTAGTGCTTATTTCAGTGAGACTTCTCAAGGACATGTAGAGAAGCTCGAGGGTGGTAACAAGAGGAAGAGTACGATGGTTGAGGTTGGAGGATTAGAATTGCCTCTGGGGAAGAGCTTCTCCATGTCATGGAAGATGGACATCAAGGGATGAGTCAGTTCTATCTATGTATAGCTGATTCAAATGTTGCTTAACTCTTGCTCCTTTCTGAACCTCTCTCTTGCTTTATCATCTTGTGTTGTATGAGGTTAAGAAGGGGTAATCTACTGAAGAGCCCCCAGTGCTTCTTAGATTTTTGGTCTAATAAAGTAGTTAAAAATTGGATCTTCTTATTCTCTTCTCTCTCTAGATGCAACCTATGATACTGAAAAAAAAAGTTACCTGCTAAATCAGTGAGGCTCAATATCATGATTTTTTTTTTAATCTATCTTAGTATTCGTATTCGTATTTCGGCCCTTAACTAGTGTGCAATATTGGCTAATAGACATGATCACGGTAGCCCTAACCGGCAATCCGATGGTAGATCCGAATTCATCGCCTTCCGATCGATGAGAGTATAGCACATCTTGATCATTCAAATTTCATCCTGCGGATATAGATCCTGGTGATAGGCATGATATAAAGTTTTAGTTCAGGACCTCCACCGTTTAACATCATTCCAAAGATATGATGAGAGAATTAGGGTTACATTAAGCAACTCACGTTTAAAATAGTGGTAATATATGGAGCCAAAGTAAAGGATCTCACGGAGTCTTTAAAAACTCAATTATACACAACCTTGCGTGTAGATAATTGTTTGGCTTATAGTAATCATCAAGAGAGAGAGAGAGAGAGACATGTTGCGTTCTCTCAATTATGGATACGATAATTAATTTGTCCTTTCCTAAAATATCAATTAGTCCCATCACTCACACGATCAATTAAGAAGAATTATTCTCGTGGTACATTCTTGAGAAGATCAAATATTCTTTTCTTGTACTATCTTTTGGACAAAAGTTTTTTTGGAATTGTAGACGGAAATATACTTGTTTTTTTTTAATTTATTTATTAAAATAGATGATAACACGTAAATTTAAATATTAAAATAGGAATAAAATGCTTAATTGTTAAACGTATTATTTCTTATAAGCATTTTTATTTAAACGCTCTAGATAATGTTTCATATCCCTTAGTTTTGGAATATCTTTACTTAGAAAAATATTTAACAGTTAAATATTTTAGTTAGGATTATAGTAAAATATACTTTTTTTTAGATATCTAAGTTCATATATCGTCTATTTTAATAAATAAATTTTAAAATAGAACTAATTTAGCTAAAAGCTCAGAGTTCTTATAAAATCCTTCCTACTACCTAATTTACTATACTTAGCAAAAGTTTTTTCTCGGATCTTTACGTCTATGATGTAAACAGTTGTGATAAAAATTATTTGTGTTCTTATTAAAAGGACATGCTTTGGTATAATGATAGATATTTGTAAACAAAAACTTGATGCTAAATGAAAGATTAAAAGCAGCTTCTCTCTTCTTCTTATCCCTCAGCCTCCTGACTCTACGGGGGATAGAGGTTCTCTTTCCGCATGCTCATCTTGCTATTATATTCTTTAAAATATCATAATTACCACTAAACCTAGCAGAGCCCTTTCAAAAATATCATTACGGTAGCTAAATTTATTGACCACAATTAAAACTCAATTTAGATTTAGAAAAACAATTTTGCCCTTGAATAACATAATACAAGAAATTAAAATCTTATTTGTTTTAAGTGATAAATATGTTACACGAGGGTATTTATTAACTTTAATAACTATGTTAATTTTTTTTTAATAAAAAAGAAATGTATTATTCAGCTTCTTCTTGTACACCCACCGCTGACATTAGCCAAAAGAGATACGAGAGGGGGTGGGAAAGATTCCTCCCACTAAGATACAATTGAAAGCTATATTTCTATCGTAATTTGCGAGCCAGTCAGCTAGCTGAGTGCCATCAGGATAGATATAGTATGAAAATATGAAGAAAAAAAAAAAAGCAGATAAAAATACATGCAGTCATCAATGATAGCAGCAGATGCCCAAGGCACCAGATGTAGACCTTCAAAATGTTCACACGGTGAAGCGAATCAAACTATGTTAAAAATAATCTATAAATATTAAGTCAAAAAAATTACAAATCCTATTTAAGTTTTCAGAATCAATGGTTGGAAACCTTTTATAAGTTCGATGAGTAAAAAAGAAGATAAAGAGGTGATGGTGTAGTTCGTACAAGAGAATCCTAATCAAGATAGAATTATTATCAGTACAAATTCTGGATCGAAACATAATGTGGTCCAAAACTTTGATAGAATGAATACTTTTTCTTTTCTTTTTATCTCACCATTGCCGCCATCGATGTGACACCTCACTTTTACGCCGGCCCTACCTCTGTCCCATCTCCCATTTCTCTATCCTACTCTCTCTTTTGACTCCTATACTTCCTTTTATTTCTTTTTAATAAATTAATTTATATCAGATATAAGTATATTAATATAATATGTGATAATTAGATTTAATATGACAGACTTTAAACAAACCAAACAAAAAAAATAGGACAATATATATTACTATTCTAAAAAAAAATTTATATTAAAATAAATCTTATTCCACAAGTAAACCAACGTGGCTTTCATAATCCAAGCTCTTTGGATTGAATGTGACACCCATACTCTCTTCTAATGGGTCAATAAACATCTTAAGATCCTTTGGATCCTAGATGGTCCACATGACCCCATTTTGATTAATGCAATCCTTCATTAAAAAGGGCCTTCTCCATGATGAGATATTTAGTTACACATGACAGCCAAAAAGGGAAGAACCTACTAGAAGAATAGTTTGGTGGATTTTTTTATTTATTTTCCCCCTATTTTAGATACTATTTTCTATATCTTTGCAGTATATGTTAGTAGTTGTGTAATAATAGGATAGGTGAGAGGACTCTCTCATCTCTGCTTCCTTTTTATTATATTGTGTCAAATCTATAATTTTATTTGAGCTGAAATGAAAAAATGTGGCACCTTTGGGTTGAGAAAATATATTTGTTTTAGTTTTTTTTTAATTCTCTCAACCACATTATAAGGGAAGTAAGAAAGATGTTTTTGTGACAGATTTATTTATTCATATATGACATGCTTTTGTGACAGATTTGTCAGCAAAGTTTTCAAAAAAATCATGTCCCAGGCCACTTTGAAGATTTTGGTCAATATCTATTGAAATTAAACACAAATTCCCTTTTGACCTTTGCAAATCCTCCCAAAAGGATATAACACATTAGTCAAGCTTATAGAAAATAATGTTGTATGAAGGAATCTCCCTTTGTCCACTAAAAGCTAAGAAACCAATATCTTTAGACAAGCTTTCATATAGATTTAGATTTAATGTAATATAAGAAGTAATGAACATGCTTAATTTGAATGAAAGATGCTATCATACATGTTTAACAGACATAATATTGGGTGGAAAAGGTTAGATTTGTACCTTGTTTGCTTTGAGACTAAGCTCCGAACTCGATTAGTTAGTCTTATTTTTTAGTCTTGATTTTTAAAAAGTAACTTGATTAGATATTAAAAAGATTAAAAAAAAAAAAAGATGTTTGGTTATTGAACCAGTTTAAGGATCTCTAAACTAGTTCAGGAGAGGTTTCTAAACTTAAAGCAAACATGGCCATATTTATATTATTTTTTCTTTTAGAAAAACTCTATAGATGATGTACTTCAACTTCGGTGGGTACAAATAAGGTTCATAAGAAAAGTGTTCCAAACTATGCATGCATGGTATAGAATAGTGTAGCTGATCAAATTGTGAGCAAAACAATCGTTAAGCCTGGTAGTGAAGAAAATCTTAATAAAGGGGGTGATATTTTCATAAGAATCTTACATTCATTAACCCAGGGATAGATGAACACGAAGAGATGTCCTCAATGTGGTTGGCCTCATTGACTACTCTTTGAGAATCGCTAAAAATCCAAATCTGGGATGAAAAGCATCGAGAAATGAGTTCTTGGATACCAAGGAGTAATGCTCTATCCTTCCCTTCCCTTCGAGAGCATTTGTATAAAATTCAACAAATGGATTTAGCCGAATAGAAGGAACTTGGATACTAGTAGATGAGAATACTCTTTCCCATTATAAGACCAAGGCCAAGTAGCATCCACCTAACAAAGAAGATCCCCACGTGGAATGATGGTATAATTGGAATAAGATAGACTTGAGTTGGAGAATTGGTAGAAGCCTAAGGTACAACGTTATTAAAAAAATGTGAATCCTTAGGTATGTTATTGTACAAATTAAAAAATATAATAAATGTCTCATGAGATGAGATCTATCACACACTATCTATAGTAATATGTAGAAAATTAAAGCGTGAAAAAGACAATCGCAAACACAAAACTTCTACGTAGAAAAACTCAAAACTGGCTTAAAAATCATAGATTTAAACTCGGATTGAAACCAATTACTAAAACTTGTAGCAATTAATAAAAAGCTTATAAATCACCCACTGGTCTTCACAACTCAATCTGTACCAACTTTGCTTGCTAGACCTCGTGATATACTGTTTTTCGTGATAGATTTTCAAACTTCAATGACCCTTGAGTTGATCATTCCGTCTCATTAACTCTTAAGATGTAGTTTTTCTATATCTGATATAGATTCATTGAGATGAGAACGATTCGTTACATTAAAAGCCGAGAAGTGATCTCCAATGGACTTCAAAAGATGACATCAACATGAGGATAGATGGCTGAGATATGGTATAATATTTTTTTCAAATATTCTCCACATATTCTTTTAGAGATAAGGCAAAAAGATCTCTAAAATAATTTCATAAAGTGACATATTTTATGAAGATTTACGATCCCACTCTAACGCGTTTTGCATGCCCTGATTTAAATTTGCCTCTATAACTTCGAACGACCTTTTATATGTCACTATAAATTTGAATGACAACCAAGTCGTACTCGAACGGCAAAATAGATAGTTCAAACGATAGAGTGATCATTCCTATGCCCTTGGATATATATTTTATATAAAATTTAACATTTGAATTCACATATTATATTTAATTAATTTTGGTTGATGCAATCATAAAATTCAAATTGACTTATAAAAGAAGTCAGATTTATTATAAAACTAAGAGAAAATAGATACACAAATATTTATATCAACTTTGATCACCTAAAATTGTTAAACGAAGTATCTAATTATAGTGTCTTGATAATTCACTATAGTAAAGCACACATGAGATAATCCTAAGACATCGAACATCGAAATGAGGCATTAAAATAAACTTAAGCCGAACATAGTTCACAATCTTTCCTTTCAATTTAAAAATATTTTTCACTTTTTTACTCCAGTTGTATTTTTTATATCAAATAACTATTTTGGTGCAACGACGACTTTCACACACGAGTTAGGTAGTATTTTTTTTGCAACACATCATATTAGAAATATAAATGACTCGTGGATAATATAAATTTGGACGGTGTCAAACTGCATACTTTCACACTAGTCTAGTCAAGTGGTAGTCCTTTTAATTAATATTTTAATAAGAAAATATATTAGGAGGGTGAAACTTAGTCAAAAGGTTAAATAATGAATATCAATTTAATGAGTAAAATAGTTAAAAATATATACCATAAGATAATGCTCGAGCAAAGATTGAATCATAATAACTATAATGAATATGCATGTAATGTGAAAAAGAATAGCTAAGAATAAACGAGACACTTAGAGATAATATATTAAATATTAACACAAGTGATTATAACTCCAACAATAACTTTATAATAAGACGTCTTTATGTCATAAGAGTCGTTTTAATTTAATAACAATATTAGTTTTTTATTTTCTCATATTATTTTTTTATTATTTAGACAACAAATTATGATCTCAAGCAGAAATAAAAAACTTTAACAAAAGTTTTAAAACATACAAAAGATCAATCAATCCAAAAACTAATTTAAAACTAAAAAATAAGATATATACACAAACCATATAGCAAGATCTACATTATATATATAATATACGCCGCACTATATACAAAGATATATAGATTCTATCTCACACTACTATAATATCCCTACATTACCTCATTATAGAGAAATATCTTTGTAGTGCAAGTAAAAATCCTACTTTGTAGAGAAAAAAATCTTGTAGTGTATAGAAATAATTTCGGAGTGTTGATAAATACTCTACTTCGTGACTAGTTTGTCGATGCTATTGGACATGTCACTAATAGCTAGATTTGAAGAAAAGTGAGAAAGATAAAAAGCGAGAAAAATAGAGAATTAATTGTAAAAAGAAAGTGAAATGTAATTTAGTGCTATTCTATGAAGGGGTAAAATGGTAAGTTATTATTATTATGATTAAATTAGATTAATTTGGGTGTATGAAGTGAGATGGGAGAGAATAGGAATTATTATACCCGTAGAAGGATAAGTGGTGGTTTATTTGCTATAATACCATAAGGAGTCTTCTTTCAAAAGAAATTAAATCTTATCCACAAGAGAATGGAGGTTTAGGGAAGCCAATCAAGCTACCAACTAACTTGCTTATTGTGGTAGGACCATTGGGTATGTACATGGGTTGGTGGTTTTTGCTTCAATTTTAATTGAGAGTTTTGTAACTGTGGTACCTAAATTTTAATATATTTTATCTTTTTTAAAAAAGGAAAAAAAATATTATTATTCTTAAATATAAAATGTAGCATTTACACCAATATTTTGTGTATATTTGATTGATGAGAAATAAGAAATAAAAATTCCACACTTTATGATATTTAGTTCCTTCCACAATTTTTTAAAAGGGGTGATATTTTTTTTATCGCATATAATTATTAAGAAAAAATTATATTTTATCTCATGTGGTTGCGCCTAAACTTTTCTTTCACTCCTTATAGTTTTATTTATATTACTTTATTCTTTATAGTTTAAGTTAAAGTATAATAATAATAATTTTTTTCTATCATAAAACTATATACTGAATTTGAAGATCCTCATCAACGTACTAAAATAATATAGACTGAATTTTAGTTAACAAGGATATAACAAATATATAAAATAAATATATATTTTTAATATTTAAAAATTTATCGATAGTATTTTAAATACGTTAGAAAAGGATAAAATGAATTTAGACCTAACTAAAAAGGATAAAATATAACTTCCCTTCTTATTAATTAGTACAATTACTTACTTTTACTAAATAATTTTTTATTAATACTAAGAAATTATGATTACTTCCTAGAAGTTAATTTGCTGTAAAGTTTCACCACTTTATTCCATCCAACTTTTTTTTTTATCAACTAAACAAACACATTTGTACCGTGCAAAATATTCTAGTCATTGATAGGACATAAGAAGTTTAAAAGAAAAGAAAAAAAAGGACATAAGAAGTTATAAAAAGACCTCAAACATTTTATTAATTATAAATTGACTTCTTATTTGATATCTGAGGGGGCTCAGAATAAGTACGATTCAAAGGAGCTTATTCGTTAATAAGCTTCACTAACGTGTAATTTGGAGACAAGCAGCATCTAGAATATAACTATATCCTCCACAACCAACGGTCATATAGCCAAAAGAAAGTGGGAAACGCCGATCCGGTTTCGCGAGCGTTTCCCATCCGTTGTGCACCTTTTGCTTCACCTTTCTCTCTCGACACGGAAAAGAAAAGTAAAAGGCGTTTCCCAGTTACGCGATTCCCCACAAAGGTGGTCGTGGCCAACCGTGCCTCAAACGTGCACGTCGTCGTCAGTCAGATTTTAGCGGATTCCAGTCACGCACGCCGTGCCCGCTTGCGGGCCCCGCACTCTTTATTTGGGAACCATATGTAAAATGACACAAATACCCCTGCTCTCTCTCTCTCTCTCGTAACGTTTTCTTTTTATTCTTCTTCCCTCCCCCCACTCACAAGGGAAATTTATAGATAGGACCCTATAACTTATGGTTAGTTCGAGTCATATGAAAAAAGAAGACCGGGCGTAGATAATAATTAAAGGGTAATCTAGGGTGTTATTTGCAGTCTTATTCTCTTTCTCTTCTGATGCTTTCTTTCTCATCGTATTCGTACGACACCTCCTCCAGATGCGGTTTCTTGTCCCCCCATGTTTGCTGAAACAGTTCACGTGTACCTCGCCTCCTTCCATGTGGTGCCAGAAGTCCTCGATACGCTCGCCGGATTGACCAAATCGCCCTCGTCTTTCCCGAAAGGCAACGGCAGTTCACAGCAAGGACCCAGCGGTCAATTTTGTAATTTTCTTCCTCTGTCCTCAGTCCCATGCTGCAGAAGAACAGAGGAGGTGGAACTTTAAACAACCCCACGGAGTGGTTTTAACCTATTCGTATTGGGCGGGGGTGAAGTCGCACGGCGGTGACGGGTATCGCTGTGCTGATCTACTGGAACAAAAGCGAGGGTAGTCAAAGATATGAACTTGGAAAAAAGGAGCGGAATAAAATTAATAAACAAAACATTATTCTATTCCCTCCCCAAAGGACAGCTTGGGAGCAGTGCGGACCCCGTCCCATTAACCAATAATTTCATGTCTCCGTCGGTGCGGGGCCCAGCTCCAGAAACCCCACCCCCTCCTCTCCCGCGCCAACCGAGAAGGCGTGTCGATCACGTGCGGAAGCACCGCCACGTGTCGTCCTGGGGGGACAACCGTCCGTTCGGCTGACCCGGAGAGCCGGTACGCGCGGCGTCTTCAGCGCAATTATCGAGGGCTGAGCCGGTTGACACGTGTCGAAAGCTGGTGGTTTGGTTGGGGTCGGAGTAGGAATTGACGGCTCATTTGGTCGTACCGGCGTGGCGTGTAATTTGGGAAGTCTCTCACGTTTTAGGTAGCGAAGACGGGAAGATTGATCTAATCAAGATACCAAACCACCCCCCCTCTCTCTCTCTCTCGCCTGATACCGAGTGGGAACAGCTGGGTTGTCAACAACAGCGTACCAGCCTCTCGCCACGAATAGCGATCAATGACGTGTCGACTAGATAATGACTTTATTAAGAAGCAAAATACAATCAAGACTAAAATTCCTTTCTTTTAATTAAAAAATATTAACAAAAAAATAAATAAGATCACATTAGAAATTTTACTAAAAAAAATTCTATTAATGGCACTAAATGGTCCGCTAAGTTAAAAAAAGTACTTTCATATCTATTATTATATTTTTAATATAAACAATAGATAATATTTTTATAAGTATTATTAGAGATATTGGCCTCCGTAAATCCGAAGATTATTATTAGAGATAAAAAAAAAAAAAGTATCTATCCAGAAACAAGGACAGGAAGAAGGTGGTGGGAGCGAATCATCCCGTAAATTAAAATTAGAGGAGGATTAACATGCTTTACGGAATTTTCTGGATAAGAGTTAGGAAATCATCAACAATAATATACTATAAGAAGTAATCATAAAAGGAAAGTTCTTTTAGATGCAAATAATCCAATCTAGGGTCTCTATTAAGCTAATCCTTCTTTAACCTGCTTGTCCGAATCAGGAGATGGGCCCACGGTGGCGGCATTAATAGGAAACCAGCAACACCTCTTTTATTTCGAGCATGTTTGTAAATAAAAAGTTGTGAATAAGATCTAAAACTTCGCCAACAAGATGGTTGTGGACTGACGGACCTATTTGTCTTTGATGTGGAAACATGCCCATTCAATCCAATCAATGCCTCTATTATAGAGTACACTTTGATTCTTCCAAGCGAAAGTGACGCAGTTGGCCGTCGTAATTTTGGCATGTCGACTGTGCCCTAGATTTATTTATTTATTTATATAAATTATATCAAACTAGTAGTATTTTAAATGAATATAATTTCTACGCCTCGACTTCCTTGTACTATTTTCCTTTCTCTCCACTATAATAACTAAGACAAAAAGATGGATTATAGCATAATTATGCGTCTGGAGAAGAGGGGACCACCCACAGTGACTAAAATTATTGAGATAGTTATTAGGGCCAGGGGTATATTTTGGTACCTGGTTAATTAACTGGGAATCTTATGCTCTATGCCTTGGTAAAGTGGAGCAATTTTGAAACCGGATTCCACGAGGAAACGGTCAAATTAGAGAGGTCTCCTCTCGTGACTTGGCACGTAAACGGCTGGGAAGAAGGAAAGTTTCCAACCGTTCAAGTCAGCCGAGCCGATGAATCGGTCCGTGGTCCCGGACTCCAAAACCGGACCTCAGACCCAATTTATTGCCGGATTTCTCCGCCCGAAATTAATTGCATTAAATTCGCCACGTCGCGTCCGTGATAGGTGGCCCCAGAATCCTGATCTACTCGCCCTACGCGCTCCTCCTCCCTCTTTTACCTTACAACCCCTCCCCCCTCCCCCCCCTCCCCCTTACATTAATTAATTAATTACTAAAATAAAGTAACTCCCCAGTATCTCTTTCTTTTTCTTTTTCTTTTTCTTTTTACAAAAAGCCCCTCGAAACCACCTGCTTCCCTTCCTATATAATCCTCGACCCAACTCTTCCCTCCGTGCCCAAAACACCCTCGATCCTTTTCCTTTCTTTATATGCCCCTGTTGCCCGTGGTCACAGTAACCACTCGCTCTTCCCATTATACTTCCTCTTAAGGAACCAAACTATTCTCTCTCCTCTCCCAACCTTCATCATTTCATCTATGGATAACGGCAACACTAATAAGCGCCTAAGAGAGGACGAGACTGACGAGTCTCCGGCTACCTCCCCGGACGCCAAGCGGCTCCGGGCGGAGGACATCCTCGATATCCTCGACGACGACGCTGACGCCGCCGGCGGAGGAGCCGCCCAAGACCTCGCATCTGTCATGCGGAGCTTGGAGGAGGAAATCGCCGTCCCTCCGCCGAAAGCTGACACGTGTACGTCCGATCCGGTGGATGTCACCGGCGATTTGAGAGATTCGGACCTGGGGTACCTCCTGGAGGCGTCGGACGACGAGCTCGGGCTGCCTCCGACGGCGCCGTCGTCGTCGGACGGGGAGGCGGAGGCGGAAGCGGCGGCCGGGGAGGAGGTTGAGGGCGTCGGTTTTGGTCAGATCTGGGGATTTGAAGACGAAATCGCCGTTTGCTACGAGGGCTTGGAGTACGGTATCCGGCCGGAGATGGCGGTGGCGGATGACGTAGTGGGGTTTGCCGGCGGGCTCTTTGATTACCCTGATGTGGCATTTGAACCTTCCGATTTCGGTGATCTTTCCTGGCGGTCGATGCCAGCGGTCTGATTTAGATCGTGCGGTCCTCTCTTTTTTAATTTTTAATTTTAACTTTAGGTGTATATCGTAGGCTAAAGCTGGCAAACAAGCGAAGGAAAACTTTTTTAATAGCTTATTCCGTAATCCTTTAAAATGAGCAAATATTTAGATCTTTACGTGCGAGATCATCAGCACCGTTGATTTGGTAGACCCCATCATACTATTCGATCATGAATTCATATTAAACCATCAAAGCAGCTGGGAAAGTAGCTTATTTTATGGAAAGAAAAACAGTTGGCTAAATAAATCATGTCCCAAATTTGGGATTAATTATTCTCTACGCTAACAAATTTCTTTTAAGTATCTGTTTAATAACATACTGAATTTTAACACTGTTTTTGTTTTCTCTATAATTTTTATTTAATACTCTAAATTAATTTAGATGGTTCCATAAAAATAATATTATAATTTATAAATATTTAAATTGCTTCTATCTTTTTTTATTTATTTATTTGCAAAGATGGTGGAGGTAGATATAAAGGATAGTTTGTTAGATGAAAATTATAGGAGGAAAAGAAGAGTTAATCTGAATCATAAAATAAATAAATACATGGTTCGATTTGTAGAAATTCTAGTCTAATGAGTGGCCTAACATACATATAAATGTTGTTGGCATATGATTAATATGTTGTCAAAATGCATATTGGCTAATATATTAAGTGCTCATCTAAGAATAACGTTACCTCGTGCCTATCAAATATTCATTCCATTGTTTAACTTCACTTGTTTGGATAGCCAAATTACTCCTCAACCCACCACAACCTCTCCCATCTCTCTTTCTATTTTTTTATTTTTTATTTTTTGGTCCTTCCAAAATTTTCTTAACAATCCCAACATGAGAAATAAAACTAATTCTAAGGAACATAACCCTATAGGATCCCTTCCGTTGCACTTTTCAATTCCTACGTACTAAAATTCCTCTCAATATTTTTTTCTAGATAGGCCCTTAGTCTTTGAAATATCCTACGCTATGGTCTATGGAGCACGTCTTATCTTATTATTATTATCGAAAGAGAGAGGTACGGAGGCATGGAGCACACTATTTGGTGACACAGTAGAGTTGGTGAAATGCATAGAGTGTTGGGGTTTGCAACAGCTGCCACATGATTCACCTGATTCACCAATGACTGACTGGAACTCAAACTAACTAATATTTACCAACCAACTCAAACTAGACTTAAAAAGGTCGTGCATTGGACTTCCAGCTTTAACTCTAAATAATATTATGGAGAAATTGTTTAGTAGTTTGATGGCTTAGCTCGATTCGATTGATGATTTAGTATTACGGTTAACTTGGAGGAACGACTCAGTACTCATAGTTAATAGCTTAGTGGGGCCTAAGTGCCTATGTATCTAGAGAATGTTGGGCCTTTGTCTATATCTAGCTTTCGGGCTCATGAATAATTAAAAAAAATGTATTATTTATATAAGTTTATTTATTTATGAAATAGTACACATAGCATTGGAAAAAAATTAAAAGATAAAAAAAATAGCCTAATATATATATATATGGATTGGATCTAGTTGCAGTAATTTTATACAAACTCTAATAATTAAGTCTAGGTTTTTTTGCACCTGTAAATGGGCCAGGAATTTACTTGAAGCTTCTCTCTCCTGTGTATTATGCTTCTTTATATTCGTGTTTGTTTGCTAATGAATTATGCCATCTACTCTACTGGCTTTTCCTGAAAAAATAAATGTATTCTAATTTCTCTTGAAGCAGTGTGTTTGTTCATGAGCTTGAATGCTAAGTAAAGGCTCCTCTTCTGAATACTTGTTGATTGGCGTATTCTATTCTCAAACATCAATAGAGATTGCAACACTTGTGATCACTGGGAAATAATTCATTGTCTTAAACAGGACTGTTCATCTTTTCTGATCACCATTTTCACTTATCATGCTACCTGCTTTAGCTGAATTTTGTACCAGAATTGTTAAACATGAGGCCTCTTTTGCTTTTGAGATTAAGAGAAAATCGAGATTAAATATTCTAATACTTATATCTAAATTTGTACCGCTAATCTAAATTATGGTATTTTATTTATGTTTACTTATACTCTAAAATAATTAACTACATGGTGATACGTGCAAATAGAGTGTAGTTAATATAGGAGTGTAATTGAGCCAACCTTTGATCGAGCCTAGCTCCGATCATGTTTGAACTGAAAAAGTTTTTGAGCCTAAATTTGTGATCAAGCTTGATAAAATCTTTTTAATTCGAGCTAATTTTGAACCAATTTCAAATTTGACCCTAGTTTGAGTTTAAATGCGTTGAATAGTAAGCAATTTCCAATCTTAGTCAATTCAAGCCTAATTTTGATCTTGATCAAGATTGAACTGAATCAAGCTTAAAATAATACCTAATTCAACTATAAAAAAAAATAAACTAATAAAAGTTTCAATGTATTTAGAAATGATATAATAGAATCAAAATTTTAAAATAGATCATGATCCATTTAAAAAAAATTTAAAATAGAAGTATAGTATAGTATAGTATAAAATATATTACTTATATATATAATATTAATTTCGTGTCTTATCGAGCCTATTTGATTGAGCGACCTCATGATCAAGTTTGATTTGAAATTATTTTCGAGTCTATTTTAAAGATCCAGCTCGGCTCAACATATTGTCGAGCCAAGCTTGATAGAGTCTTATCAAGCCGAGCTCGATTCGACACAATTATTTTAACAACCCTAGGTTGGCATCACTATTAACATAATACGATAACCATAGTTATTATACACAATGAATGTACCAAAACATCTATCATAAATAAAATAACAAAGTATAATTATGTTGATTAATGAAGCATATACACATGTATGACATTGGTGCCATAATTTATTATTACAGTGTCTATATTACTCCTAAACTATAAAGAATTTACTTGCCTGAATTTTATATGCACTGCTCAATTATTTGGATCTCAAGCGATCTACCAAGTTATGAAACTAAGTGTACATAAAAATAATACTTATCTAGAGCTAAAACACAAATAAACCCTACTCGCATAAGAGATTGGATGGATACACCACAAAATTTTCTAATTATTTCCTAAGTATCAATGATCATAATATTACTAGTTTAAAGTGCCATTAGAAGTAATTAACACAAGTACAGACCTATTCACTATTATGCAAATAAATATTGACTTATAATAATTATTATGATTTGATTACTATTTCCTAATAACTAAGACTGAATTCATAAATCTAATTAGGTAACGAGTAAACATAGTTAATATGGATGAAATACAAACAATTAAACTCACTTGGGCCAGCCCGTGGCCCAAAATTTGGCTTGTTGGAACCTACCAATACGAATCTCATTGGGTTGGAACCTACCAATACGAATCCCACTGGGTTGGGCCTAAGGCCCTTGAGCCCAACTCGGGCTAGACTTCTTGCAACCCACTCCACGAGCAACAGGATTAGGGCAAGGCTTAATCTAAGCCCAAGTTGGGTTAGGTCGTAGTCCAACCCAAGCCCACCCCTATCTCTCCCTCGACGGACAAGCTAAAGGAAGACAAAGAGGTGGCTGACATTCACTATCCTCGACAGTTGAGATTAGATAAGCCGAAAAAATTGTAATTGGACAAGGAAGAACGCATGGGGTGGAGAGGTCGTTAGGGTAGTTGATAGCGAGAAAAAAGAAAGGTCACGAGGAAGGAAGACCCCCACCCCCTAGGTAGGAGAGGCTAGGAATCCGTCAACTAGGGGAGGACACGGCAACTAAACAATCTCAACATAATCAAGAGAATGAGAGGAACACAAAGGGATAAAAAATCTGTTTGCTGGCATAACCGACAGTGATCAAAGCCCCTTCTCTATAACCAATGGCTATGGAGAACACCGACAAATCCATCGGGCCATGAGTGCTAAAAAGAAAAGGACCCAAAGCTTTGCTTAGGGGAGAGGATGTGACAACGTAGAGGGCACGACTGAAGTTATCGATTGTAGCCAAAAGCTAGCTCGAAAATCCTAGCGGTAAGATGCTACATAGTTTAGCCTCCCCTAAAGGCTTAGAAAGCCAAACATAGGGTACCCATCGAAAGAGCTATCGTCCCTGCATCAACATGGGGTCTTCGACCGATAACTTTCTCCAAAGAAGTTGAAACACAAGAAATAAAGATGGAAGACTATAAACAACCAAATTGAAATTAACTTAAAAGGGGAAAATGAGGACTCTCCAGCAATTTGAAAGACAAGGTCAACTCAATTCAATGACACTTCGACAATTAGTTAGACAAAGCGAGAAGAAAGGCGAAAGGATGAGCTGTTTATTATTAAAATATAATGGGAAGACATTAAAGAAAATTAAAAAGAGAGAAAAATGAGTTGGATGTCCCGACATCTAGTTCCGTAGAATCTATCTATTATTAAAATAAAAAAAAATTTAATCTATTTATTTGAATTACGTAATTTACATATTGAATAAATAAATATATTAAAAGATTAGAGTGTCTCACGTTTTATAGAATCTTGTATGATTCTAGTTAATTACGTCTGTGTTTCCTTATAAATAACTAATTTACTTCAACACAGTTAAGTTTATTGAACACATGAAACATATCCATTTATTCCGTAATTAATACTTGAATTTAAAATGAATAATTTCTATTCAGGTAACCACATTGAAAAATTTGAAATAAACAAGCTTCGTTCTTAGGCATTTTCCAATGCTATTATTCCTAAAATGATAAAATATAAATGATTAGTACCATCACTTCAGAGTTAGATGTCCTAAGTTCTAGTTCTGCCAAATCTCTGTCATTAAAATATACTCATTTATTTATTAAAATGAGTTAATTATAAATTATCCAGTTATGTCTAAAATTAAGCTACTAATTTTATTTTGTATCACCTTGCCCCCTCATATGGTCTGAACTAATGTGAAAAATTAATCGGTTGTTTATAGAGACATCAAGTTACTATAACTTCGTTGTGATATTAATTATCTCATTATTTGGACAACTATGAATCTTTCACCAATATTTTTACGATGATTACGAATATTTCATTTCATGGTTATATATTTAATGGAGAGATAGATAACTAAGATTTGAGATTTTAAAATCAAGGACAAATTTAGCATTTTTAATGTTTATTCTGGCAGGAAAAAATTCCTCAAAAATATTTTAAATTTTATTTCACCTTTTTCAATTAATTTAGATGAAAACATAACAATTTCATGTTTTCTCATAACAAAACTTAAAGATTTACATGAAAAATTATTTTCAATACAGAAAAAACATTAAAAAAAAGAAGCAATCCATTATTGACTCCACTGTGTCTTTATATAAATATCGAAGTCTATATCCTTCTCTTAATCAAATTTCACTATACTTCTAATCTTATTAGAAAACCTCTGGTAATCTCCTAATTTTTAGTTTAAAAATTAAGCTATCAGCACCATCTTCTACTTACATCAGGATGACATAGGTGGAATAAGTTTCTTAGTCGGACTATATTTAAAAACCAGTCCTTTATATAAAGAAAAATTCTATCTTATTCAAAGTGATATTTTTAAAAGTTTTAAATTTACTCTCACTAATGCCACAATGAACTCATAGCCAAAAAATTTAAAAGTTTAATTCAAAAGTATGATAGTAACAGCAAGGTAATATAATGGTAACAGGAGGGTGTTTAATTTTATTTTTTTAAAGACCTTTAATTGATTGTATCACTATAATTATTTTCTATTATTACTCTTTTCTGTTAACTATAAAAAAGGCAAATTCTCAGCCAAAATATTTGACAAAGATACGGAAATCAATCAAACGTAACAGATTAGAATTTTATTTTATTTTATTTTATTTTATTTTAACCGAGATGTATAAGGAAAGATTGAGGTGAAATCACAGCCATAGGTTTGTGATCTCTTCACCCTCCCCCACCCCAATCTAAAGTTTTATCACAGATTCACAGCTACAAGTTTACTGCACAAAGACTTCTATACCCCTTTTACTTCTTCTCTTCGCAGGGGTTTTAGAGACAAGGGGATAGAAAAGCAAGGTAGAAGAAGAAGAAGAAGAAGAAGAAGAAGAAGAAGATTGATCAAAATCCAATCTTTATATTATCATAGACAGCAATGGTGAGAAAAATTCGCATCGTATATGACGACCCAGATGCTACCGAATCCAGCGAAGACGAAGCATCGTTGGAAGCTCAACGGAGGAGGAAGCGAATGGTGAGAGAGATTTGCTTTCCTGCGATCCCTATATACCCCAAAACCCAGAAGAAATCAAAACCAAAGGCCGCGCCTTCCACCACCGCCGGCGCAGGCGCCGCCGCCATTACCAAGCACAAAGGCGTTCGCCAGAGGAAGTGGGGCAAATGGGCCGCGGAGATCCGAAACCCGTTTAGCGGATGCCGGGAGTGGCTCGGCACCTTCGACACCGCCGAGGAGGCCGTCGCCGCTTACTTGGCGGCCGCCGAGCGGTTCGAATCCAAGAAGAGCGGCGCTAAAGCCATCTGCGAGGCCGAGCGGCTCTTGTCCCTCCCTTCGCCTTCCTCCGTCCTCGACGCCGCCTCGGCTCCGGAAACCTCGGTGGCGACGCCGCCGGAGGCGGCGGCGGCGGCGGCGGCGGCGGCGGAGGAGGAGGAGACGAAAACCGTCGCGGAGCTGGTCGATTTGGCGGACCTGCCGATACTCGATGGAGATATCGGATTCGGATTAGATCCGTTTGGGGATTGCTGGAAGGGTCCGTTGTTGACGGAGGAGTTTGATAAGTTCGATGACCTTGCTCTCTGGGACCCGGTATTGAACGGCAGTGATTTCTCCGACCTCAACGAGTGGTTGGATGCTGATCTATGAAGTCGAGAATTCTTTTTGGCAGGAGTTTAATCATAATAATAATCATAATAATAGTAATAATAATAATAATTTATTATTATTTAGTTGTGTGTGGGGGGGAGAAAAATCTCTTTGGGATTTTTCCGGAAGCTTAAAAAAAAGCTACCCGAGGGGTTTACTTTTCCAAGCTCCCTCCCACATTCTCTAATATTTTATTTTACTATTTGTGCGCTATTTTGTACTAAAAGAGTAGTAATATTAAAATGTGTGACTAAGTTCTTTCTCTAGATCATTGTTGGCTGATCAAATAATCTACATTTGGATTTATATTGTTGCTCCCCATACCGATTCAGATGAATTGGAAACGAAGTACAATTAGATCTTAAACAATTAATTTTTAATTATAAAGTATAATAAAGTGCCAATTAGTTTGGTGATCACAAAAGATTAGCACTAAGAAATGTTTTAACTTATTATGTAAGCAGAGTTCCTCTGATCTATGATCAAAATGAAATTTATCTTGAAACCTCAGACTGTTTATAGATAATTCACTCTCTGTTGCCCTCTGTTAAAAATTTTAATTGGATCAAAACAATTCACGTTGATCTTTTATAAAAAAAAGAGTTACTTTAGAATAAGAAGATGCAATTTTTTTTTCTCTGCCAGGTGATGGAAAAGGGAGAAAAAGAAGCTTAAATGGTCACTAGAATTTTGTCTGTACATCTATAATTGAGTAACAATTGAATGTTTCGAGCGTAAAAATTAGCTTCACAAAGTTTAAGTTTTGAAAAAGAAAAGACTAGCATAATTTTCATCGTGGTCTTCCTCTTTCCTACTCTTCGATAGACTGGCTTTGTTACAAAATTAAATCTCTTTTTTGCTGCTCGACGACGGTGCTTGAGGTGAGATTTTGTTGATTTGGATTAGCGGGTTCAAGATGAACATAATATCTTGAATGTAATTTACACTTATAATTTTTTAGATATAATATATTTTATCCTCGTATACTTATACCTATTTTACCCACTTTACTAAAAAAATATCTCATACAAGTCTATATACTTAGTACTAATGTGAGATCCTCAAATTTTCTTTCCAACTTAACTAAATCTACCCAAATAATTTCTAGAATTAGTTTTTTCTTAATTTTTTATATATTTTTTTGGGACCAAATTCACATTATACACAAATATAATTATATAGTTATAACTGTAAAATTTGTGTAATCAACAAAGTGATCAAAATACAAGTTATTTGTAACAGAGTCTAGTTTGTATGGATGAACATTACTACAAGTAATAAAAGAGGAAATTAACTGGAAATTTGAAGATAAAGATAAAATTCTTAGATGCAGTACTAACCCGCTAGAGCTCATTTGACCAAAGTTATTAGAATCGGACTCGATCGGATAGTCGAATCAGTGAATGGACCATCAAACTGGTTTGATTTTATTATCGGACTGAATAAGCAATCGATTCGGTAAAAATCAACTAACCCGACGGTTGAACCAGTGAACCGTGCAACCCAAGTTTTTAGCAAATCAATCAGGTCAACTAATTTTACAAAGTTACATAATTATTCTTAATATTTAATTATTCGATTCTATATCCCAATGGTATTTTAGTACTAAAATTTTGAAAATGTTTAGTATATAACATATTTAGTATTAGTTTTTTTTTACAGATATATTCTTTAAAAGTCTTTTTTACATATGTCACACAAAGAGCTATCCGTCGTACCATATTTGATCGACCTATCTTTGGTTGGCAACTCAGAAATTCTGAGTCAGTTTTCATAGGATGGAGATGGTTTGACAAAGAAGAAAAAATGAGCACCAAAAGTGGATTTTTTTTTAATTTGGGTGAAATCGTCTAATAGTAACAAAAGTAAGGGTAATATGGTAATTAGGCTCATTTGAGTATCAGTTAAAAAAAAGGTTAAAACGGGTCTCTACTTTGGGCCCGAAATTATAAGAGTAATATTTGCACATGAAAGTAGGGTTCTGCTTAGGGTTCGCTGCATTGACGAGGGAACGGAGAAAGTCTATAGAGAGAGAGAGAGAGAGAGAGAGAGAGAGAGAGAGAGACGGCATCCATCCTGCAACCTGCAGTCTAGCAAGTTCGAGAGTGAGAGTCGCCGTCAGACTCCGGCCAAACAGAAGGCCGCGTATGGTCGGCCGCCGTGTAGGTATCCATTGTTCTTCCCCTGTTTCTTTATCCGAGTTTTTATCCGAGAACAAATGAGGAGGATACGAAGTATAATGGATAATATTTAAATTTTACCTGAATTTTTTTTTTCACAATTTTATTTGTAATTTTCTTGCGGTATATGCAGGTAATCATGAGCAGCATTCCCATTCTTGAAGGATAGTTCAAGTAGATGGAAGTAAAGGAATCCATCATTGATATCCCACTTCAGGATCCTCCAGGCGAGGAATTTTCCTCGGCTGACCTGACGTGGACGAAGTTGGGCACCGCCGAACACAACGACGACGCCGCGCTCATTCCGTACTCCCGCGTCGAAGCGTTCATAAGCGGCGAATGCTCGAACGCTGAGTGCCCGACTCGTTTCCACATCGAAAGGGGACGGAAAAGAGAAAGGGGAAGTCTCAGGGAATACAAAAGTGATGATTATTTACTATACAGGCTGTGAGTCTTCTTGGTTCTCCACGATTGCCTCTTTGTGATTGTTTTGGGGTTGTTTAGTAATCAATTTTATGCTTTTATCCTTAGTTACTGGTGCTCATTTGGTCCTGAGAATTATGGAGAAGGAGGGACCATCTTGCCCAGCCGAAGGTATAGACTCAATACTAGGAATCGTGCTGCTCGGCCACAGTCTATGCGTGGCTGCACTTGCCATTTTGCTGTCAAGCGATTGTATGCTCGCCCTTCGGTTGCACTCATTATATACCATGAACGGCGCCATGTTAACAAGTCTGGTTTTATATGCCATGGACCGCTTGATCGGGATGCTATTGGTCCAAGTGCCAAGAAAGTTCCATACATATGCAGTGAAATCCAACAGCAGACCATGTCCTTGATTTATCTTGGTATTCCAGAGGAGAATGTGTTGCAGACACACATAGAAGGTATACAGCGTTACTGTGGGTCAAACTCAACAGTAGATAGTCTTGCCTCTCAGTATGTGCAGAAGCTTGGGAGGATCATCAAGAGGTCTACTCATGAGCTAGATCTAGATGACCTAGCTAGCATTCGGATGTGGGTTGAAAGAAATAAGAAGTCTGTGTTCTTCTACCAGGATTCGACTGAGACGGATCCTTTTATTTTAGGAATCCAAACAGAATGGCAGTTACAGCAGATTATTCGCTTTGGTCATCAAAGTCTTCTAGCGTCTGACTCATCATTTGGCATAAGCAAGCTGAAGGTACTTAAATGATGGTGAAAGCTCGATTATTTCATCAACTTTTAATATTGTCAATCTTTATGTATGCTTGCGATATAATGCTTGGTTTGCAGAATGAAGAGTTAATTTACTTCCATTCTCATAACTCTGGTAGAATATTGTACTGTTTCTGTTTTTGATTGATTTGAAGTACATAATTTACCTGAATAACGTAACAACTGACTTGGCTGCCATTTGTTGAATTGGTAACCAACAGCATTCAATGTTATGCAGTTGTGCATCTCTTGGATATGGTTCTAAACTTCTAATGAGGCGATTTTCTCTTTTGCAGTATCCGCTCTACACACTACTTGCTTTTGACTCAAGACAACATGCTCTTCCAGTTGCATGGATTATAACCCGATCAATTTCTAAACAAGATGTTGCTAAATGGATGAAAGCGCTTACGGAGAGGATTCATACTGTTGATTCAGGATGGAAAGTTTGTGGATTTATATTTGATGACCCAGCTTCAGAGCTCGACCCCATCAGGCAAGACACTTATTGAGTTATTTCCTTTTGTCTTTTCAATTCCAACCTTTTTCAGTGCTATACTGTCACCAATTACTGATTCAAAGGTCTTTCAGGGATGTTTTCTGCTGTCCTCTTCTTTTCTCTCTATGGCGTATCCGAAGATCATGGCTTAAGAATATTATCAAGAAATGTGGCAACAGAGAAGTTCAGCGCGAAATATTTAAACGTCTCGGCAAAATCATGTATGGTATCTGGAGTGATATAGATTCTATGGGTGCTTTAGAAGAATTATTTCAAGATTTTGTAGACCAAAGTACATTTTTACAGTACTTCAAGGCATTCTGGGTTCCCAAAATTGGTATGTAATTATATAAAAAATTCTCCCTCCCTATGTACACTCATTTTTTGGGCACTTATACCATCTTATTTTATGATAGAAATGTGGCTTGAAACCATTAAGAATCTTCCACTAGCTAGCCAAGAGTCATGTGGTGCCATTGAAGGATACCATCTAAAGCTTAAGCTCAAACTATATGATGATTCCAATCTTGGTGCACTCCAACGTGTTGATTGGTTAGTTCACAAGCTGACCACAGAGATCCATTCAAGTTACTGGCTTGATCTGTATGCTGATGAAAGTGGATCATTTCCAGCAGTGAAAGAAGAGTACATTGCTTCTACTTCATGGAATAGGGCACTGCAAATTCCTGATGATGCTGTTACCTTTGATGATGAAGATAATCTTTTCGCCAAGGTTGTAAGCCAGAAGGACAGTTGTCAGACGCACATAGTATGGAATCCTGGATCAGAATTTTCTCTCTGTGATTGTTCATGGTCAATGGAGGGAAACATTTGCAAACATGTTATAAAGGTTAACATGCTCTGCCAACATCACGAGTTTCTCCCTTCGCTTTCATACCAGTCATTTCAGCAAGTCCTACTTGATATTTGGAGAAAACCATTGGACGACTCAATTTCACTTGATCAGTCGTTAGCTTGGGCTACCCAAATGCAAGACAGAGTTCAAAGACTAGCTGAGCTTGTTATTTCAGGAGATATTGCTAGAATAGCAAACAATTTACCGCTGAAATGGGTGAACAAGAAAGGGAGAACATCTGCTGGTAGACCAGCTGATAGTGCTTTTGTACTTCCTCTCTCCAGAGGTGGTGGGCAGAAAAAGAGTGTTGCAAAGAAGAACCGGAAGAGAAAGAGGTTGTCTAGAATTAGAGGTTCATCATGAGTTTGTTTCATAGCTGAAATGTTTTCTAGTTTTATGTGGTTGGAGGACAGTGTTCAATTTCTCTGATGGTCTTCACTCTGCAGCAGGCTGATCCAAATTGCTATTGCTACATATGGTTTTAGATGCATTTAGTTAGACCTCTTTAGGAACATCCCAGATTCATTGGTGACCTCGCTGCTCACTGTATATGGACTGCTCCATTACTCATTAGTGCATGTGCTCATATATATATATGTATGTATGTATGCCATATGCTGAAATTTTGCAAGAAACTTTTAGTTAGTTGAAGGGGAAGCAACAGACGGGAAAATACCTCAATAAACAGCTTTTTGACACTTATTGTAGGTGAAATATATGGAAAATGATGTATTTTACCATTCGTGCTTTCAAGATTCTGCTACACCATGGTTGTTTCTGCCTGCAGATCTACAGGCAAGTAGTATCCCAAGCTTTACATCAGATGAATACAATTCCTTCTTGAGTGCTGGTAAATTATTCCTTTAACGTGGGCAAACATTCGATGCGGCAACGAAAAAGGACTGGTGGAAGCTAAAGACAGCAGAGTTAATGGAAAAGAGCAAATGGTGAATCCTCAACACTTTTTATATAATATTTGATGACGAAGTACAAGCTATGCATTCAGTTCAGAATTCTTTAGTGAAGCGTGAAGAAAGCTTTATATCACTGAAGCAGTTATTCTCTCCAAGTATGTTCTAAAGCTTATATGCTAGTAATATGGTACGGTTACTATTATTGTATTGTAGGGGTCTATGCATTTAGGAGGTGGAACTGGAACTTGTGGCATTAGTGTCAATGCTACGTCAACCTTTCCTCTGTCCTTTTTCACTTTTCATATGTAGGAGATATGCAACTTTTATTCATATGAAAGAAAACGAGCTGACCAAACATTCAATTCTCTCAATTTAAACATGCCCTGATAAATCATTGGCAGCGAAGCTGGCTTGCAGCGGAACATTTGAAGCCAGCCGAAATCATGGGAGTACACAAAAGTAGTACTAGATTTCTGGAATAAGAATAATTTTTTTTAAATAAGACTCCTTATTCTGTTGTAATAAACTTTAAAAAATAATTAACAAAACTCATAATTATCATATTATCATTCGATTAGATATTACTTGATTAGATACATTTGTAAATTCACATTTGTTCTTAATGCAAATATATGAAGTATTTTAAGCCTATTTTATAACAAAAAAAATATTATTTACTATTTACTACTTTAACATATACTTAAGGGTATTTTTGTTATTTAGTTAAAACATCACCAATTCCTATTACAATTTTATTATTCTTCAATACTTTAATATCAACTTTATGTCACATAAAATCTAATTATTATTTCTTATACTAGTATTGAACTAAACATTAGATAGCTTATACTAATATTAACTTTTTTTTTTCTAGTATTAACAATTAGAATAGTTATACCTATTCCACTCTTATTTCACGAGGGAATGGAAAGTTAATCTTTAGCCTAGATACTATCTAAATGATTCTTCATTTTTGTGAAAAAAAGAAAGAAAAGGCTAAAAGCTAAAAAACCTAAAATAAATAGAAGGGGGCGAAATAGAGTTCTATCTCAAATCTTTTTTATATTAGAAAATTTTCTTGATCTTCCATTAACCATCTTAGCACAACTTGATAAAGACGAGGCATCAGTTCTTATGGAAAATCCCAAGGGGCCAAGCATGGAAGTGTGTGATGCAGGAGGACAGATTGGCTTTCCTTTTAGCACCTAGATAACAAACAATGAAATAAAACCAGTGACAAGGTGTGCTTTACCAATTAGCTCAATTGTATTAACTCAATTGACAGGTCTGCTTTACCAATTAGCCTTCGCTATACAAAATCCTCCATGACAAGGTGTCTGTATCCTATCTTCTACAAGCCATTTGTCTTTCTGTACTCACAAAGCGCTTTTAAGAGAATGGGGCAAAAAGAGCAAGGAAAAATAAAGAAGAAAAGGAGAGAGCAGGTGAAACTCATGAATTCCATTTAGAAAAAGGGAAATGTGAATCATAGCTGCAGCATGTATATAGGTCCAACAACTGTACAACTGATTGATAGTTGCAGGAGAAAGCTAGAATTTTTCCAGCACATACAGAGAGAGAGAGAGAGAGAGAGAGAGAGAGAGAGAAGAAAAAAAACCCCACAGAATCATTGGCAATTCGGAAAGAAAAAATCTACAAAAGATTTGGATTATATTCTATATAGCATGTATTATGGCTGGCAAGACTGAAATCTACTTGGGAAATTCAAACTGAATCGGTATTAGAATTTGGCATAACTTGCTGAGAATCTGGACCCAGATGGCTACTGGCATCAGAAGCTCCAGAGAGGTCATCAAAACCATCACCATCAAACTGCAGGTACCCAACATAGAATTAAAATAATGATAATTAAAACTTCATGAAGTTGAATCCTAAACAGGATTCAGAAGAAGAAAAATGCAAGGGGGAACTTAGAATCAGAGGTACTATCAGCACCAGATGCCGCTATATAGTAAATAAAAATGATCTATGAGATGTATCAAGAGAGAAAATACAAAGAACAATACCAATGCATTAGCATAATAATAAGGAACAATGACTGGAAAAGGATGCATAATTCAGGTACCTCCAGTTGCTCAAGCATATCGATTGTCTGATCCAGATCGCAATTGTTTGCATTCAACAAAGCAGTAATGGAATCCACAGAGATTCCGGGGAACATTGACAAGAGAGATTCCACCATTAGATTCGGATCATCCATGATACTCATTTGATCGTGGAAAGTGTTGTCGAAGATATAGGGATGGTCCAACTTCAAAGATGACTCGCCAGTAGTGCTGTTTTTATCTAGGCTCTGTAAGCAATAATCAACAGAAATGGAGTCTGGGAGCTCAAGCTCTGTGGATTTCCCAGCAGCTTCATTGTTTCCAGATTCTTCTACCACTTTCTCTGCAGCCTTGTTCTCTTGCTCGATGCTTTTTCCACACAAAACCTTTGAAAGAGGTTCATAGGGCTTGGCATACGGATTCAAACGTGACTTTCCTTCCATTGTAGTATTTGAATGACCAGATCTGTTGGAAAGGCAAGAAGGTGAACAATATCAATGAACTTCCTTTTACATTTAACCAAATATTATTAATATAACTGCTGGGAAAGGGGGATAATGCAGGACTTTATTGTCAGGCAGTTGGCCAGTGTCGTAATTCATCTTATATAACTGGCAGAAAAAGAAAAGGTTTCACACATTCATGACGCAAACTGAATCCTAATTACGTCGACTCTGCAGGAAAATACCTTAAGAAAATATGAACCCGTCATCTAATTAGTAGGAGATAGCATTTTCTAGCATACTTTGTAAAGTCAATAAATAAGTTTCTACCCCTGTCATGTTTCACAGCCATCTTCAATAAAAGTGCTGTTTAACTGATGTAAAACTTAACTTATAATACTGCATGTTCAAAAACTATACAAGAAATTACTTGGTACTTTCTATCCCCTGCTTAAACCGATATTAATAATCCCAACCTAGCAAACATATTGAGGTCTAACGATATTCTACTCTTGGTCATCTCAAGGAAATGTCCTGAACTTCAAAGGCTTTCGTAGAAAATTCCACCATACATTAATCATATGGAGAGAGAGAGAGACAGAGAAAGAGGGTAAACATGACAGGAAATGTAATGATGAGTGATGAGTGTTATCTCCACTATTGAAAGAAAACACTTGGAAAATCAGGATAGCCAAAAGGATGGCCCGAAGACCATTGAAATCAGAATAGATTCCAATAAGACATAGAATAAGAGATCCAAAAGATAATTGAGTGTCTTCATAATAAACCTGTTGCAGCCTATATCCAGTTACACATCTCTGAAGAAATATAGGTACATTGCCAGAAGTTGCTTGGGATATTTTACAATACAGGAAAAGACACATGCTGCCCACCTAATTAATAATAAAAAAAAAGCACTAGAAACACTACAAGATCACAAATGTAAATAGAAGCACTATATCTGCACACCAATATGGAATTCAAGATGCTAGAAACAAAGTAGAAACCGAGGCATAATAATAGAACTCTACAACTAGTGGAACAGTGGATTCACAAGTTATCTAATCAGAAACCAACTAAGCCAAGAGCATCTCTCTTCTGCAGGAGAAAGGTGAGATTTTGCTAAACAAAAGAATGAGCATAATAGTATCTAAAAGACTAAAACCCATCATTCCCATCCTAATCAGCTGGATCATGTGCCTTGAAAAGATGCATATACAGTCTCACCAATTTAACCAGGAAAGAAAACCAAAAGGTTAGACAAATATCCGCATATAGGAAAGTAAGTACAATTAAGACCTTACATTTACTAATGTCTCGATAGGTCAGATTTACACAATAAGAACAAAGAGCAAGTGACCAAGATGAACATGCAAAGCTCTATCTTGCGGCACAATCTAGATGGGATTGCAGTAGCTGCTGAAACTAAGATTTCTTTTATCAACTCATATTGGACTGCCTTGTTGAGATGATAAAAATAAAGTTTTCACAATCAGATTTACATGGCATATCAATTCAGATAGTGATTGAGGAGCTTTAAAAGAATCAGAATCACCTGTAGTCCACATTCATCTAACCATTTACCCTTGTGCGAAAATAATTATGTTCAAAATAGAAAAGGCCTTCTATAAGATTACAACCATATGTGGCCTATATTGATGTATACTGCAATAACAAAAAGTAATTCACTACTTTAGAAAAGGTTTGAACAATTGAAATGTTAAAAAAATCTAGCATAACTAGGGACAAAAGAAGACAACATTATAAAAGGGACTCAATAACCGCCTTGTCATTAGATAAGTATGCCTAAGCTTTGTTTAGTTCCACTATATCAATATCTTTTATCATGGTTTAGTGTGCAGGTTAACCTTGAAACTCAAACTAATTGTAGATGTTGCTAGATTTATAGGTTCGAATAGCTTAGTTTTGTTCCTAGTCGAAATGCATTAGTTTATTTCACTGATTATATGCATTAATTTTGACTACTAATCAACCTATTAAATCTCTTACTTTTAAATTGCTATGATTTCTCAGCATCAAGGTAGCAGTATAGTGCCTAGGCATTATGTGGCCATTTGTCTGGACGTCTACCATCTACAATCTTCAAAACCTTGTATCAAACATATATCAAGATTATCCATTTCTAGACACAGAAAGGGAGGGCTTCACATATGATTATTGATTAATTGGACATATTCTCTGCGCCATCCACAGAAAGGATTACTTTTTATTACTTTTTGTGATTTTAAAAATCATCTTCTTAATTGAGCTTTGAGAATTGATTTTGATGTTTCCAAACATCTAGCTATTAAAAGAGAACATCAAGAAATAAGAACCACTCAGGGCATGTAGATGATTGGAAAGTAGAGGACCTCTCCTGGACATATAAAATTTGCTGCAAGGGGAGACTCGCATTTATTTGGACCAAACCAACCAAGCATATCCAACTCCTTTCCATAACATATTTGTCCAAGAATCCCATATTGGGTAACCAATCATATCCGACTCCTAGATCAAAACGCATCACAGTCTACATAGGTAAATCATTGTCATATTGCAACAGAATCACACTTGATAACAAATAAATCAAGAATAAACAAACGCCAAGAACTATTCTACAAACAGAAGGGGAGAATGATCTCCAAGCCACCAAGATCCCTTCTGTCACTTATAGAGCCCCTGATCTATCAATCATAATAGAGAATCCATACATCACCAAAATTTCCATCAAGAAATTCTAACATAAGTATACAGAGGAATATCAGGATTCAAAAAAGATCGTATCAAAATTCTCAAACAATCGCAAACAGAGATTATGGTAAAAGAAAAGGAACTCAAAATAATCTCAAGAAATCACGTAACACGAGAAAAGTCTCGATCGAAACAAACCTAGTGAAACGAAAGGGAGGAATGAAAATATCTAGCTCCAGATCTTAGCTTCAAGGTTTCAATTCTTTTGGCCTTCGCAAATCGTAAACGCAGTAAAAGAGGGCAGGAATGGAATTTAATAAATTGGTGGGCCCGAAGATGCAGTTACATGGAGCGGTGGGGCCTAATTATATCTATATTTAAGCCCATATCTAGCCGAGCTCTTGAATGATCAAACAAAAAAAAGGACTCTCTCCTGCAGTCCTGAGACAAGTTTTAAGGCCATTTCTAAGCAAATTTGTTGTAGCCAAATTGTTTAAATATTTGTGACTTTTTATCTTGGTAGTTCAACTCAGTTCAGTTTAGTTCAATTGCTCAGCAGTGTTTTAGTTTGGAGGAGCAACTCAATGGCGCAACGGTTTGGAGCGAGGGTTTGGCAACACCATAACTTAGAGCTTAAGTTAAACGAGTTTGTATATTAGCTAAAAGTTTAGTGAAGCCTAAGTAACTTTATATCAATGGAGAATTAACTATTTGTCTCATTCATATCTAGCTTTCAAGCTCTTTGAGATTAAATAAAAAGGGCTAACCATCATATAATGGCATTCAAATTTTATCAAATTTTTTGCCAATATATTAAGCCGCTAAGCCTAAGCTCCAAGTCATTGCATCGAGCTAAAGACCATTGAGCTATCGCTTTAAGTTGTCACAACGCTGAGCTACTCTCCTAATAGAAATGATCATCGAATAGGTCAGGCTAGGTTTGGGCTTTTTGGGTGACCAAGTTTAAATATTTATTCACAGCTCGACTTACCAATCAGTGGAGTCAGGCTAGAATATTATAGCTTGTTACCGCCTACTAACTCGTGAGATATCGGGTTTGGGGTAGATTTTAAAAAATATTGTATCTTATCGGGACGAGCATAATGGGCCTCTATAAAAATAGTTTAGTTAGTTCTCATAGGAATAAATTTATATTGTGGTATCCAATTGACTAAATATCAAATATGGAACTAAAAAGTGAGTATAATAGGCAAGTCATAGATGTGTAGCAAGTAAGGCTTTGAGGCCGGGCTGGGTTGAGCGGGCAAAAGCCTAGCCCATGCCCCCACTATGATCTCGGGTTCGGGTCAAGTTGAGCTTAGCTCAGTTAAGATTAGTCTGGTTTGGGCCGGGCCTGAGTGGGGTAGGCCTAATGAACAACTCTATCTCCCAAGCCCATGTATCACCGAGCAATCAAACCAAGCCACTTGCAACTAAACAATTTATTATTGCCGCAACTTTATAAAGTTGTGGTCTGATTGCCATCTTACTACTTATTAGATTAATCATAAGGTCATGATCAAATGCTCAGAGATAAAGATTATCGGTAACAAATGGTAGAGACCCTCCCAAATGTCATTTTACTTCTCCCAAGTATGGTAGACGTATAGGTGAGAGGTTTTTTTTTAGAAGAAATCCTTTTATATCATCAAACAATTTACATCATCTGAAGGCAAATTGATCTAAACCAAAGAACATTTCGCTCAAATGGAAAGACTTGCAAGGTTATGAGCAGTGGACTTGTTGATCTAGCTCATAAAGGAGACCTTGATATAGGAAAGCAAATACATCCACCTAGTACACTGTTGAATAATGCTGAAGATTTTCCACGTAGTCATAGACGAGGGGTCTTAACAACTTGAACAATTAGTTGTGAATCCAAGAAAAGCTAACATATGTGACGGATTGCTATGGAAGTCCACATAGAGACTTTGATAAGTAGGGTTGCATGGGGTGTTTGCAAATAATGATACCAATATCACCATGACTATCACCGCATTAGGTCGCATCCACCTAACAGATAAAACTTAGATTGTCGTCATTCTCATGCATGCACTATACGCTAGTTTCCATGAAAAAAGCAAAATGATGAAAGAATGCAAAATGGAAGGGGGAGAGTCTCCTAAACGGTGCCAATAGGAGAAAAAAAAGGCTTCTGACTGTAAATCCAAGTATTCATAGCTTTCCAAACATTCTGTATTAGGGCTAGAGTGAGAAAAGAAGAGACCAACACAAATGGCAGACTTGAGGTAATTGATTCAACCAACTAGAAGAGGATTTGGTAGCATTCATGCTAGCCAAGGGAGCTTGCAAACCATGCAATACAAGCAAACTCATAATGAAGGAGGAGATGCTTAATAATTTTTGGAGAGGAGAAGCATATAAACGTTCTTAACTTGAGGAACCTAGTGACAAAGGTTATGCCTTACAATAATAGCACCAATGACATCTCAAGATGAAAATTTTCACTATAAGGATGGCATCCTTGCATTTCCAAATATTCTTCCATAGTTTGCTATTGTTAGGGCTAGGAGGAGTTACTCTATGCTTCTTGAGTGAGTAAGTTGATGCAACATTTAGCAATGAACTCTCTTGATGTCGTCGGTGTCTCGACAAGATAGTTTGACTTATCGAGAAAGGCTAGACCAAGATGGGTGTTGTAAATAGCAATGACGATATAGTTGGGAAAGATAGCTGCAATGAGGTCTCTATTCTATGTCGGATAGTGGTCTATTAACAAGTCATCGACCTTCTTAATGCCAGGAGGGAAAGAAATTTCAGTTTCAAGCTTAAGCAATAGTAACTAAAGATCATATAGAATGGAAATATAGTTATTATCCCTCACAACCCACCGAGCTCCTTTCCGAAGAATATGTCGTTTAGAGGATAGAGAGCCACACCTAATATGCTATGCCAAATTTTCCTAGTAAGCTAGAACTAGCAGGATGGGAAATATTTGGACTTTAGAGTGGTCGCCTAGGAAAAAGAGTGGATCATTAATTAACCTTAATGCATTCTTAGTGGCAAGTGCAAGATTGGCCAAGGACAAAAGCTTAATACTGATATCACCCTAGAAGGAAGGCCTGCACAAAGACTCATAGTTTTAGTATTAGGGTTTTTACATTCTTCTTTGTTGAAGTCCCACTAGAAGTCTCGTATGAGCCGTCCAAGATCAATAATAAGGCTTTTGGAGGAGAGAATGATAGACAAGAAGTAGATCGGGGTAGATGGGGATGCTTTGAGATGATGGATCTTCCAACTAGCAAGATGTTTGCGAACTAATTCACAACAAAGCTCAAAGTTTTTTCTAACTTTGGATCTCGAGGCAACAAGGGGATTGACAAGGTACTCTTGTTTAGAACGTTCACATTGAGAGCAATCACAACTTACCTATATCGATGAGGGTCCGCATGCTTGTTAAAAAGAATACCAAATTTATCATAATTAATGGCTTGCCCAAAAAATGAGAAATATAAGTTGATTGTATTCTTACGATTAGTGGCCTCTCTAGGAGTAGCTTTGCCCAGGAGAAGAAGATTGTCAACAAATAAAATGTGCATGATAGTAGTTGCACCCCGAGCTATTCTAATGCTAGAATGCTTCCCAAGATGAAGCTCTTCATCAAAGAAGGAAGGAAATGAGATTAGCTAGAGCTGATAAAGAAAAGGTAAGGGATCAAAGCAACAGTGTAGCATTGCCTTAAGCCTCTAGATGGGCAAAACAAATAATCGGTCTTGCTACTAACATCCACTAAGAGAGACATTGAATATATATAAGTATAAGCTAAGACCAACTAAATATATTAATTAGGAAAACCATGCAATTTGAAGCAATCACTAATGAAACTCCACTTATCAATTTGATGCTTGGTTAGATTGGTCTTGAGAATAAAAGAGCAAATATAGCTCTTGGAAGATTAGGGTAGGAGACAACTTTCTTAACCAAGATATAGTTATCAAGAATTTGACGCTATCGTGACTCCGCCCAAGGATCACAATCAAATTAATTGGAGACAACAAATAGAGCCATCGTTGTCTATTTAGATAGAATGCACACTACCCAGGGAGGGTGTGCATAAAGCTTAGTTTGGTGTTATCAGGTTGCTTAAAGGATTTTTGGAAGCGGTGTGCACCAAATATTGGGGGTTTCACATCGACACATGTTGATGAGTATGATAAGACTAATCTGGTGGTCTACTATGGATAAGACTTATGTGGGATATCCAGAGATTATAAGAGGTGTGGGATGGTGGTTGGACTAAAGGAAGAGTCATTAAAAGGCTTAGCTAGGAGATGAGATAATCTAGAGTTTGGATATAGTAGATGGGTAACTAAGGCTAATGCAGATGATGGTAGAATAGGACTAAGGCTAATGTAGATGATGGTAGAATATGACTAAGGATGAGGATATGATGCGAAAAGTGATAAAAGCTGGTCGTAGGGTAGAGGTAATGATGCAGTGAAGGTTGAATAGTTGATCGAGATCGCTCAGTAAGAGATGATTGTGGTGATTTGTGGATGTAGTAGATGGTTGTTTGTTATAATTGGCCTACAACTATAGTAATGGCAAATACGAGAACATTGACTCCACTAACGGTTTCATTCTTCTAAGGCCCATTCTGGACAATCTCTTGTGTTGGGAGGATGTTGCTCGAAACATTTTCTTAAATCATTGTGGGAACTTGTTAGAAGGAGAGGCCCTAGTAGTTCCGAAAAGGCTTAAGTTCATGCCTACCTTTCAAGGAGGTGGCTTTATTTGGTTCTTCACTGACTGTCATGCACTTGTTAACGCTCTAAATGGGGAGGAGGACCTAATCAGTTGGTCAGTTTCCTGCATAGTGTAGTGTTAGTAATTTAATGTTTTTGACATGAATTTTATTAACTTTGAGCTAAGTTTTAAGTGGGGCCCACACATTATTAATGATGGTTTAATGATGGAATTAATTTAGCTCAAAGTGTACTTTATTGTCAAATATTCACTTAGTCAAATCCATGAAGAGAAGTGAATGAAAATTGGCTCTAAAATGGGTATCATGGCAATTGAAAATAAAGAAAAGGAAGTTTAGTACCATATTGGAAATTTGAGAAATGTTAGTATGGTATATAAGTAACAAACTTCTTATGGGCTTTGGGCCCCAAAAGGGGTACCTATTTTGTGGGTAAAAGTTACTATGCAACTCAACTCACACACACGTGCGCCGCCCGGCTTGGTTCGGTTCGCACGCACGGGTCAAGTCCAATTTTAATTTTTTGCCTGTGTCCCTTCAATAAATAGTTCAATCAGTTAGTTGGTTGAACCCGACCCAACCCAAATGGTGCATCCATTCGGTGACATTTTGCATCTTTTCGTCAAGCCTGTCAGAGAAGAAAAACTTGGTTCATTCCTTCTAGAGTCGAGTCTGCATCCGAAGTTGTATCCTGGGAGACCGACGTCCACTGTTCCAGAAGCAATCGGTGGAGGGTGAATTGGTCTTAAGAAGATAGTATCCAACACTAGACTCGACTATTCAGAATTTTATATTCTGTAATCTGTAAGTTATATATATTATTTTGATTGAATTAATTGTGACTCTTTGGAATCAGATTGTTACTGCCAACAATCTTAAGACCATATCTTTGGTTGTTACTCTGATTCCAATCAGTGTTCTTTTCTTCTGATCGGATTTTATTTTACTTTCATTCTTTAGATGGCTGAAATAGTAAAGAGTACTATTTCCCCTATCACAACTCCTCCAGTACCTACAGTTCATGGAGAAAAGCCTGAGAAGTTCTGTGGTGCAGAATTTAAAAGATGGCAACAGAAAATGCTCTTTTATCTGACCACCTTGAATTTGGCTAAATTTTTACATGAAGATGTGCCTGAACTCTGAAAGGAGGAAACTGATAGGCAAGTAGTTGCTGCAGTGGATGCGTGGAAGCATGCCGACTTCCTTTGCCGAAACTATATCCTCAATGGACTGGACAACTCGTTATATAACGTGTATAGTTCAGTAAAAACGTCTAAGGAATTATGGGAATCTTTAGACAAGAAGTACAAGACAGAAGATGCCGGTGCAAAGAAATTTGTAGTCGGTAAATTTCTTGAGTACAAGATGGTTGACACTAAATCAGTGATTAACCAGGTGCAAGATCTTCAAGTGATAATTCATGAGATTCATGCTGAAGGAATGGTGATTAATGAATCATTCCAAGTGGCGGCTATTATAGAAAAATTGCCACCATTTTGGAGGGATTTCAAAAATTACCTAAAACACAAGCGTAAGGAAATGACACTTGAAGAACTTATTGTCAGATTGAGGATTGAAGAAGATAATCGTACTGCTGAAAAGAAAATTGGAAGCCAGTACGTGTCAAAGGCAAATGTTGTGGAGTCCACAAAGGACAAGAAAAGGAAGCACACTGGCGAAGGCTCAAAAAATGGCAATGCAAAGAAGTTCAAGGGCAAATGTTACGTCTGTGACAAACAAGGGCATCGTGCTCAGGACTGCCGCTTGAGGAAAAAGAAGGAGAACTCAAAGAAGGAGAACTCTGAAAAGAAGAAGCCACAAGCCAATGTAACTGAAGTAGAACACCTTCGTTCTGATGTCGATGATATGCACCTCTCCGCTATTGTCTCGGAAGTAAACCTAATTGGTGGTAATCCTAAAGAATGGTGGGTAGACATTGGAGCTACTCGACACATTTGTGCCAATAGGTGGATGTTTTCGTCTTATCAAACTGCAACAGATGAAAAACTTTATATGGGCAATTCAGCAACTTCCAAGGTGGAAGGAATAGGGAAGGTTGTGTTAAAATTGACTTCAGAAAAAGAACTTACTCTTAATGATGTAATGCATGTGCCCGACATTCGAAAGAATTTGGTTTCGGGATCATTATTGAGTAAGAAAGGTTTTAAGTTGGTGTTTGAGTCTGATAAGTTTGTACTTATAAAAAATGGCATGTATGTTGGAAGGGGCTACTTGCCAAATGGCCTCTTTAAGATGAATGTAATGACTGTAACTCCAAAAATAAATAAAGGGGAATCTTCTTCTTACTTGCTTGAGTCTTGTGAAATTTGGCATGGTAGATTAGGACATGTTAATTATGGTACATTACGTAGATTAATTAATCTTAACATGTTGCCTAATTTTCAAATTGATTTAAATAAAAAATGTGAAATATGTGTTGAAGCCAAATTGGCTAAGACTTCGTTTCATTCCATCGAACGAAGTACAGAACCTCTAGAACTTATACATACCGATGTATGTGATTTGAAATTTGTTCAAACTAGAGGTGGAAAAAAGTATTTTATTACTTTTATTGACGATTGCACAAGATACTGTTATGTGTATTTACTAAGAAGCAAAGATGAGGCATTAGAAATGTTTATACATTTCAAAATAGAGGTTGAGAATCAACTTAGCAGAAAGATTAAAATGCTAAGAAGTGATAGAGGTGGTGAATATGAGTCACCATTTGCACAAATATGTGCAGAAAATAGAATTATTCATCAAACAATGGCTCCTTACGCTCCACAGCAAAATGGTATTGCTGAACGTAAGAATAGAACTCTGAAAGAGATGATGAATGTCATGTTAATAAGTTCTGGTTTACCCCAGAATTTGTGGGGGGAAGCTTTGCTTTCTGCAAATCACATTCTCAACCGGTTACCCCATAAGAAATTGTATAAAACACCTTATGAGTTATGGAAAGGTCGAGAACCTAGCTATAAATTCTTAAGAGTGTGGGGGTGCCTAGCAAAGGTTGCAATTCCAGTTCCTAAAAGAACAAAAATTGGACCTAAAACTATTGATTGTATATTCATTGGTTATGCTCATAACAGTAGTGCATATCGATTCCTGGTTCACAAATCAGATAATTCTGAGGTACATGAGAATACAATTATTGAGTCTATGAATGCATCATTCTTTGAGAATATATTTCCATATAAATTTACATCTGAAATAAGTTCTCTCAAAAGAACTTATGAAAATAAGCAGGACCAAGAGTCCATGCAAGAAGGAAATGATAATGAACCTAGACGAAGTAAGAGGGCTAGGACTTCTACGTCTTTTGGTCCAGATTTTCTAACATATTTGTTAGAAAAAGAACCTCAGAGTTATAAGGAAGCAATGTCTACTCCTGAAGCTCCTTTATGGAAAGAAGCCATTGATAGTGAAATTGAATCCATTTTGCAAAATCATACCTAGGAATTGGTGGATCTTCCACCAGGGTGTAAACCTTTGGGTTACAAATGGATATTCAAAAGAAAGATGAAAGAAGATGGTTCAATTGACAAATACAAGGCAAGACTTGTAGTAAAAGGATATAGACAGACAGAAGGAATAGATTAATTTGATACATATTCACCTGTAACAAGAATAACATCTATCCGATTAATAATTGCTCTTGCGGCATTATATAATCTGGAAATACATCAGATGGATGTGAAAACTGCATTCTTGAATGGTGAATTAAATGAAGAAATCTATATGGAACAACCCGAAGGGTTTGTGGCTCCAGGACAAGAGAGAAAAGTGTGCAAATTAGTTAAGTCTCTTTATGGGCTTAAACAAGCACCTAAACAATGGCATGAAAAATTTGACTTAGTTATGATGTCAAATGGTTTTCACATTAATGAATGTAATAAATGCGTTTATGTGAAATGCACTTCAGAAAATTATGTCATTGTATGTCTATATGTGGATGTCATGATAATAACTGGTAGCAATATTAATGTCATTAAAGCTACCAAGAACATGTTGGCTAACAAGTTCGATATGAAAGATATGGGAGTTGCAGATGTGATTCTTGGTATAAAGATCACTAAGGCAACTGAAGGGTATGTTATATCTCAATCACATTATATTGAGAAAATACTCGAAAAATTTGATAAAGATAGTAGCAATATAGCCAGAACACCTATAGATGTGAATCTTCATCTCACAAAAAATACAGGTGTATGTATATCTCAGTTAGAATATTCTCGGATAATAGGCAGTTTGATGTACGTCATGAATTGTACTCGTCCGGATATTGCGTACTCAGTAAGTAAACTGAGTAGATATACAAGTAATCCAGACAGTGATCACTGGAAGGTGATAGTTAGGATACTCAAATATTTGAGATACACCACTAACTATGGATTGCACTATTCAAAATATCCAGCAGTACTTGAAGGGTATAGTGATGCAAACTGGATATCTGATACAAAAGATACCAAATCCACGAGCGGATATGTCTTTACACTTGGAGGTGCATCTATTTCATGGAAATCTTCTAAACAAACATGTATAGCTAGATCTACTATGGAAGCTGAATTCATAGCATTAGATAAGGCTGGAGAAGAAGCAGAATGGTTTCGAAATTTTTTAGAAGATATTCCTATGTGGCCAAAACCTGTGTCCGCAATTTGCATACATTGCGATAGTCAATCAGCTATAGGAAGGGCACAGAGTCAAATGTATAACGGTAAGTCATGACATATACGTCGTAGGCATAATACAATGCGACAATTGATCTCAAATGATATAATATCTATTGATTATGTAAAATCAAAGGATAACATCGCGGATCCATTAACTAAGGGTTTAACAAGAGATCAAGTATATTGTTCATCGAGGGGAATGGGTTTGAAGCCTACCACCTAGAGTAATGACACAACGGCAACCCAACCTAGTTGACTGGAGATCCCAAGATCTAGGTTCAAAGGGACAACCGAGTTGTGGGGGCGTTCTCTGAAATCACTAAGGAATTAAATTTCCTACACCTTTCCTATGATGACATAGTGATAAACCTGTACTAAGTGTTAGGGTAAGCAATGCTTTTAATGACTCTTATACTTTGGAAATCCAAGTGGAGTATGGCAGGATACTCTTAATAAGAGATCACCTATGTGAGTGTGAAGTGGGCCGCTTATATGAGATGACTAGGCTAAATCTCTAGAGCACTCAAAGAATTACCAGGCGCGTCCAGGGCCGAAATGGACACAACATTTAGAACCGACTGTGTTGAAAAGAGCCGTGTGAGTATTATTGTCTTGGTTTATACAAAAGTTGAACAGTTCAAGACATCATGTTCACTGGTTAGCGAATAAATCCGATAATACTACACTATGGAAGGTTCAAAGCCAAAAGCTACCTATCCTGATGCGGTAACTTTTCATTGTACTCTCAATCAAGTCTGCATTTCATATGCATTTTCAGCCAATTTATTCATGTGGGGGATTGTTAGTAATTTAATGTTTTTGACATGAATTTTATTAACTTTGAGCTAAGTTTTAAGTGGGGCCCACACATTATTAATGATGGTTTAATGATGGAATTAATTTAGCTCAAAGTGTACTTTATTGTCAAATATTCACTTAGTCAAATCCATGAAGAGAAGTGAATGAAAATTGGCTCTAAAGTGGGTATCATGGCAATTAAAAATAAAGAAAAGGAAGTTTAGTACTATATTGGATATTTGAGAAATGTTAGTATGGTATATAAGTAACAAACTTCTTATGGGTTTTGGGCCCCAAAAGGGGTACCTATTTTGTGGGTAAAGGTTACTATGCAACTCAACTCACACACGCGCGCCGCCCGGCCCGGCTCGGTTCGCACGCACGGGTCAAGTCAGTTGGTGCATCATACAGATAGTGTCCAACACTAGACTCGACTATTCAGAATTTTATATTCTGTAAATTATATATATTATTTTGATCCAACATGTAGGAATGTCAATAATGAATTTCTTCTTTGGAATCAGATTGTTACTGCCAACATGTAGGAATGTCAATAATGAATTTCTTTCCTATCCTATATAAGGATATGCTTTTCGAATAGTGATAACACTCATGCGGCTCACTATCTTGCCAGTCTAGCAATCAAGAATTTGATTACTGATTGATTCACCCACTAGATTTAATTATAACTTTATACTTCAATGAATATCTAACGTCTACGGACATTCATCAAAAAAAGAAAAAGGAGAGAAGAGTCAACCAACCACTAGAAAGAAAAGATATTTTCCTAACAACAGAGTGCTCAAGTGGAGAAAGAAGGGCAATGTGAGGTAAAAAGAAAAAGTAATGACAAGGTCATGCAATACCCACGTTATTGTTTGATTCAAAAGAAAGAAAAGAAATAAAGATGGTAATATGTTATTTGGATATGTGATTTAGATAGGTGCATCATTGCACTTTGCTAGAAAATACCAAGGGACTATTTGGAATTGAAGTTTCTCCCAATCTATTATTTGAAAATACCAAGGGACTATTTGGACGCTTTATTATTAAAAAGCCAGAGTAATTGGTAAGTGGATATATTGGTGTTTTCATGTTTAATAAAGATACATCTTGTTAGAGTCTTTTCTTATTATATTAGTTATTTATTTTTATTAAAATAAAATTTTTGTAGGTCGCGTTCCAACGCGAAAGGGGTCGCGTTCAAACGCCTTTGCGAATGCCTACATCAGGTTCGCAAAAAAAGAGAACACGAAATGTGCGTTCGAACGCCTGCATCGCATTCGCATATACAGAGAGCACCTTTTGTGCGTTTGAACGCGATCGGGCGCGTTCAAACGCAATTGGCGAGATTCCACTGGGATTAGGGTTAGTTATTGTTATTAGAGTTTATTGGTTAGCCTCTATAAAGTTGTGGATGACAGTTAAATTCATTATGCTATTGGAATATTAGTTTCTTGCCTCTCTATCTTCTCTCTAACCTATTCTCCCTCCTCCCTCTTCATCAACCTACCACCTCTACCGTTGGCAAGGTCTCTCCTAACTTCTAATCTCCCTCGTCTGTTGAGTCCTCCCTCTTATTTGGGATCTTGACCACTTCTTCCTCTTCGTCTTTATCCCTTAAACAACATCACCCATCCATCCTCATCTTCATTATCATCCATAACCCTAACTTCCACTCCACCGTCACCACAACCATCACCCGTAATATATCATGTTTTCGTCTTAGTTGAAATTCGAATCTGTGAAAGGCGTAAATACGAAAAACATAGATCAGGGAGTTAAAAATCGATTCCACTTAGTTTAGTAATTTTTTGACTACAGAAGAATATTTGATAAATATTTTTCCTCAGTTGCGTGGACTGCTTCATGCAATAAATTCATATTTTAAAGAAATTATTTCGTGACCTATCAAATAATTTGTATCAATTGCAAAAAGCTTCGTGGAAAGCTCTTAAGAAATGATTATTCATTGCAATTAGAGAAAGACTGAAGCATCCAGTAAATAAAGTTTCAACCTCTACTCTTGAACAAAAAATAAAGGCAAATCTTTAAGATTTTTACATCCAAATTGATAGAGCATTAGAGAGTTAAGAGTTGCTATCAAAATAAACTAGAATAAATTTGTTAGCCAGAGAGCTGCCATGCATTGGTTTGGCATCAAAACTAGTTGGACAATTGCAAGATGAACTATTTGACCTTATTGAACAAATGTCTAGATACTTGCACACAAATAGAATGTTAGAAAAACCCAACAAAACTGTATGGATTTAGGGAAGAACTATTAGGTGGATGGCTTAGGATGTCTAATCAAAATGAAGTATATCATTTAGCAACGCAAATTTCATCAGTATTAGATAGTGGTAGGAGGAGCAATTGGAAACATGTCTATTCGTCTATTTCATGGCTATGTATGCGATTGAAAATTTAGAGTCTTTCATTGAGCAAAGGTCGGAGGGGATAGATGAATAGGAAATGGAGGAGGAGTCGACGAGGCAGAGAGCCACATCAATGCGGGGAGATGTGATAGTGAGTTGGGGCAATTGTTGATGTTAGGGATACGATGGGTGAGAAGTGTTGTAGTTTTTACCCCAAAATTTTAGTATTTTTGGGGTTAAATCAGAGTAATCATTACTCTATTTCAAATATCCAAACATATGAATATGGTTGGGCCTAAAGTTTCAAAGTTTTGATTAATTATCCTATATTTTTTTGGTTGTTGATCACCTCCTAAGTAGGGGTGGTAATTGAGTTGGGTTAGCTGAGTTTAGGTGTAACAATCCGACCTTAAAAAAATATTAATTAATTTTGGGCACGACGTGGCCGGCCACATTGTGGCTAGCCTCGTGCCCATGTAAGCTGCTCATGCAGCTTGCGTGGTGGGGCGCCACACGCCCACTGCCGCTGCCGCAGCCAACTGGCTGCGGCCAACTAGCTGCGGCAGGCCGCGGCGCCACCGCAACCCCTCCTCCACCGCCTTCCCTCTCTCTCTTTAAATCTCTCTCTATTTCTATCTCTCTCTCGGTCACTCTCACTCTACTCTCTCTCTCCTCTTTGCCGATGTTGGCCCGCCGCCACCTCCCCGAAGCTGTCGCCGTCGGTGAGATCCCTCATTCCCCTTCTCTTTCCTTCTCTCTCTCTCTCTCTCTCTCTCTCTCTCTCTCTCTCTCTCTCTCTCTTTCTTGCCCGAGCTCGGGCTTGTCGGAGCCGAGCCGCCGGCCGCTGGCTGGTCAGCAGCGGCCGGTGCCCTCCCCGTCGGCCCGGGTCCACAACAACCCCCTCCCTCACCTTCTCTCTTTCTTCTCTTCCTCTTCTCTTCTTCTTCTTCTTCTTCTTCTTCTTTCTTTCTTTCTTTCTTTCTTTCTTTCTTTCTTTCTTTCTTTTTCCCTTCTTCCTCGGCTTCTTCTCCTTCTTTCTGCATAGTTCTGGGCTCGGCCCAGCACTGTAGCAGGCAGTGCTGGGCCGAGCCCAATATTGATGGCAGAATTAATTAATTAATTAATTATTTTATTTATGTTATTTATTTAGGTATTTTTCTTCTTAATTAATGCAAATAGATTATTTAGACATTAACTATTTTAATAATATTATATATTCTTCAATATAATTTTATTAATGATAATTTTTATAATTAATAATTAATTATGTATAAATATAGGTAATATTTATATTTATTTATTTATTTATATGTCTATTAGATTAATAGATAGATTTGTAAATTATAATTATTAGATTTATATTCTAATGCTCTCATCATATATATTTTAAGTATTTCTATTAATTTTTTTATATATGATTATTCTGCAACAAATAAAATACTAAGCTTATTTAGTTATTTATTTATTATTTTATCGAGTAAAAACTGCATTGTCCCTAATTAATCAAGATAGTGTATAAATTATAAAAGTAATTATAATTAGACCTTGTCTATACTTATAGTTATTTAGCCTTTTATTTTATTTTATAATTATATATTTAGAAATACTCTCATATAAGAGGAAATAGACCTCTTCTCATTGCGTTATAACTAATATTTTATGATAATAATATAATTATAGTATTTGAATCGTATCTATAATATAGACCTAGTTATGTAATCAAGAATAAAGAGAAGTGATTCTAAACCTAATAAACATTTATATTTTAATTGAATTAATTCTAATTAGATAAACGGCTAACATCATACTACTTAAATATTTTCAGATCCTGAACCTCTTATTTGAGACCTCGTGGACCTTGCTAGCGATGAGTGTTACTCGGTTGATTGACGGATGTGAGGGATACATGATTTGCGTATTCTGATCAAGTGTGAGTAGTCTTATTCCCTAGACGCCTTTATCAAATTAGGTTATATTATATATTATGTACACGCATGTTTTGGCCTCCAGCATGATTATATGACTTTATCTAGAGATGATTGTAGTCGAGCATATTTTTATCATGCATAGAATTAGGCTGATCTTGGATATGAGTATGATGATGATAAATAGAGATGATTAGAGATGATTATACTATTATGACTTTGTGTCGGAGTGATTTCTAGTATGAGTGTGCATGTGATAGACTAGCAGGAGTATGCATATGTTAGATACATGGTTGGAGTCTACATTGTATCATTTTTCTCTTGATTCCTATTCCATCTAAATTCTTATTATGCATTGGCTCGTTATCGTACTAGATATATGCATGTGATTTGGCATTTAGAAAGAAAACATGAAATGTGATTGATAGGATAGTTGATAGAAAGCGTGGGGATACTCGAGTAAGCGCTAGGGTTAGGGGGCCTTGAGTAATGATTATGGTCGCTGATATGCGATATCTCGTGGCCCATGTCCGAGGTCAGTTGAGTCTTTGCGCATAGACAATCGGACACATGCTATTCACCAGGGCATATGTGGCGAGTTATCCTCACGAGATTTCTATCAACTATGTGGGTGCTCGGTCTGGATGGATGTTGATGCCCTAGCGGGTGGTGGGGTATGATAATATTTGAGATACTCTTGCAGGTCGCGGAGTATGCTCTAAGCCTTCGAACATGATGTTGAGACCGGGTACCGAGTGTTGACTGTGCACAGTGGTCTAGTATGATGATATTATACCGAGATGTCGGTGATGATCGTAATATTGAGAAATGTATATGATTTTATTATCATCTGTTATATCTGATTATTGAATGGTCAATATACATCATAGGTGGTTGCATTTGATATCATAGCATGATCATGATCGGCATACATCATATGTATTATAATTGAGAGAGAGTTTTGATGATGGTATGACATGGAGATTTATTTATATATTGTCGATGATTATATATTTTATCAGTTATGACATGACATATTATCTATTTTTTATTTATGTATTATTGAGGAGCATTCATATACTCATTTATGATATGATGCTCTTTCTGATTCATATTATCCAATACATGATTTACTTTCTGTTTGGCATCACTAATTCGGGGTAAGGTCTATTTAGTGAGCCTTTTGCTCATGACTCTTTTTATTTCTTTCTTTTTAACCTCCACAGATATTATGGTATGTGATACCACCTTGAGATACCCTAATAAGATATTTTAGAGCAAAGATGAGGTAAGCTATAGATGCAAGACAGTATAAATGATAGTTTATTTAAAAATTAAGTTGTACTAGTATTTAATATTTGTACTCTTTTATATCAGACGATAATTTGTATGATACAGGTCGAATCATGACGTATTCTTGTATTAGTTATTTTAGTTGTATCTTGATGGTTTATTGTGGCCTGTGTGGGTTCTGCCAGATTATGTAGTGGTTTAATATATATTATTGTGGACTGGGATATTCATATATTAACATATTTATTTGGTTAATAATATGATTTATCTAGTGATGGATAGGTTAGCAGGTTTTATTTGATGATGTCATGATTATATGTGCACAGGAGAGTATCTGTGCGTGACGGACCCCGCCCAACTTGTCGCATGCGCTGCGCGTGCTGGTGGGGCACGTGGGCGTGCACATGCCCATGCTAGGCGGGGGCGTTACATTAGGTCATGTTATGATAATACAAATACGAACACGACCTATTTATAAAAAGAGTTACATGGGCTATAAACGGGTTATCGGATGACACAAATTATTCAAATTTATGTAAGTCATTCGAGTTATAAAAATATTATTTTCATGTTATAAACGAGTTTTTTCATATTTTAAATAGGTTAGTCGAGTCATAAATAGGTCATTATGTCATAATCGTGTTATATACAAATTTGTGGGTCAAGTCATAAATGAGTTTAATGGGTTGAGGTAATGTATCACCCCCGCCTGGCATGGGTGTGGACGCCCACACACCCACACGGCAGACACAGGCACAGATATGACGGATGGGGTTATCAACAATACACATGTGCTCACACAATCTATTTTAAGATAAATCATGATATCATCCAAATAAACATGTTAGTATATCAATATCCAACTCCCCAGAAATCATCATGGATTGTTGTATAATATGACAAGACCCACACATGCTATAACAAACCATCAAGATGCAACAAATACAATACTGTCCAACATGTACAATATTTTCTAATTATACAAAACACAATCTAATATCATAGAATACAAAAATATACATCGGTACAACTTAATTTCTAAATAATCTATATTTTATACGATCTTACATCTAGCTCATCTCATTTTTTTCTATAAAATATTTTTTTCACGATATCTCAAATCATTATTATGTGCCTCATAATTAGGGGGGCGGAGGTTTAAAAAAATAAAGAGAGTCATGAGCTAAATACTCAGTGAATAGATCTTATCCCGAATTAGTGATGTCAAACAGAGAGTAAATCATATACTGAATAATATGAATCAGAAAAAAAACATCATGTCATATGAGTATAAACATGTATTCTCAATAATATAGAAATATATAGTAGATATCATGTCATGACTAATCAAGTATATAATTCTTGACAATGTATAAATAAATCTCTAATTATACAATAATCATAACTCTCTCAAATATAATACATGATACATTCCTACTATAACTATGACCATGATATGATATCAAATACAACAACATATGGTGCATGATGACTACTCGATAATCAGGTTTATCATATGATAATTGAATCATATGTATTTCTCAATAGAGATCAATTATCAATGCCAACTTTGAATAACATTATTATTATACTAAACCACTATGCATAGTAGACATATGATACCCAGTCTTATCATCATGCTCAAAAGCTCAAAGCATACCCTGCTATCGCCTAAGAGTATCTTAATCACAATCATATATTGTCATCCACAAAGGGTATATCAACATTCATCCAAATCAAGCACCATTCTAGCTAATAGAAATTATATAAGGATAACTCATTATATATGTCCTAGCAAATAGTATGTGCCTAAATGTCTACTGCGTATAAGACTAATGACCTCGGACGTAAGACCACAGGATCATGAATATATTGAGTGATCAATCATTCATCAAGCGCATCCTAACCCTTGCGCTCATTCGAGTATCCTCACGTCAATCAAATTTTATGATTTACTTATAAATGATAGATCATATGTATTTATCAAGTACTATAACAAATTATACAACTCAAGAATTTAGGTGGTAAAATAATTTAAAAGAGTATGATGTAATACAGTCTTCAATCATACATCTAATACATACATACTTATACTAGAGATCATCTTAACATAAAGAGATAATAATATAATCATCTCCAATCATCCCTATATTTCATCAATATATTCATATCCAAAATTAATCTAATCAAGTGAATGATAATATATGTTCAACTGTAATCATCTTTATATAAAATCATATAATCATGTCGAAGACATATATAAAATGTTTATACATAATATATAATATATTCTAATATGAGAATGCTTTCTAAGAGGTAAGACTACTCACAATCTGATAAAATAATATAAACTATATCCCTCATATCCATCAACTAAGTGTCAACTCATTGTTAGCAAGATCCATGGGGTCTTAAATAAGGGGAATTCGTGATCTAAAAATATTTAAGTAGTATGATATTACTTGTTTATTCTATTAGAATCCATTTGTGTATTATATGATAATTTATTAGGTTATTAAATAACTAATTTATATTATATATATAATTATGATAACATTAATACGTTGTTACTATAAATTATATTTGTTTATTACGGACTCTAGCTTCCTAATCATATATTAGGCATATAATAATTAATCTATTTTAATATAAAAGATAAAAGACCAAATATATAATAATATAATATACAATATCTAAGTATAATTTAATTATTTTGTGATTACTACACTTAATTAATCACTAATTGTACATAAATAATTATTATTCTATTATATAAAATAATTAATGCTAAAATACTATACCTTAGTATTTCATTTTATACAAAAATAGTAAAAAATAATATAATGCTAAAACAGTTATATATAATATAAACATGAATATAAGATTATTATCAATATAACTATATATATTAATTTTAGAACTATGTACAAGCTATATATGCAAATATTTGTAGTTATAATAATCAATGATTATACTGATTATACTTAGCTAATAATCATATTAAATAGTATAAACTATTAATATAATTACTGGCTAAATAAGCTAATTAGATTATCTTTATAAAATTACTACATAACCAAAAGAAGAGAAAAGGAGGGAAAAATTCCTTTGCTACAGTGTTGGGCTTGGCTAAAAAATTTGGCCTGGAGTTGGCGCCTGGTTTGAGATTTTATGCGAGCCATTGGCACTAGCCTCCTCAAAATTATTGGCGATGGCAAGTCCACTAATATGCTTTTGGACCCTTGGCTTGCCTCTATTCTTGTGAGCCATTGGCCAACCTTCATCAATATTAGGGCCATTGGAAATTTGACCCAAGTCCCTAATTTGATTCCAAATTGCCACCGGATCGAGAACTGTATCATTTATATTTTTAGCCCTATCATGGTTGAGAAGGTTTTTGGTATCCATCTACCTATGGAGAGAAGCATGATTGCTAGATCTGACTGCCCATCCAACTTCTTAAGCCACGGCTAAGACTGCCTATACTTTCCTATGTAATATTTTCGAGTCTGACCCTCCTTAGCTCGGATAGAAGAAGCTTTGGGCTATTAACATCCCACCCAAAATCAAGTTATTTCTTTGGAAAGTCTGCTAGGGCTATTAACATCCCACCTTTGATCTTTTCTACTACATGCATGTGCCCAAACTATGGAGGCCTGTCTACTCCTACTCTTTTGTAGCTACTATGTGGTATTTTATGAAGGATAAGTTTAATCTTGATATTTCTAACTTGTCCTCATAGGGTGATGGCCAATAGATTCACTTACTCGAGAATCAAGCTAGAAATCATTTTAGCTTAGCCCTTACTATGGTGGCTGTGGCACACTAGCACACCTGGAAGAGATGAAATAATAATTGCTTTCACAATATTATGAAATCGTTTGTAAAGGGTTCGGGATCATGCCCTTAGACTCGCTTTAGAATATCATGACTAGATAGCTGTTAGGTCGACAAAGCTCCGTTCCATTTGTCCTACAATTCGGTGAGAGCCTCTGCCTTCAGGCTAGATAAATGTTAATACTGATGGCTCTTTAATTAGAGATTAGGAATAAGGGGCATGGGTTTTGTTGCCCGGCAACCTAATGGTGGTCCTGTGATTGCAAGGTACCGATGTGGAAAGTTTGGATCAACTCTACTGGCTGAGGCAACGATAATGTTGCATGCTCTTTGTGCCATATGTCAAATATTGGTGGACCGAGTTTGAATCAAAATAAATTCTCTACTCCTTTGTCAATATGCTGCTAGGGTTTACGAGGCCCTCCTAGACTGTGAAGACCATTATAGAAGACATCTTATTCTTGCTATTCTTGCTAAGCAAGTACAATGAATATAAAATATCTCATATTTTTCACAATACCAATAGGGTTGCAGATTGGCTCATAGTACCTCGAACATTCCCAAGGATTTGGTTGTACCTAGTTTGGAGCTTTTCCACCCACACTTTTATAGTTTTGCGCCTCAGATATTAGTGAGGCTTTTTGTAACCATGGAAGCTAGTTTCTTAATAAGATTTTCTTTTTTTAAAAAAAAATCTTGTGGGATTTATTGGATGTACTTCTAGTATTTTAGAGGCTAGATTTAATCCAATTTTATATACATTGATATTTCAATTTGTCTCTAAACTATTTTAGAGGCTCAATTTAGTTCTATAAGTAAAAATTAACATGATGATCAGATTAAATTATATCTATCTATCAAATAGAAGGTGTGATTTGATATTTAATTAACAAATAAAAGGCCTCTATTTGTAAATAACAGAATGAGAGCGTTATATTTATACTATAGTTAAAATATAGGGTATTATTTGTAATTTTCTCAAAATATAATAAGCTCTCTTAGCACCAACTTCGTTTCAAACAATAATATTTAATACTTTCTTTTCACTTCTATTATTTCTCGAATAAAGAAACTGATTTCAGAATAAAAGCAATTGAATATTATCCAAATGAAACCTATTGAATTTCATTTAGAATTAGTTCCAAACATATCTAATCTCGGTTAATCAAAGTAACACTAGGACTAAATTACATAGAAAATATAGAGGTTGTTTGAGATAAATTGAAAATATATGGATCAACTATAAAAATCTAATGAAGTGTCTTGTTAAATAATAGTAAGTTTTTGGCCAAACTAGACCTCTTTTAAATTTTATCTACCGAAATAAATTATACCCCAAACTTAATACCAAAAGAGATCTATTTCTCTAAATAAAAATGCTAAACTAGTAAGTGTTTACACAATTAAAAGCAAAACTCTAATATAATCAACCTTTTAATTGAAAGAAAAAATGCTAAAAAATTCAGTACTTTATTAGGAAAATTGGATATGTATAAAACACTAAATAGTTAAGCATTTATCATTAAACATATTAAACTATTCAGCATCTTATTAAGATGCTGAAGTACTCACTTTCGTAGATCATACTTTTCTAACTTTGGACATATAGTATGACATTATGAAGATGAAAAAAAAAATGAATGTAATGATTTTGATCAAAGTTAATCGAATCCAAAATGAGAAAGATATAAGTAAAAAATATAAGGAAAAAATTTGTAATATTATAACATTATGGTTTATTATCCATTTTAGTTATAAAATATGTCATTGTGAAAATATAAAAAATATATATAATATACAACGTAATAATTCTCACAACCAACTATGCTCAGAGGACACAAAAAATGGCTGTAATTCTTTTTTAGTTTTTTTTTTTGATAAAACACTAAGCTCTTCAATATTTTGTAAATGTAAAATAATGAACAATTGAGCGTTTCATATAATGAACTTTTCGGCATTTTTATCTAAAGATAAAATGATGAACTTTTAAATAGAGCCATAGATCCAATTTTAGTATTAAATTTGAGGTGTGATTTATTTAGGTAAATGAAATATAAAAGAGGGTTGGTTTGGTATAAAAAAACTAGATAATAGTTAACCTAAGAAAAATGTCATGAAGTGGCAAAAAGTAAATATTTTGTATTTGATTATTTATTTGTTTTCAGAATTTTCATGATAAGAATCTTACCATTTTGATCGGAAGGAAAAAAACGAAAAAAAACACTAGTCTTTATCCCTAGGGCAATTTGCACGAAAGAACCATTAAGTATAGTATTGGCAGATTTGAGATGTTTAATTTTGGAATAACAAATAAGGACTATTTTACGGTGGCCTCCTTAGGGGAAGGCTCACAGCGGGCGTTATGTACAAGTTTTTGGAGCCTTTGATCCAATTTGGTGAAGCTCATCATGATTAATTGGGAACAACATCTGATGGGGGTTGTCAAAGTAAATGTTAATGGAGCTTTTGATACAATTGATCAACAGGCTAGTGTCAGTCTGATTGTTTGGGACCATTATGGCACTCTTATTTTTGTCAGTGCTAAACCAGTGACTTGTTATTCTCCTCTTGAAGCTGAAGCTCTCATCTTACTGCATGCAATGGCAAAGCATGTGAAGAATGCCATTTTTTAGGTCGACTCGAACATTGTTGTCAAGGCTATCAACTGCCTTGATGAAGGCCCATAGGAAATTCAAAGTTTAATGGCTCAGTCCAGGGATTTGTTACTTTTTTTTATTCCTGTAATGTTAAATATACTTTTAGAGAATGTAATCGGGCTGCTGACTAATTAGCCCCATAAGGGTAAACTGAAAAAAAAATTGTATCGAGGGTGTTTCCTCCTCTTCCTCTTGACTTGGAGGGTTTCCTTCGAAAGAGTAAAATAAATAGTTGATATAATTGCTCCTTTTTTTTTTAAAAAAAAGTAAGGATGTTTTTTTACTCATTTAGCCAAAACAAAGTAAAAACGGACTATTGTGTTCTAAAATTACATATAAAGGCCATACAAATACACTTTCAATTTTGCCAAATTATGTATTTAAATTTAGTAAAAATGACACACATTACTAATATAAATTATACGCAATCAATTTTGCCGAGATACGCATCTAAATAGATATGATTTTAATAAGGGTTAAGGCGTAGTTTCTTAGGAATAATATAATTTTACAAACCACATCTAGATCGATCTGGACGTAAGAAAATTATGAAAATTTAGGTGGAGGTATCCTCATGAGATAGGGTTCTAATGGCTCTTTCACCTAAATCGGAGGTCGGAATAAAAAAGTGAAAAATAAAACAGTGGAGATAGGTCAGAATAGGGCAGAACGGCAAATATCTGATATTGCGGCGGTCGTCGGAGGGTGGCGAATGGCCAAGGGTGGTGGTGGATGGCCGTAAGATAGGGTGGCTACTGGTGGAGGAAGGTGGCTAGGGTTTAGAAAGTTGGGATGCTTCTACGGCTATGATCTACTCCTAAAAAGATAAATGCAATCTAACGACTACGGTAAAAGATAATGACGAAAATAATAATTTGGCTAAACTCAGATTCATTCCATTCAATTCAATTCCATTCAATGATTATTAACAACACATGTCCACTCCTATTTCTAGAAGTAAAAATCAGATTCATATACAGATTATCCGATTTATTTGAAATTTATACAATAAGATAAAATGAACTAACTAACTAAATCAACCTTTCTTATCTTTCTCAGATTACGCCATAGTTAGATTCCGAATCTTGAGAAGTCATGAATACCAAAGTTGTAGATCTAGAGTTTTGGCGATCTTATCTAACTGGTTTGATATTATTTGAACTTTTTTAGAATCTTTTACAAATATTTTCTCAAAACTACGTAGACTTGGATTTAATTAATTAAATAAAATCCTAACCCACTGAGGCTCTAACTAAACTAAATAAGTAAATAAGATAATTAGACTTAATCTATTGAGCCCAATGTCCCCATGATGTAATCCGATTTGACTCGATTCGCATCATGTAAATTCTAGAATAAGTATTATTCCTCTTTGTTATATTAAAAATGAAGTATTTATCCTAGGAGTAATTATTCTTATATTCTCTTATATTATAAAATAAAGGTGTAATAATAATCTTTGTGTGATATAAATTTAAGAAAAAATGTTTCATTTTTTATTAAATTACTATGAATATTTTTTAATTTGATATAAACTAAATTAATAGAATAGATATCAAGGGTAAATTAATAATTAAATTAGTGTGTAATATAATATGTAATTTTGATAAATAGTATTTATAGTCTAGAATGATGTTATTATAATATTTAGTTATTATTCTGAAATAAGAAGTTGTATTATAAAATAAAAAAAAAGTTATTTCTTAAATGACGGGCTAAATAAGTTTAAAAAAAAAATCTAAATTTACTTGTTCGAATACTAAGAGGTAAAAACTGGTAAAAAGAGGAGCTTTTTCATACTAATCGCTGCATTATCACTTCCCCTATATTCATCACCTACGGAATAAAAGTAGAATAAAAGTGAGGTATAATCTCATAGAAGGCGAAAGCGAAAGATGGCGGACAGACCAAGCCGAGCATTGGTGGTGTACGGCGACGGCCACGCTTCTCTCGTCTCCCCTTCTCACACCAATCTCCACTCCGTCGCTTCTCGCGCCTCCTGTGGTTTCCTTTCCCTCAGAAAACCTCCTCCCGAGGGTGCTCATCTCTCTCTCTCTCCCTTCATCTCCTCGCTTTATTTTGTTGTTCTGTTTTTTTTTTTTTTTTGTGTGTGCTCTTTTATTCGATTGGGGAAAAGGTAGTTTTTAGATTTTGGGAAATACTAAAGATCACGATTTGTGCGGCGGTGATCGTGGAACTGCGGTCAAAATTTGATCTTCGGGTAAGAACTGATTTTTATTCTTCTGAAAAATTCTCCTTTTGGCACGTCAAATGCTTTGGGAGATCGGACGTTGTTGCATTGACCGAGGGAATGGGCTTAATGGGTAATTCCTTGCTTATTCGATGATAATTGATGCATTCTACCTTGGGTACGAGTGACATATGGGATGCTTAGAAAATTCAATCCCACAACAGAGTGGATAGAATATGATGAGATAGAACAAGCTATGAATCGCCAATTAAGCATGATCTCGATCAATGCGGACTCAGTATAGAGAAATTTGGAGTTCTGATTTTGGAAGTAATATATTGTGTTTATTATAGTGCTAGTTTCACATAGACAATCTAATTACCAGTGTCAATCTATTGATGGCATAGAGCTGGGAGCTTTGATCTAATTTGAATGGAATTTGACATACTAATATTAGATTTTTTAAATTTTGGGACAAATTGTAGGGGAAAATCAAATTTCCCTGTTGATTCCTACATTTTGAAGAGTGCTTTTTACGATATACTAGATCTATGTAGAATGACTCTTAGAAATGATAGATCTTCCGATGTTAAGCTAGATTTATCATGTGTGGACACAAATTGATTTCTAAAGTGTAAAACAAATAAAATAGTTAAGAGAATGGAAGGAAATTTACCTTTTGATAGGATTTGAAGAAAAATCTTAAATTCCTCTTAGATCTCTCTTGATAATTTCTTCTTCTCTAACTCCCACTCTCTATTTGGGAAATGTGTTGATGCTAACTTAATGGGTCTTGGGCAACACATAATGCAAGCCGCTCGATACTGTACGTATGTTACCTGTAACATCCTATGGGCTCAACACGAATTGACACTTAGGCGTGCCGTTCAGTATGATCTGCCACGAAGTTGTCCCATTGACAACACTCCCCATGCCAGGTGCCTATGTCATCAATATGGGGTGTGCCATCCGGCACGACAATTCTTTGTGTGATACATGTGAATATATCTGATCACCTTTATCAATACAGGTGATTGGAGCCCCTCACTGTTTGAAGTTTTGACTGAATCTGAATAGTTCATGCTGAAATTTATTCAAAACTAAGGCCAGAATTTAGAGTTTATGGCCAAAACTAATAAGAGTGTTGGTTTTGACTTTGATTTTGAACCACTATCAATCAAAACCATACATTTCAGCCGAAATATTTTTCCTTTTAGGGGTCAGAAGCCAAACCAAATCTTCAGCAAGACAATATCCAAACGACCTCTTTTTGGCACCATTAAGAGAAAATATAAGTAAATATACCAGCGTTTAATCCTAAGATTCCTGACATGCTCAGATAACCACTGGAAATTTATTAGAATGTTTCTGGTATAAATTTAGATGGTGAAGTGTCTCTAAAATTATTTATAATCAGAAAATATATGACTTTGTTCATTAAGGCGTTACATTATGTCATTTACTTTTCATAATGGTGCTTTTTCTATAATTCATTTGTGGCAGCTAAGTGGAGCATGTAACGTATTTATTTGTGCATCCACATTTCATTCTTAGTAGATACCTAATCAACAAAAGTTAGTTGTAGTCGTATAAGATCTATTTTGTCTATTGTGTTCCTTACGTGAAATTTTGTTTGGATTAAATTTCAGAAACTGAAGATGATAGAGCAGTTCGAGAATTAGCACAGCTACTGGATGCATTTGATTTCTATACTGCAACAGTGAGATTCCTATTCTTGTCTCTTGATAAGAAACAAATTATGATTGCCTCTAACATCTAGGTGTTTCAGACTGAGCAGCATTCCCAAGCAAATGCTGTTGTTGGTCTAAAGGAATCTTCAATCCCGAGAATATCAGAAAGGTGCAATAAGTAGCAAGGATTTGTGATATCTTAAGCTTGTTGGTCCTTACTAAGTTCGTTGTTATTTGTTCAACTTCAGGTTTATGGGATTGAGAGCTGCTGTATTTTCAAGTTGCACTGGCGTTAGAACTTTTGCAGCAAACCTTGGTTTTAGTGTTTTCAAAATTGATGGCTTGATTGAAAAATCTGATTCTTCTGAGGAGCTTCAGAGAACCACTGATGACTTACAAATGGCAACTGAGTTACTAAAGCTTTTAGGATTTTCAGGAGGGGATGTTCTAGAAAAATTTGAGTTTGATATAGTGTTCTTACATATAACTATGGAAAAAACAAAAAGTCAGAAAGGAACTATAGTCGGCAAAACTGATGTAGATTGGCTGGACAAATTAGTAGGTGGAATTGTGCAAGTTGCTCAGCCTGAATTGGCTATTGCTTCTCGTCTACACCTCTCCATTATCTTAAGCTATGGAACTGTTTCTGAGACAGAGGAGCTGTTCTCATTGATTTCAAACTCTTTAACAGAAACAAATTCTGACTTATCTTTGTATCGCCCACCTCAGAGTTACACAATGAAAGGGGGAAATCCTTTGAAGGACGTCAGGTAAGATAATACAAAAGGTCCGGAACAGTCTAAAAAATTTGGTTCCATTCACCATTATATTACCTGCATGTTGATTTACTTACATCATGTAGGCATCATCATCCAATGCTTTTTGCTCAGTGGCAAGACGGAGTAACCCGCAGGGATATGGCCAAGACATTTTCCTTTGATGAATTTATAAAGGTATGCAATTTAAGTTCTGTTGTAATGCATGTATAATGATGAATTGGATACATCTTAAACAAGTATAGTTTCCTTTTAGTTTGAATTTGTTTTCTGTTCCTTTTCTTCGGAATGATCTTTAATGGCTATTCAGATTTTCATGCTGTTAGTCACGTGAGAGAAGAGATTTTTCTGCAGTTCTACTTGAAATGATGATTAACAGTTTGTGATTGTTCAAAATACAATTTGTGGAATTGTCGAGTCGTAGAAACCACTTATTAATTCAAAGGTTGTAGGATCTGTCCTGAATGGTGTAATCTTTCTTATGAACCATACGAGATATAGAGAAGTTTGGTAATAAGCAAGCTAGGAGATACTTGTCCTTGAGATAGATTAAAGGCTTGTTATACGCTTCTCCAAGAAACCTCTAATAGATAATAGCATTGTTAATGCAAAGTGTTTGACTGTAATCCCATTATCTGCTTTCTTCTTGTATCACAAGATAACTTATATATAAATTCCTATAAAATAGTTTTGATGAAGATGAGAGTTTTGCTGCATATTTTTGTGGAATGCATAATATCTTTGTGTAAGATCAGTGCTCGGATTGTCTCTTCCAACTATGACAAATGAAGTATGTCACTTTTGTAACATATCAACCAAAATCCATGTACTCTTTGTGGAATGAAACAATAAGTGGTCACATGAATTTCAAAGTAGTTAATACCAGTGTAAATTTGCGCAGAACCATAAGAAAGACACAAGTAGGAATAGATAAAGTGCAAGTACAATTTAAAAGCAAGTGGTCAGCTGCGTTGTAGAAGCAGATTAACTGTAGAGTGAGGCAATATGTGTGAAGCTAGATATAAAACTAGATAGATGGGTGCATATGAGAGCAGACATATGGTTATTTATAAGACATCTGCAAAGGGTTGGTTACATGGTCCTTTTTCTTTATCTTAATTCAACTCTCTTCTAGTGGGCTCTAGCCAAGTCTTTTTAGTCCACCTTTGTGTTGCTTTTCACATGTGAATCATTTCTTCTTATGGGTGCACATATACGTAATCTCTTTTCTCCCTACATCTGGATCTCACATTGATGCTATTCCACACTAGCCATAAAGATAATAGTTTTCCCTAAAACACGAAGTATCCATCTCAACCTTCTCATTCTAGTTACTTCTATTCAGAATATATCACCAAATTACCCAACATTTAGAAATATAAAGCTTCACTGGTCTTATAGGTATCTTACAATATTCTTCTCTTCAGTTAAAGTTGATGTATGAACAGAAGTCAATTGGCAAAAAAGACAAAGGAAAGTAGATTTAGAGAAACTGGCAAAATGTATGGGTGCTGTAGGAAGCTGATGGCAGTACAAACTTATAATATGACCCTGGAATTGGTTTAGTTTATCATCCATTGAAAGAGATTTCACTAGTTGGCTCTTCTTCTGGTACCTAGTGTAGACATAGAAGGCACATAGATATCCATTAGAAGGGCTTTGTGATGGTTGAAAGACATAAGATATTATTCACTTTAATCATGTCTCTTTAGTTCTATCATTATATTTTCTTTATTGCCCGTTCTCATTATACTGTCAATCCAAAGTAATGGGTGTATGTTGTAACCACTTTTTGCCTTTTTAAAATATCCTATCAATCAATATTAGGTGAATGTTTAGTGTGTCAAAAATGTTCTGAATATGTCGAATATGTAAGAATATATGATAGAAAAAATAATGTGTTCTAAAAAGTAGTTCATGCACCTGTATATATGTAGCCATATACGTGGATAGGGGCAAGGTTCAGAATATTAGAATCCGAATCGGCCATCCGAAAGAGATACGTATCGACAGTATCGGCGATATCAGTCTGTATCTTAAATAATTATTAAATATAGAAAAAATAATAAGAAGATATAAATATAAATTATTCAAATATGAAGTTTAAAAAATTATAATTAATATTTTCTCGATCTCTATCTCTACCCTCTCCTTATAATTCTCTCCTTAAATGAAAATCCCTCTCCCACAAAATCCTTCCTTTCCAACCCCCTCCAAACCATCTCCTTCTCATTCTCCTTCTCTGACTCCCTCCTCTCTCTCCCCCTTAGCACTCTCTGTCACGACCCGAAATAGGAATCATGACCAGCCATGCATCTCAATATGCTTGAGACACACGAAGCTTTATTAGTACTTTTTACGTGTACGATGGCAAAATAAATAAATAAAATGAAGATCTGCTTTATTAAATTTAAACTAATTGCAATAAACATAAAACACTGTTAATGTTTTATAGTCTTTGAACGAAATAAATAAAACTTCTAATCTAAAGCATAAAATCTAAAAGAGCGGGAAAGTAAATAGGTGAATCCTAAGTGGAGGTGGAGTCCGGGTACATCTCGCTCAGTCCTAAGTGGAGGTGGAGTTCGGGTACATCTCGCTCAGTCCTAAGTGGAGGTGGAGTTCGGGTACATCTCGCTCAGTCGCCCTGTTGACTATTACCTGAGATAGATAAATAAATACAAAAAAAAAGAATTCATGAGCCAACAACTATAGCTCAGTGAGTGGAATCCACTCGAAAACCAAATAAATTTTTAATCATAATAATGCTGAATAAAATTTAACTAAAAGCAACAATATACATAACAATATGTAATAGGCATGCTCTTTAAATAATAATAATGATAACAATAGAGAGAGTCACAACTTGAAATCTTACACGGTTTTAACATATTAACATCTTTTCAATATTTATACTATCATATGTCTCAATGGGTCTAAACCCTGTGGATCCACATCAACTAGAAGTCACCTCGAGATGACGCTCGGGACTTTTCTTCATAGCTGATTCGGTTAGGGTCATCAGATGGTATCACTATGTGATCAACACACTCTGTCTTCTCCACTAACCGTTGAGAGAAGTTAGATTCACCTAGGAAATTTCTCATTCATTATAGGAAATTTCTCATTCATCCTATGACTGTTTGGAGCCCTTGAGCATGAGCAGCAACAGCCCGAAGCCGCCGGCCGGCGTGAGTTGCCGGCGAAGCCGAAATCTCACAAATTTAGGTATTTTTGTTTTACCTTATTAAACTGAAATTAAATTCGAGGGGTAGGAGAGGGCTTACCAAGGAGTCACGTGGTGGTCTCCGATGGCTTCGGCAGCGCTTCGGCAGGCCGATTCTACGGCGTGACTCCGACGGTGAGAAAGAAGAAAGCGAAAGATGGGAGGAAGAAGAGAGAGAGAAGGGGGCTGAGGTGGTTAAGCAGAGAGAGAGAGGATTATGATTTTAATTTATAGGTTAAAAGATCAAATCCAAACTAGATTCGGATTTAGTGAGATAATTGCGACTGCTTGTCGCGTGTTGGAGAGGGAGAGGGGAGGGGCTACACGCGCAGAGCACATGCATCCTCCTCTCTCAACCCCTAAATTTTATTTTTATTTTTTTTCCTGGTTCTTACCCTCTCACTTTTCCTCTCCCACTTCCTTTCTCTCCTAAGCCGATGCTTCTACGACATAGTTCCGGCCTCCATCAATGTCCCAAAACTCTTCCAACACCAGATCCAGCTCTATCGACCTTCGACGACCTCAAATATGCTATTTTTTTTCTTTATTTCCTCTCTCTTTCTCTCTCTCTCCGATGAGCACTCTGCCCTCTCTTTCTCTCTCACTCTCATTCTCCCTTTTTCTCTCACAGTTTCGGTGAGTTTGGTCTGTTTCGGTCAATACAGCTAATGCCGACCCGATACTAATCGGGTATGGGTTGATCTAGTTGATACCAGGTCAAAACCAATCACTAGACTAGTTTTGGCCGTGGATCAGTCAAAACTAGCTTCCATAGACATGGGGTAGGGGTGTAAATGAGCTGAGCCTGAGTGAGTCGACTTATGCTCAGGCTCGGCTCGAAAATATTTTCGAGCTTGGCTCTACCCAAACCAAGCCAAACTTTGAATGAGCTTTGTACAAGAAAACCATTGTTACTTCCTCAGCTTTTTTTCCCCCAAAATGAATCCAACCAACTTTCATAGTCACTATCTTCTTCACGTATATCTACGAAAACTTGCATTCACAAAAAATTTGGCCCAACGAGACCCATCACTTAACCAACTCGAATAGCCATGCCATATCCAGCGTTGACATCGCCGGATCTCCACCATGTTGCTCTCCTTATATAAACTCTCAAAACATCTTCGCCAATGAGGCCCCTATTTATACCACCCTAAGCGAAACTCTTAGGTGTCCTCCTGCTTGCAACACACCTTGCATTATATGGTGGTGGAGTTGGAGGAGATCGATGGAGGAGTCTAACAGAGTCTTAGAGGAGGAGAAGGTCAATAGGGTCATGAAAGAGGAGTGGATTTGGGGTAGGATGAGAAATGAAAGAGAGGATTTGGGACCTATAGAGGTAATTTGGAATTTAGGTTGGCTTGGGTTGGTTGTGGGCTATTGGAGTTGTTTTTAATTCTAGGAGAGATATAAACCATTGGATCTTATACCTATAGAGTGGATTTGGGGTATGATGAGAAATGAAAGAGAGGATTTGGGACCTATAGAGGTAATTTGGAATTTAGGTTGGCTTGGGTTGGTTGTGGGCTATTGGAGTTGTTTTTAATTCTAGGAGAGATATAAACCATTGGATCTTAGACCTAATGATCATAAATTATACACAATAAATATATTATTAATATATAGAATTAATTCGAGTTTATCGACCTGAGTCTTAGTGAGCTAGTAGGGATGCTCAAAAAGCCCGTGAACCCAAAGCTTGTCCATGTCCAACCTAATAAAATAAGGCCATAGCCCGTCCCAAGCCTACTTTGGACCCAGCCTGACCTAAAAGTCTATTGGACTAGCTTAGGGTCAACCCATGTCCAAGCCCGGATCGGCCCGAGCCCATAGTGTCTAGTTCGTCCATGAGGCCCATAGATAATGACCCATCTTTTGAGCTATGTTTGTTTGCAATTAGTTTAATTTATGTCTATTAGATTACATTTAAATTCTTTAAATCTTATTTAATTGCTTATATTCCTTAAATGTTAAATATATGTTTCAATTATTGTGCTCATGAGAGAGCATTAACAACAATCACAAAATTTGATTGTGACTAACTTGGTCGAGATTGGAAACAATTATGAGAGAGAACATTTAGAAAATTTTGAATCATATAAAAGTATTATTTCTAGGCTTTTAGAAAATATTCTACTATATAAAAATATTTTTTCCAATATTTAGATTCAATTAGACATGGTATGCTCGTCTGTTCACAATTAGCCTGCTCAATAACATGGGCATGGACTGTATAGAGTCAGAATACTTGAACCCGACCTGAGCCTAGACCCGGTCCAATACTAGTCTAGGAATGAACTGGCCAGACCTTGTCAAGCCCAAGTCCGATTTTATTTTGTTCGGGCCAGACCCGATCCGATCCATAAGCACCCCTATGAGCCAGCTTTGGTTTAGCGTTAGCTCAAAATTAATTATGAACCTAACTCGAGCCTCAATTGAGTTGAACCCAAGCTGCTCGTTTATTTTGATAGCCCCAAATAGGGTTGCTTGACCACTTTGCGTTAGCCGCTTCCACATAGGGCTTAGGCAAACTGAAATCACATGGCATCTACAAAACTAAGATACCTTATAGTTTGTATGTTTAGCATGAAATATACTTGATAAGCTGCTTAAGCACTTGGATATCAAAACATGTATGTTGATTATTCTCGTTCTAAGTTTTGCTTATTCTTATTTATACTTAATTCTATTGCATGACCTTCAAACTTTGCTACAAATTTATTGCATTAATGTAAGCAAATTAACTTAAGTCAACAAAGATCTTGTATTGTCCTTTCTTCTTCTTTTATTCCTTTTTCTTTCATCTAGGTTAACTATATACTCCCTTTTTCAACCAATCATTATTTTTTTGCAACATTAGCTTGCGCGGTTACTTAGGTAATAATAAATCATAAGTATCCCCACATCCTTGGATAGGTTTTTCATTTAAATCACCATATATCATATAACTACCTTTTTCAAAGACAATTACACTTCTATGAAGTCAGAAAGTTGATTTTTAGATGAATCACACTTCTAAGAAGCAATGTATTGAAAGGCATTTAAGGTGGCGGTGTTGGTGAGGCGATGCATTGACCTTGTTAACAGGGAAGGCGACCATCACTTGGCAGGCCAACAAGTCACTTGGCGGGCTGAACGGCCCTAAATTTATCTCTCCTCTTTCAATTGTTTCCCAAGTGATTATCAATGGATGATGGCAGCAAGCAGTGTGGCAAGAGAGAGCTTACGAGAGTGAGAGTGGAGAGGCCACGTGCTTATCGCCATTGTCCACTTCAGAAGTGGAGAGTAAAGGCTCATCTTCTCCATTCACTTCTACTTCTTTTCTCTCTTTATGTCTTGGAAATCCATTTCTCATTTTTTTCCCTTTGTTTTGGGAACCCACCACTTCTCTTTTTAAAGCACTGTGGTTCTCAATATAGAGAGGAGAAATGGTAGGATAAGTTGTCATGCTCCACATATATATATATATATACACACACACACACACACACACATAGTTAATTTGTGATTTTTTCTTTCTATTGTTGTAAATTATTATTAAAATTTTTATATATGCTTTATTAATTATAATATATATAATATATATCATATGCAATTATTTTTTATTTTTTATATATTAAAAATGTTAGACCATCTTGGCGCCTACTTTTCGCCTAGGCACCAAGCGGTGGGATGATCGCCTACAACCTGCGACTGCCTTTTAATACATTGCTAAGAAGGCCATACGACACTTATATCATTACTTGACTAATAGTGTATCTAAAAGATGCATGCTAGGAGAGAAAGCGAAGGGGCTTATTGGTAGGTTCTCAAGGTCCTCTTCATGCAAGCATTGCAGGATACCTTTGAACTATATGAAAATCAACTAAGATTTGGCATGGTGATAGTGTCATATTTTGGAACTGCATATGATACTTCCTGATTAGTGCTGTATGTAAATAATTATTGGGCCAGAGAAGGACTTATGCTAAATGTTTAAGAGCAAGAAAGAGTGTATAAACTATACACTTTTTGAGCTAATGTGCTCACAAGTTATTTTAAGTGCTTTCCAAGGTGCAGAAGTAGAAATACCAGATGAGCAGAGCCAAGTTCTTCTATATAAAAAGAGCTTTTGCTTAAAATCATGCCAATGTTTAAAAGCTTAGTATGTAATTGTATCACGCTATTTGCCAATAAATGACAAGCTACTAACTCTTTTGCAATTAGAAATGTTGTTTTCCAAGTGAAGACTACCTATAAGTTTTGGGGAAATAATTCCATGGCCTTCAGATTTAACACATTTTGGTGCATCTTAAACTCTTCATCTAAATTTCTTTTTTCAAATTTATCAATGTACCATAATCAATTGTTGGCCTTTTGTCTGGCCAAAAGTCCTAGGGTGAGGCTTCCTGCAAATTGGATCAAGTTGGATCTGCTTGATCCATTTCTTGCTTATCCGCATAACTTTTGTATGCGAATTCACCTTAAAAAGTTATATGGTTTTCTGCACAAAAGAATCAGTTATTGGTTATATATTGTGGTAATGTGGCCAATAAAATCATTTAATGCAACAGCAGTTAAAGCAAAGCATGTAAAAGCTCAAATGATTCACAAGTAGACAATCATTATGCGTACACATATATACCCTCATAAAAGTTGAACAGATAAATGAGGAACAAACTGAATGACATTGTCTTAGATTTATATGAATTAATATCCTGTTCCCGTCTTCAAACTTTAAACTAGATTAAGCACCAAATTTTTCCTTATAAGTTATTGACTGATAGCCACTTTGCAAGAAACAATAGATCCTAAAAGAGACTAGGAAGATCAAGAAGTTACAATAGGAGCACAGTAATAATTGGAGATAGAATTGTTCAAATCTTGATCTCTCATTAAGTAGAGGATAAGCTTGAGGACATACGATAGAAAAGGGAATGCCATCTTAGGAAAGTTGATTACTTAGCTTATTCTTGTGCCATTCTTGTTTAAAAGATCAAAGGGCAACTAATTTGGAACAACAATGGTCGTGCTAAAGGCACATGCTAGTCGGCATGGGTTTGTGCGCCACTAGCACGTATTTCATATATTTTTTAATAAAAAAATTAGAATATTAAAACATATTTGGGTCTTCGGCACATCAATCTTTAGTTTTTTTGTTTGAATATATGTATTAAAAGTTAAAAACCTACATTATAGTATTATTTTTAGGTTATTTATGTAAACCTATTTTATTAAACATATAGCATTAATCAGATATAAATATTATTCAATGCAAATATGATTAAATATATTTATTAAAAATTATATTAATGATTGAACATTTCATATTAAACACATGATATCATTCAACACAAAATATTAATTAATAATAGTTTAGTAATTTAAACTAATATCTAGTTGAACGTAGAATGACGAAAATAATTAAAGACTTTATTTGCTGGCACAGGAATAACATAAGAATGTTGCGTTAAATATTATTGATAATCTTCAATCATATTGTTGATAATGACTTTATTTGTCGACACAAGAATAATATTAAAATTGTTTAATGATGATCGATAGAAATAAGCAAAAGTAAAAAAATTGGTTCCACATCGGCACGAGATCAGCATATACTCATGCCGACCAGCACACACCTGGCATGGCCATCCTTGAGTTTAAGATTGGAAGTTTCAACATCCAAGTTCACCTATCAGAAATCTCAATCTAAAATCCTTCTCCACATCTGATTTCATTTGATTTATGGACGAAGGGATTCCACGATTGTTTCTTTGTTCTAATCTTTATTTTATTAACTGTTGGATGGAGGGACCCCTTGGTCTTTTCTTTGTTTCTTTACTTCTTGCTACTTTATGTTCTTGTTATGAATCTTATCATTGAATTCACATTATATATGACATTGGAAGAGATCAGATGCAGCATGAATTGCTAATTATGGAACTAACAGAATGCTTTTGACAAGGTCACGAGTTCTAGTTTATATGCAAGGTGAACAGCCTGGAATAAATTTTGGTGGGAGTTGCTTTAATGAACGAGTCAAATATTAGTGGTTTGGTGGTAGGCACATTGTTTAGTCAATTTATATTGGAGGTAACAAAAAGCAACTGAGACTAGAAAAGTACTGTAGAGCATTAGTTTTAAAGACCAACGAAATCTGCAGTTGTGATCTTTAGGAAGTGAGACAATAGGTATACCATGTGAAGATTGTGGTTGACTGCTTAAAATTGTACAGTAGAGGAGAGTTAGCTAAACTGAGCATGGCATAGTAGGTCCAAAACATATCAAGATCTTACATGAATGCAAAACTGCAATGCCATAGTTCATTAAGCTGATACCACAATAAATCACTATCCAGTCATTCCATGGAATCTTGTTTCATCTCTTTTGTGGTAAAAAAAGAGATGTTTTATTTAGGGGAAAATTCATAAATCCTAATATAAAGACCTATGCCAATATAAACCTGAACTGAGAATGACATTTGGTTGTGTAAATGATTTATTTTCTATTTATTCTGGTTTCATATAACTTAGTCAAGTTCTTGTTTCACCACAGCATGGGGGAAATCTCGCTATACTTGCTGACCGATTTTTGCATGAGGTAGCGTTTAAGCTTTGGAAGGCACCTAAATATGGAGCTTGACTAATGAAGGTGTATTTTCTTGAATAAGAAGCTTGGTCTTTCATCTGCAAATGGAACTGATGATTGTGCATTGAAGGATCCAACTGAGTCAGCTAAAAGCCAGATAAGACATCTGATTTGTTCTTTTTTTTATACTAAGCTTGACCCAATCACCCTATTTAGGGAATAATTTCATGCTTTCCATGAAATGTTTTGTTGTTTGGAATAACTTTTGAAGCACTGTGCTATGAACACTTCAACACAAGCATGGGCTAAGATATTAACTAAAAGGGATATGGCATTCCCAGCTATTATATATCCAAACTGACATGGAGAATTGTTACTTGAAACACGAAAAATTGTTCTGACTTGGTAAATCAGCATATTTATTAGTTTTCAAATTTCATATGAAAACTATAGACTATCATTTGAAGTCGTAAATCATATGAAAGTTGTTTCTCTTTGAAAATTATAGACTATTTTGGAGTTATTCATTACATATGTCAATGTCTTTTAGGGACTATTATATTTGTTCATAAGTATGATCACATTATTGCAGACAGAACTAGTGGGTCTACGTTCATTGAATGGTTTGTACTTTGTAGTCCTTCATCCTGAAATTAATATTATTTTAACTGCTACATCTTCCAATTTGCTAATAGACAAGGGAACCAATATGATGCAAATCGAAATGCCTAATGTTTCAGAGGGAGCTTATAGTCGGCAATAGTGACATGCTACCAATGGGAGAAGTTTGACTTACAGTTCACTTAAGGAAAAGAAAGAGAAGGTTCTTTACTTTCATATCATTAATAACAGTTTAACCTGCAGAAAATATTCTGTTGGCATGTTTGCAAGTTGACTGCTTTTTAGGTATATTTGCGAAACATTACTCCCTGATCGCTACCATTAGTTCATAAAAAACATTCTCAGGATATTCCTGTTCTTTTGTTTCTTTTGATTAGAGTACTCCTCTCTCTCTCTCCTCTTTTATTACCTTTGAAGGGAAAAAAGTTCACCTACAGGGCATTTTATTACAAAATAGAAGGAACAAATATTATGAACTAATGGTAGTGAATAGGAGGTGGTCTATTTAAATATGCCTAACATTGGAGTAATTTGTGGTTAAAAAGGAAAGAAAAATAAACCAAGTAAAAGAATCTAAGGATATTTGACATGAGGAATTTGGCCGTGACTGCCAAATGAACCTTGGAGATGAATTTAACCTTCTTAATTGATGGTGGGCCTCTTAGGGAGATGATATCCTATAGATCGTTTGTCATAGAAGATGTAGAGGAAGGCAAAACAGATCCAACAATACAAATTTGAGTTAATTATAGATTACTTTGATAACTATTCTCTTTCTGCTTGTTGTGATAGTCAAAATTTTACTTGCTTGTCTACTTGTGATTTTGAAAACTATCAAATGGACCGCGCATTTGTTGCCTTCATAAATGGTGAGTTTATGAGAGGTTTGTTCTTCCTGGCAAAGAATGTTAGTAATTCCTTGAACTCTAATGGCCAAGACCAACACTATTATTAGGTGGTCAAATTATAGATTTTTTTAGCTCTGCACAACTACCAGTCATGAGAGAGAGTAGTTAGTGTAGCCTTCTTTCCGTCTTATTCTTAGAATTCAAAGTTCTGCCATGACCGAGAAAGCTAGTTAGTTAAGTTGATGGCCAAGGTTGAATCTCTTTTGTCTCTTTTCTTGGATTTCTTTTTTAAAGAAATTTACATAGTCGTGAGATTCTTTTTAAATGTGATTCATCTTATTGCACTGAACTGGTAGTTTGTATAGGATGTAAACTGCATGATATCTCCTTTTAACAAATTATTACTCTTATAACATGCTATATCTGCACCTAAAATTTACCTCACAAAACCTTTGATTGTAGCAGGTTCTTTTCTTAGTTAGGTTGTTACCCAAATCTGGTTATATCTGGAACGTTTAAATTGCTTTTCGTTTTACAATTTCGACTTGAATATAACATATCATGAACCAAATGGCCATTTTATTCCTCTGTATTATTATGGTGTTTTTTGGTTCATTATATAGAGAGGAACATATATTAAAAGCTGAATGTAAACATAGTATTTCCTTGGCTGCATTTTATAAAACTTATAATCTTCTCATGAATAGGATGTTCGATGTGGCAATATTTAAATATCTTTCGATGTTCTTTTACTACTATCAGTAGCCGATAATTTCTCTTGTATTACTAAGCTCTTATAGTCCTTTTTTATTTTATTTTTATCCCATACCGGTCACCACGAGTATCTCGTGTATTGAGTTCTTATTTTTGTAGTTTACTATTGTAGTATAGTAGTTGAGTTCTATTAGCTTATGACAGGAGATTATAAATTTGATCCAAAGGCTAAATATGAGTTAGATAAAGAGTTAATCATCTTTAAATATAGAGACACTTAAGTTTCACTAAGTTTTAACTAACATATTAAGTTTATCTAGGTTTCAAGTTATGTGTAATGTTGTCGCATTATCGAGTTGCTCATCTAAGCCGTTGCAGCTATCAACCAAATCGAATTTAGCGTTGAGCTAAGCCACCAAATGCCACCAAATTACTAAGCAATTTTTTTCATAATAATTGCTTAGGGTTAGAATCAACCCTTAATTAGTAGAGAAGGTAACTATTGACTTTTGGTATAAAAAAATAGTAATAGTTACTCTTGTTACTTAGAGTATATAGAAGGATCTTATAAATTGTTGGTAGCATCACTCAACTATCGTCATTCTGATAAACTAGAGAGATCACATTGCGATTAGACAAACTAGAAAGATATCAATATAAAAAGAGAGTTCGTGTCTTATATTCAGGTATTTAATTCAAATGTAAAACCCTGTTTGTGCTAGGTAGGAATAGCAAATCTTATTTATTATTACTAAAATAAGGGATTTCTTTTAAAAAAATAATTATTTTTATGTTTATTAGTATTTTGAAATAAGGGTGTAATAATTAATTTTGACGTGATATAAAGTAAAAAAAAATAATAATAAGAAAAAATATTTAATTTTTTATAAAATTATTATAAATAATTATTTGATATGAAGTAAATTGATGAGATAGATATTAAGGTTAAATTAGTAATTAGATTATAAGTTTGATGACTAATATTTATATTTCTGAACAGATTTATTATTATATTTAGTTGTTATTCTAGAATAAGAAGAAAAAAAAATTATTCTAAAGTGTAGGCGGGGATGCATCCAAAGACGTCTCTTTAGTTGCTAAATCTGGACATGGTCTGTTCGCATTTTAAGGATGCTTAATTTGGTCAAATACTCCATTTAGAGTAGCTCTTTCGTATAGCAGCTCTCTTTTAATAAGGATGAGGCTGATGTCCACCAATCGGAAAACGAATCGTACCGGCAAATCCAACGCGTAGAAGACTGACAGGTGTCCAATTGCTTATCATGCTTTCCCTTCCTTCCACTCTCATTCTACCTGATCCCCTTTCCCCTCTAATGAAACGTATTTCCTTCATATAGAAGTCATCTTTTTTATTTTATTTTATTTTTTTGCTTACCAAATAAGTATTCAATTATGCTTGCAAAACACCACTGCCTCTTGTTGCAACTTATGTTTAAAATCCTTTTAGGGGCCATTTGGTTCCATATGTTTTAAGATACAGCATCAAATAAAAGTCTTGGATATCTTCCATCTTTTTCTTCTTATTAAAGATTGGAAGAATTAAAGTGGATGTTAAGATGTTGTATGTGAGACTTGTGAGTTCATCTAAACTAAAAATATTATATATATATATATATATATATATATGTATTTTATATATGTAGATGTAGTATTTTTAGATACATAAAGCCAAGTGGTTCTATAGCAATAATATGGTGTTTTATAAATCACACCTTTTTTTTATTTATTTTGTGATTCACATTTCGTCTTTTGACGATTTTATAATCCAACTCTTTATTTTTCTGTATAATTCTCATTTAATATTCTAACATTATATTAATTTACTAGAATATCATTACTACTATTTTTTTCTCCCTCTTTGCCTCTTCTTTGAGGAAGGCATGGGTAATTTAAGTATTTATAAATTATTTTATATATTATAATAGAATATTTTTTTGTTGGTACCGTTTAATTTAATAAGAGGGGTATTAAATGAGAATTATAAGGAAAAAATAAGTGTCGGGTTACAAAAATCTCGAGTGTCAATTATAAAATAAATAAAATATAGGGTGTGATTTATAAAAAAAATTAAAATAAAAAAGAGAAAAAGGAGGAGAATTCGTATGTATAACTTTTCTCCCAGCAAACATGGAAGCATATATAATTGTAGCAAAACACTACTACATGCAAACCACCATTAGACTAATCCATACTAACAAGAGGAGAAGGATCGAGGAGGCCACGTCAACTTAAGACGCGGATCGACGATGTCGACGGTCCCTTGCCATGTCAACCAATCACACGCCGATCTCCGTAACCGAAAAAAAAGAAAAAAGAAAAAGGAAACTTCCATTTGAACAATAAACCCCCCACCCCACCACCGTCCACATCACCACGAAGAGATAGAGTAGATGCGCTCTCATTCGATGCATCCGACACGCTATTCCTCCGTGCACTGCAATTCCCAGCATAACGTGTACTCCTAACTCCGCGCCTTGTACTCAATCCCCACTTTCCTCCTCGTATCCTTTGTTACGTTTCCCCCCAACCTCGTTTCCCCCCACTGAAGCCTATTTATACCGTTGTGGAGATAGTTCCTCTTAACTACCATTCCAAAAATGCATTCCATTCCTTCTTCTTCTTCTTCTTCTTCTTCTTCTCCTCTTTTCTTCGCATTCCAACAAAACAAATCCCCATGTCTCCACGTATCTCGACGGTGGACACGGACGGTCGGGTGTGCGTCGAAGGGGGATGCGAACGGCTCAAATTACGGTGGAAGGATGGTGGATGAGAATATGGTCGTGCTCAGAAAACGAATCCATGAGACGAAGATGGCGGAGAGGAGCGTCGAACTGCCCTCCAATTGGATGGAGTGGGAGAAGGAGTACTACGACGAGAACTACGGGTCGGATGTCTGTGAGATTGTCGGCCTCCTGCAAGCCTTTCTGATGAACACAAGGCCTAGTATGGCCATTGGATTGGTGATGCTCCTTGTGATGAGTGTTCCTACTTCTGTGATCTTGATCTTGGTGCATTTGTTCATGAGATAGACATTTTTCTTTCTTGATGTAATTTATTTTTTCATTTATGTTTCATTTATCTATAATGGATTCATCCAACAGCTAGCCCTGTAATGTTCCTTAATTTTTTTTTTTTTTTTGAAGGATGAAACAATAACAAGGTTGTGTATCACAACTGATTAAGTACAAGCGTCTCATCTTTTTGGAAAGTAGGAGTGTATATCACAACTGATTAAGTACAAGTGTTTCATTAAATTTTTTTTCATTTTGACATCATGTGTACTTTACTAGTGTATTTTATGTTGGTCATTGCATTTAAAACAACAACAAAAAAAAATCAACTCTTAATTAGTTTAACTCAATATGGTACCAGAAATGATAGATAAGATGATGGTGTGGGCTATTTGGATTAATTTATGAAGACTGATGCAATTATTTTCTGGAAAAAATATTAGAATATTAATTACCCTCAAGATGGAGCAAGAGTAGGATAATTTTAATAAAGAAAAATAATTATGAACATAGATCAAAATTTCTTTTGATTTTGTATTGTGCTAAGCTTATGGTACTTATAATAATCTAGGAAGTGTAAATAATAAATGCAGAGATCATGGTTACAAGTTGTGATTAAGATTTGGAGATGAGGAAGAAGACATACACTTATTACACTTATGAAAGGAAGAAAAAAAAAGGTTTCTTTTCGAGTTACACTATTAAATATCTTTTGATTCCATGCTGTTATATGATTTATAAATAAATTTGCTTGTTTGTTTACTGCTGATTAATTTCAAGGTTGACATGCTTTTCATGTTAAAGATGGTTTGATTGTAGGCAATGCCATTCTAAGTTTCATCTTTGTATTTAGTTCATCCATTAAATATTACCAAGTCAAACTTTATGAATGAACCATTCAGGCTAACTATTAGCCATTTGATTGCATACTATTGAAAAAGTTCAGACTAACTTTAGATTAGAAAGCCTCCAGTATTATCTTATGCAATTTTTTGATTGAAAACCTCTTGGAATTCTCAATGTATGAATGAACCATTCAAGCCAAAAGACTCTCAGTAGACTACAGATAGAAGAAGATGGAAAAGAGGTCAGTTGGATTACTTATCTGCAAATAATTTTGCAAATTGATAATAAAGTAAAAATCTACTGACCAAATCCTGTGATTGTTTATTGAGATCTTATATATGCTGGTATTTTTTGAAGATGATAAAGATGATTTAGGCTTAAGAAATACTTTAAAAATATATTTTTTTTACTAAATACCAATGCCGCTAGGATTCAAACTCAGAGTACCAACATACAACTTGATTTCTCTTCGATTAGAAACAAATACACTAGATTTGCATGATTGAACAGATAATTTTAAATCTTTGATGACAAAATAGTTTCATTTTAAAGAGAAAAAGGTGCAACTACCACATCAACCAAATAAAATATTATGTTATGTAAAATTGAAGATTTTATTTTGCTACTGATATATAAGATTATTATTTTTTATTACAATTTTCCTATCTATCATGACATCATGATTGGTGATCCATGTACATTAAAGGGTCTCAAGATCTATAAACTCACCATGAGCTTTTGGAGGATAGTGAAGAGAATGAGCTTATGAGTTTTTATTTACTTATATTTTTGGACTAAACCAAAGCATAAAGTCAAGAAGTCCTCTTCTATGAGCTTTTTTTTTTTCAATTTAAAACAATTTTGTCTTCTTTTCTTTCCACAACTTCCAACTTCCAACTTCCGATGGCAATTTGGCAATAACATGGAGGAAGGAAGTGCTAATAATTGGTATCATATGTCCGCAACTCCCAAACTTGCTTGCGGACAGACATCTTCCATCCAAAGCTCCGACACCTCCGGAGGCCATTCGGCATTCCTCTCTTCTTCTTCTTCTCCTTCTCCTCCTCTCTCGCCCCCCCTTCTCTCTCTTAGGGTTTCGATCTCTAGGGTTTTCTATTCACATCTCCTCCCACGTCCGATCGATCACTTCGTCGAAGAAGGAAAGAAAGGGGGATCCCGGCCCGGCGATCGATGGCGGGGATACGGTGGCCGCCCGAGGACTCCGACATGCATCCAGCGAGGCCTGTTGCTGCCGGAGATCTGATATCGGATGACGACCGGTCGGTGGCGGCGGACTCTTGGTCGATAAAGAGCGACTACGGGAGCACGCTCGATGATGACCAGCGCCACGTCGATGCCGCTGAGATCCTCTCCGGGTGCCACTTCCCGGCCACATCCGATTACAGGTCCCTCTCTCCCTCCCTTGTATTTCCTTTCTGATTTGGTTCCAGATTTGGGGTGGGATAGGTTTGTGATCTGATCATGAACTTTGTTTGATTGAAGGGATTGTAGGAATTTTGAAATTGGATGGGAGTGTATTACAATGTGTGGTAAATTTTGATGTAATCTTTGTGTTCATTTATGCATATGGCTACATGCAATTCGTTTGTTTAACCGTCAGGAATTCAGGAAGTGACCAATTGTTTGGCTAGTCTCGTTGATTTTTCATTGTACTTCGTTTACGGGTAAAGCCAGATATGTTTCCTCAGCATCTGATAAAAGTTCTTCAGTGAAAGATTTAATAGTAGTGTTACTTATTTTTGGTGGAGAATTTTGTAAAGTTTATTCCCCTTTCACATTTTTAAGGAACAAAACCATTTTATATCTTCCAGATAAATCTCTTTTTTTTATTTAAATTAGTATATCATGGATCGAAACTTATTTGTTGCAGCTTGATGTACGTGGTGTCGCTGTTTTTTTTTTTTTTTTCCTTTAACAGTTCTTATCCTTGGTGTATACATGTTGTCATGAAGCAGTTCGGACAAGGATGCTCCAGATGCTAGTGAGGTGGAAACATCAATGTTGGGCTTACAAAACTATTGGGATGCTACTTATGCAGAGGATCTTGCAAATTTTCATGAACATGGCCGTGCAGGTGAAGTTTGGTGAGTTACTTTGAAATATTATTTGAAAAGCATTGTCTATACTTTTAGTGCTTGTAAATTGTAACACTGTTTTTTTTACATTCTGTGTCCTTTCTGTTTTCGTGCTCATGTTTTTATTTTGTATCAGTATTGCCTATACATTTCGTCCACTTGACCGTCTCTCTGTTCTTTTTCTATAAAAAGTGACCGACCATTCTTAATAATCGAACCAGACTTTCATTGTAGGTTAAAGAAATTCGGCCATGAATCTTCTTATAGATAACACATTCCAATTGAAGTTGTGAAAGATAAACTTAATTGGTTGAGAATGTGAAACAGCTGAAACACAATGTTGGAAATTATTGCAGTCAAGTTTTCTTCAACCCATAATAATCTATCCAAGCTTATCCTAATGGACATACATATGATATGTTAATAATGATATCAGTATGCTAGATTCCAAGACCTATGATTTGCATTTGATGTTTCGTTTTGCCTACACTATGTGGGTTTTCAGGAGAACTAAGATTTATGATAAGCAGATGTCGTGATTCCATGAATACATCATCTCTTCCTAACTTGAGATGCTAGTAGAAGCATTGGGTTCACTGTTCAAGGATATATCTTCATATCTTCTAAAATGAATTTATGATATTTTTACATGGATATTCATCAAATATTACTATGAGCTACTGCCTTGCTGTCAGTGGTATGTAAAGAACTACTGTTTTGCCTCATCTGCTGCTGTAAATGTTCTTTTAATTACACTTACTCACTCTCATTTGTAGGGCTTTTACAACTCAAAGCATTTAGAATAAGGCTTTTAAATGTATTACAACTTACAAGGCATCACCAATGGCTCAAAATGTGTTAAACATTTTCTAAAGTTAACACAAGAGAAAATCCGGTGAGATGTTCTCCCTCAAGACCTTTAAATTCCCATGATAGCAATGAGATGGATCCCATTTGGCTAGTTGGAGAACCTGTTGATTCGCATACATTACTAGTGGTACAATAGAATGTGGGAAAAAAATGTAAAGTGAAGAAGTATGCTTACATTTTCCTTCCATAGATGCGTCACTTCCAAGTACGAATGATTTGTCTGCTATTTGTGCCTAGGCTGTTTATCGCAATGCATCTGATTCTGAAAATCACTATTTCTCAGCAAAAAATTGTGTGGTAGTTACAGCCCTCCACCTGTATTGGGAGAAAACCTTATTGCTTATACTAATTTGTGAAAGAACAACTTAGGCTTTATTGTGTTCTCTCTAGGGAAATTATGTGAATTGGATTCTTCAGCATCCACCGTTTGAAACTTTACATTTAGGTTTTCTTAGTCATTTTGTCTAGGCCAGCAAGTCAGAAGCTAGGTGCATGAAGTAAATAGTATCTTCAAATTTACTTTGCATTTAGATGTATTGCACTTGCTTAAAAATTGATTAAGTTCAGTAAGTCATTCTTTCTTTATCTGAGTATGTAATCACATCCTTTGTTTTGTAAATATGTAAGCTTATTTCAGTATGCATATTGCAGGCAATTCAGTCTAGAACTTTGCCTTTTTTAACCTTGTGACTTGTTAAACTTTGCACATGCATTCATAAATGAGTTTTATCTAATTGCACATTTTTATGTTGTTATCTTGGCAACACAAAAATGCATATTAAAAAAAAGGTATTATTAGCTACTTTCTGATTCATACTTACTTGTTATTGTTATTGTTCTTTGATTGACAATATGATTAATCAAATTTCTTTTTTTCTTTTTTTTCTTTTTTTCCTTTTTCTTGAAGGGTGAGGCTATGCTTCACTCACTCTTTCAATGTCTAAAATTCCTAGCCTTGTATATATGTGGTATAGAATGATTCTTGTTTCAATTAATTTTAAATGCTACTTGACACATAATTTTTCAACTTTGAGTCAACTGAAGAGACCTAAAACTCTTGTTCTGTATATATATATCCCACCACTACTATTATGAGCTTGTATATAATTTTTGTTTGCTTATTAACTTCATAACATGGTGGGACATTTAGATGATTCTTATTGCAGTTTATATTGCTTTGCTTGCTAAATTAAATCATTGATATTAGAATAAGAAGTTAAAAACCACTATACTCTAAAAGATTAAGGTTTTAGTATAGTTAGTGATGTAACATGATGTCATAATAGAAGCCTTCGGTTTGAATTCTACTGGACTTATCTATCATTTAAAATATAAAATCTCTATCCATATATATTAATTCCACTTCTTGAGCTTATCCAAATGTTTCAGCCTAGAAGTGGGAGTTTTTGAAATATAGAAAGATCAAAATTACCACTCTTTTATAGCTTAAGCTTTTATAGTAGTTAGTTAATTAACAATTAAATCTAAGATGCTTGATCTGATCTTAACAATGCTTGCTCATTTATGTGAGTAGCTATATTTATTCAAAAAATGTTGTTCAGTAATAAAATATGGTTCGAGTTAAACCATCCTCCTTGCAGGTTTGGTGTTGAAGTCATGGATGTTCTTGTGGGCTGGATTAAAAATCTGTGTACCAACATATGTGAAGGTCAGCGTGTGACCAACGCCGAAAGCCATACATCTGAATCGAGTTACATCCACAAAGACCTATCCAGCTGGACTGTGCTTGATGTTGGCACTGGGAACGGTCTGCTGCTGCAGGAGCTTGCGAAGCAAGGGTAATTTCCTCAACATTTGTTCATGTTAGTTAGATCTTTTTAGTTCATTGGAGAATACATTAAAGCAGTATCTGGTTTGATATGTTGTGTCTTTATTTCTTAACTTCATATTGGGTTTAGAAACTGTCAAATATCAATCAGGTACCTCTGTGCTTAATTTTGTTTGTTGGTGGATCTAATGTTGAATAAAATGATGCTCCATAGCAGTACCATGTTTTTCCTTTGGATAAGCTTGGATTCTATGTCTTTGATTAGCTTATTCTATGCTCCTTTTTGTTGGTTTAATTAAATACCACAGTTTCTTTTATAACACATATTGCTAGGGAATTATTTACAAATCAGCTTATCTTTAAATATAGAGATAATCATGTGAATACTAATACTAATTATATGCAATGTATGTGGCTTTACCATGAATAAGCATTAGATTCCATTTGAAAAGATTTTCTTCAGCAAATTGACTTCTAGCATGAGGCACTCTAGAAATCTAGAAACTGCCATCCCTTGTTATCTTCTCTCGTTTCTAAAGCTCTTATCTGTCGTATCCCCCCACGTCGTTGGCATTCTACATTTGGCACGGCCGCGTGCTAGTCATTGTGCCATGTGGAGCTCTTTTTTTAAAAAAATTTCTATTTTCATCAATCATTTTTAAATCAACTGATCAATTGATTAGTTAGAAAACTTAGATAAAATTAATGATAATGAGACTAGAGATGATAATGATGATGGTGATGGTGATAATACTAAGATCCAGTCTAGTGGCGTGATGATGAAGATGAGACATACGTCCCTATTACATAATTTTTTCAGGGAGGTATTATTTTTATAAAGGATTTGAATCGTACGAGAACATCAGGAGAGGTATACCCATATGATGATATAAATTCATCATAATTAACATTATATCAATTACAGCTAAAACATCCTTATTATACTCTACATCTACAATCTGCATATGCTTATGATATGTCTGTGCCTGTGTTGATGCCGTTTATTTCTATGCATGTTTAATATACATATCATATCAGAGGAGAATTACAAAGCTTCTATTTGTACGAAGGCTATGTGAGATGTTACAATGAGTAATACTATTAGTGAATAAGTTTTAAAAAATATTGACAGTATTTAATGTAAAATTCTCGTGTTATTTTTGTGCCAGCAAATGAAGTCTTTGATTCTCCTCGTCATTTTACTTTAAACTAGATATTAATTAATTATTAAACTATTATCAATAAATATTATGTATTCAATTTTATTATGGAGTATTCAATTATTAATATTAGTTTTAATGAATGTCTTCAATCATAGTATATGTTGAATAATATTTATATTTAACTGTTGCTTTATCTTTAATAAAATAGATCATTTATAAAAATAATCTAAAGATAAAGTATTATAATGTAGGTTTTAAACTTTTAATACATATATTTAAACTAAAAATCAAATATTGACATATCAAAGACCCAAAAATATTTTTAGATATCCTAAAAAATTTATTAAAAATATTATAAATGTATGTCAATGGCACATAGAGGTGTGCCAAGGTGTGTTGCTCGGCACGCCTCCTGCCAACCGACATGTGCCATGGCACGGTTATCGTTGCTACATTGTGCCAAATGGCACGAAGAGTTTTCACATAGCTAGCTTGATGCCCTCCCTGCCTGCAAACCTTGTTCTTGCTGCACATCAATCTTTGTGTTATTATATATTTTTGCATTCATATAAAGTGATTTCATCAAATTCAGCGACTTTTGTCTCCCTTTGAGTACGGTATATACTTTTATCTTTGGTAGCTTCTTTATTATAAATAACTTACTAAATGTGTTCTGTATTAGTGTAGACAATGTATAGTATAAGTGTTACTGTTTTACTTTATTTTTCTTAGTTAGTGTTATTTGGCAATCAACTTTTGTGGTTATGCTTGCTGACTTGCTGAGAACTGTATCTATATTTCATTGTCCTTATTCCTAAAAGGAGATAAATTGATTGTTATACATTGCTGGATCATATCAGTGTGAAAAGTAAATTGCAGTTTGATGGCATAGAGCTCTCTTGTCTGAAGAGTTTAACCTTCTTAAAGGGCATTAAAATCTATCATGAGAACAAAGGAAATGGCAAAACATCATATATTGACCTTGCATACTAAGAACCTGATTACTGATGACATGGTCATATTCAGGACCAGAAATGATATATAGTTTCAGGACTGAAAAATCCTTATATTAATTGATTGTTAGGACTGTTTACATCATACTGGCTACCAAAACCCTTATAAAAAGATTCTAGTTCAGATAGCATGGTTCAAATAGAATAATTTATCATCTTTTAAGTATAAACCTAATAAGATTCACATCTATATAATAGTAATCTGAATTGGTGACCTTAATCGATCTATGATTTTAGGTCTGTCCCCTTTTGAGTTATGTGGTACAATCATAAAGCCTTTCATGACCATCTCAAACTTGTACCTGGTCCTTCAATTCATGGAGAAAATTGTCGACCTAGATAGTTATATGTGATCTCAGCTTCAGTCACTAGTTATCCATGTGCTGCTGATCTCATTATTTACAACAACGCATCACTGCTGACTTATTTTTAATCTTCAATAGTTGTACTTGTTGGATTGTTCCACTGTGATTGTTATGTTCCTTGGGATATAACTGAGGAATCAACTTTCAGGTTTTCTGATCTGACTGGAACTGATTATAGTGAAGGAGCAATTGAGCTTGCTCAAAGCCTTGCTGTTCGTAATGGATTACCATTTATCAAATTTTTGGTATGTCATCTTCCTTGTGAGAACATGCTGCTTACTTGTAATTCTTTTGCCCTAAAAAAATGCTCTTTATGTTGTGATGTATGTTTTATGGGCATGTTACTCAATATTGCTGTATCATCTGGCTGAATGCATATTAATTTCCTTGTGGCTCTTATAAGCAGTATAATCTGCAGTAATTATGTCGTATAAAATTGGAGATCCTAAAATCTTAAGAACTCATTTGTTCCTGCTTAGCTTGCTACTTTCATGTGATCATTTCCTACAACTACATGATCACATTTGAACTTACACCATACTTAATGCTACATGCTGATGAACTATTTCTGGATCTTTTGATCAACTTTAGTGCTGGTCTAGACTAGTAATTTTTCTATTAGTGACATGGATTTGTGCAATGGAATATATGGTTTTTTTACAGCACATACCATGCTGCCTTTATATCTCTGCATTGACTATGACCTTGCTTAACCATTTGTAACTTCTGTTTTAATCTTTAGATAGTTCTAATGGTTTTGGTCTTTGGGTTTTCTTTTATTTCTGGAAAACATGCTGAGAGGCTTCTCATGAACATATCTATCTGCACAGCTTTCTTTTGTTGTAACCTATTAATGTCATCTTCCTTAGATTTTCAATATATTAGAAATCCTGGTCCTCAAGCTGGTATATAACTGAGGTAATATGAAGATCCTTGCTGATGCATTGTTAAACACCAGCCAGGAGGATTTACAACTATATAAATTTCATTCTTATGAATTCTGATTCTCATTTATGGGAAAAACCAATTTGGAAGATGATGTTTTGTCCCAGTCTTGGTTTGACAGGATCCACCTTAATGTTACTGTCTTTTCATCTTCACCTTTTTTTTTCTGCTCAGATGTCTTACCATTCAATAATCTTAATAATGCAGCAGTTTACACGCTAATGCTTTCTTGTAAACTCTAAAAATGTTGAGCGGTGCTTTGACATCAATACATCAAGTCTTAAAAGTGCTCTGTTTATCACTATTGCTTGTTATAATCTTTTGGCCTTGGCTTTCAATGTGATGCCACAATACATTGTTACTTATCTTGCAAGATTGAAGGAAAAATCTCCTCTTGGTTCTTTATCATCATTGTTTATTAATTTATATGTTTATCACTTCACTACAGATTCTGATTCTCATGAGATGCTGTCAAACTTCATAAAGTTTACTAATCCTCTCATTTGATACTTCTCGGCATTCCTGCATCCTCATTACTTGTCAGTCTGATAGCTCTTTTGTTGCTATGTATTATATGTTAAACTCTATAGAATTTCTTCTTGGTTGTTTACATTGGTGGCAGGTTGATGATATTTTGGAGACAAAACTGGAAAGGCAGTTTCAACTTGTTAATGACAAAGGTACTGTCGATGCCATTGGGCTGCAACAGGATGGCACTATTAAAAGGTGACAGTACTTTGTTGCAGGCACCTAGCTACTGCGAGTTTGCTATAGTTTAACTCTCATTTTTCTTTCCTCTTACCCTTTGGTGTGTCTTAAGATTCAACCGATTCCTTAAGTAGATTCATTCTGAATTGCTTCAATTAAAATGACCAAATATACAACCAGTTTCTTAATGAAGTAAACCACCCATCCATGAGCGGTTCTTATGGATATCCTAGTGTAAGATATTCTTGGAATTAATTAACAATACAGTGCGTGTCGTCTCTTGAGTTTTGACTGGTCTCCCAGTGGCCAGAGAAACCCGGTTCCTAGTTCGGAAGCCAGAACTTTGGTTCCCCTCACTGATGGTTGATGTCATAAATTTGGATTCCATAAGTTCCTTCATCTCCTGAAATCTAATAGTTCAGGGCTTTTAAAAGTATAAAATTTTCTGATGTTAACGTTGTATAGCTTATCTGATTAATTTTGCCCGTGTAAATCAGGATGATGTACTGGGAATCTATGGCTCACTTGGTCTCTCCAGGTGGCATACTGGTCAGTAATTCACATTACGTTGTGAATTTATTGCCTGAGCTAAATCTTCTCCTCCTTCCCCTCATCTTAATGTAATGTCATACGACAGGTTATTACTGCATGCAACAGTACAAAGGATGAAATAGTGCAAGAAGTGGAGAACTTCTGTCAAAGAAAGCATGATTCTCAAGGATCAGATGGAGAGGCAAGCAGCGAGAATGCTGTCTTCCAGTATCTTGATCACGTCCAGACTTATCCTACCGTGATGTTCGGCGGGGCAGAAGGTTCCCGTGTGGCCACTGTTGCATTTATCCGTAAATGAGACACATTTATTTTCGGTCCTTCTCTAATTTGTATATGGAATTAATTATACCAACAATGATTCCTTACTGCTTGGATTTCTTTTTCACTTATGTGAAAAAGGAAGTAGGTCAATAATTATGGCTCATTTCATATGGCTTTCTGGATGTCATCTTGTGCTTAAAAGGAATCTGCACTCAAGAAATTTTAGAATGCTTTCTTATCCTTTCTTCTGTTCCATTTTAAAAAAAGCATGTCAAATAGATCCATTGTTTCAGGAGCATTCCGCTGCGAAAGAAAGAGAAAAAGATTAGAGATGAAAAATTGATATCATCCTATAGATGATATGATGGGGGTGTTACTGTAATTGTCCCTCCTTTGTTTCATGAGGATCACAACAATCCATCAAGTCCATTGATCAGAAGTTAGAAGCAACAATAGATTAAGATATATCTTTTCCACTGTTCTTTTTTTGGGGTTGGTTGAATAATTCTATAGCCCATAGTTGTTAAAAAGGAAAAGAAGTAATCTCAACCTCTTGCTTTTTTAATGATACTTTACATGGGCTGTAGTTAATTCTATGTATTTGCTAAATGGATCAAGACTGATCTTGGTCGGATAGTATTTAAGCCATTTTATTTGAAAAAGAAAAGGAGATCATAAGATAATAATTTGCCTATCATTTATACCTTATTAGTATTTAACATTTTTAAATGCATTACGAAAAATACCAAAATTAAAAGACTCATGGGTGGTAATCAAGGAATACCGTAAAAGCCCTTAATTTCTCTCACCTTCTCTGGCTTAGTCGATGACGTACGACGGAGATTTTAAACTATTGTATAGATATATCATGGTCAATTCCTCAGAAAATAATGAGTCACCCGTTCCATTGATATGGACACGTCTGAGATCAACAAATGCTCGGGAGTTCCTCTATTCAATCATTTTCCTTCTTGTTGCTAAATATCTTGTTCGTATACATTTTTTCTTCGTTTCTCGAGCCTCTAGTGAGTTACAGACAGAGTTAGAAAAGATAAATTTTTGATGATTCCATCATACATGATTGAGTTGCGAAAACTTCTGGATATGTATCCTACATCTGAACTGAATTCTTTCTGGTTAAAGAATCTCTTTCTAGTTGCTCTGGAACAATTAGGAGATTCTCTGAAAGAAATATGGGGTTCTACTTCTGGTGGCAACATGTTATTGTGTGGTGGTTACGCTTATGGGGTCAAATCAATACGTTCTAAGAAGAAATATTTGAATAGCAATCTCATCGATCTCATAAGTTATCATACCAAATTCATCAATCGAATCACTTTTTTGAGAAATACGAGACATCTAAGTCGTACAAGTAAAGGGATCTATTCATTAATAAGAAAAAGAAAAAATGTGAATGGTGATTGGATTGATGATAAAATAGAATCCTGGGTCGCGAAATCGGTACAATGAAATTGGATCCAATCCAGATCCGAACGGATCTTATAATCATCAAACCAAATCCTACCATTTAATAAATGGATAGGAGATTTTGTAATCCGATCCAAACTAAATGGCGAATCTGATTACACCCCTACATCATAACCAAACATCATCCCTCATTGGGTTAGTGACTTAATGCATACGTGGAGGGTTCATTCTAATGCTCTTTGCTTAGGAGCACGATATATCCCACTATACTCCTCTATAAATAGCCGAAAACATCCAACTGTCCAAGCTCAAACTCCCATCTAAAGAGTACTTCTTTACACAGTTAGAGGGATGGGTGGGAAAGGAGGTGGTGGTGGAGGAGGCAAAGGAGGGGGCGGTGGAGGGAAAGGAGGTGGTTGTGGAGGAGGCAAAGGAGGGGGCGGTGGAGGAAAAGGTGGTGTCAGCGGAGGAGGAGGTGGTGGTGGAGGAAAAAGTGGTGGCAGCGGAGGAGGAAAAGGTGGCGGCGGTGGTGGCGGAGGGCACTCGGCTAAAGGCGGCGGAGGGGGGGGGTGGAATAATGAAAGCTCCTGGGGGTGGTGGTGAACGTTTTATATCAAGAACTGGCTTTGAGAGCAACCCTCGAGAATATTTCCATGGTTTGCACCAGGGTGAGGGTGGCAAGAGTGACCCTTGAAGTGGTCACTGAGCATGTTATCTTTGATGTACAAAACATCATAATTTTTTTTTTTTGTTTTTGTTTTTGTTTTCTTTTGGCTTCGAAGTAACTAGACTGGCTTATTAGTGTGTTTAGAGTTTAGAGTTTCTTTTTCTTCCTTCCTTTTTATGTACTCCCTCCTCTCGCCGGCGGCGTGTAGGTGTTGTTCGCCGGGGCCGGAGAAGATGAGGGGTGTACGTACGTAACAACACGTGTATGGTGTACGTGTCTGGATCTTTTGGCTGTGTGTGCATGCATATATATATATATATATATATATATATATATATATATAGCTGTTCCCCTCTATTTGCCATGTGTATTACTAATATTTGAGATCAAATTTCAAAGGGAACAAAAAGAATATGTTTGAGTTTATCCCTTCTACAGTAGAGGCGGAAAATAAGACAAAAAAAAAAGAAAAAGAAAAGAAAACGAGGCGGCGTTAAGAAAATTTGTTATTATGGAGGTCCCTATGAATCGTTAGGATAAGGGCAAAAATATTATAGGAGAAATTATATTTTATCTTATATGATTTTTATGATTTAGGTCTAAATTTACTTTACATTCTTATTATTTATTTGAGTCACTTTACTCTTTAATTCCTATTTTAGAGTGTGATACAAGGACATTTATTATCTGACTTCTATTAAACACAGTAATAAGTCTACAAGTAGTCTAATCCATCTGTTGATTGGCTTGCTAATTTTGGTAGAACTAATGGTTATGGTTGTACTTGGGATGAGAGTTTTCTTTTTAATCTTTTACGTCGGTAGCCTTTGACTTTTGTAATCGTGAAAGTTAATTAATAAAATCCTTTTTTTTTTTTTTAAAAAAAAGGTCTACCAGTTGGGACATCGAATCATCGGGTAAGAACCACGTCACCTGGGAGCAATAATGGTATATTTTCATTTTACCACTGTATTATTAGTATTTGATATAATTTAATCCCTAGTTTAATTTATTACATTATAATTATTAGAATCTAGAGGTCGGATTGCTAAATTATTGGATCGACTAGTGAGTCACTTGATGGGTTTAATCCGGTTCTAATAACTGTGTTAAACAAACTATATACTAGCTCATGCTAACCTCATCTTTGAAATTTATCTCAAATTTAGGGCATTTTCTTTTCAACCTTTGGATTAAACTCGTTCTAATTACTACTATAAATCAAAATACAAGTATATAGGGTTTGACATCGTTGGATCTTTAGCCCCCATTCATTTTAAGAATAATTTTTTAATTTATTTTAGAATATAACTATTTATTTCAAAATAACAGTTGAATACTATAATAATCTGATTCTAGAATACAAACATTATTTATCAAATTTATATTATATCACACACTGACTTAATTACTAATTTACCCTTAATATATATCCCATCAACCTAATTTATATTAAATCAAAAAGTATTCATAATAATTTAATAAAAAATAAGAAATATTTTTTCTATATTTTTTTTCACTTGATATCACATCAAAGATAATTATTACACTATTATTTTAAAATACAAGTGAACATAAGAATAGCTATTCCGGAGATAGAGATCTTATTTTGAAATAACAAAGAGTAAATATGTATTCTAAAATTGATCATATTTCTGAAGTAAATAATACGGTAAGTTAATCACTTCTCACTCATATCAAGAACCTAGGTAGTTAAGTGAAGCCATCCAATTTTAGTCCAGAGTAGTAGAATGGTCAGGTTAATTTATACATTCATATAAAAATATTATCTTATCAAAATTAACTTTGGACAGAATTTTAATTTAAACGGGTTTGGCCTCGGATTATTCAGCTTCTTAATTTATTCATTTAGGCTGTGGTGATTGGTGAATCCTTTGGCTATATGAACAACGCTCTCTCCATCTTCTAAAACTTTTGACCTTTAAAGAGAGGCAAGAACAAATTCTCTTCTCTGGGAGTCCAGATCGAGAAGACATAAATGCTTGCACTACAATGAAGATATTTTATCCAAAACTAACTTTAACTTGATATCATGTCGTGGGCCCATCGATTTGCATGGTTTTGAATATAAATGCCAATTGTTCCCTAGCACACGGAGTTGGCTGGTTGAATAAGATTGAAATAGTTATTGGAAACGGGCAAAATTAATGTGGATTCTGGATCATTCTCTCGCTGCAGCCAAAATGTTCTATATAATATTTGGATACGTCGCTACTAGTTGCTATCTATCTTTACAACTTATTGACCAATGCTACCAACTCTTCTAGGATTTCGGGGTTATCTTCTCTCCTCTAGTTACTAGAGGGCTAGCTACCAACTTGCTCTTTTAGGATTTCGGGGTTATCTTCTCTCCTCTAGTTGAGGGCCCTTTTGCCGTCGCTGGCTTCTCTTCTCTAGATTTTTTTCCCGTCAAATGCCTCTTTATCCTCCGTTTCTACTTACATGAGTGCTTGTATTTATTATTATCTATTTGATATTATATTTCTTTGTTGTTCAATATATCTTCAACCAAGTTTAAGATTTATATTAAGAGTCGTCGTGTGTCTTTTCCTCCTTTCTTTGTGTATTAAGTTATAACTGTTTGCTTAATCTAAAAAAAGAAAGTATTAGCAAGCCCATGAGTGATTATAAACTTAGTGTTTACTTACATAAACTCTAATAAAAGCATTTAGACAATTTTTTTGAGATATTATTTATTTTAATTAGAAGGTTATAAATAAGAAGAGATGGGAGAGTGTACCAAATAGAATCATTTTCGACAAGACTTAATTAATAACCAATTTCTTTTTCCATTATATCACACTCTATTCACTACTATTTCTTATTGTCATATGTAGGACTTCATGTGTAGTTTAGTTTTGTGTCATCTTAAACAAGCTCAAGATATGCATTAATTCGAAAGACCTCCTCCTGCTCTAATACCTTGAGAATTCACCCTTAATTTAGAATTTAGATTTAAAGCTAATAAAGATCGGTATGGATCTAATCTACTACACCTTAGCACCTGCTATACGATAGAATTGTCCCTTATTCTTTTGATAGTAAGATTACATATGGATATAGTGGTTCACATAACCATTGATTTACTCTCTTACTCTATCATTCATGACTCTTCTTTTTCTAACTCTAGAGAATTCAAAAGTTTGTCATAACTTCTAATGCATAAGAAAAATGTCGTATGAACTTTGATTAGTAAAAGATTATTATGCCATTGTAAATATATTTACAAGAAAAACAAATCTTATTTTTTTGGTAAGAAAAATTTAGTCGTGTAAATATTTTGTGATAATCTCGATCGAAATGTGTATCTTTAATTCTTCGCCAAATGATGGCATCAAAAGTCGGTTAAAATTTCATACAAGCATATGTACTTTAAAAATCACCAAGAAAAAAGTAAAAAGAAAAATATATAGAGTGATCATCACAACACTCATGGAACTTCCTCGATGGTATCCAACGCCGGCCTCCACGACCGCTGCCATGTCGGCCTCTCGGTCTGCTTCATAGTCACCGCATTAATCATCGGCTCCTCGTCGCACGTTGCTTCCGACGTCGGAAGCAAGCAGAATTCTCCGAGCATCGGCAAGATCCTCACGAGACTCTTCGCCGGAGCGCGCCTTCTCCTCTTCACCGCTCCAGACGCCCTGTGCGAGAGGATCGCCATCTCCTCGTCGGTGAGAACCGAGTAGAGCATGTCCATCGGAAGGAGGAAGTAGAGGTGGTGTCTCTGGAGCTCCTCGTCGGCAGTCAGGCCGGGGACGCGGCAGCCCACGTTGAGGTGGTTGGCGTCGCAGACGAATTGGCCGGGGTTTCCAACCATGAGCTCCGCGGCGCGCACCGGGTCGGCGCCGTAGTCTTCCTCTATGCCGTCGTTGGTGATGACTTTGATCGATCCAGTGGACGATGATCCCGTGTTTCCCATGAGAGAGAAAGAGAGAGAGAGAGAAGGATGGAGATATGCTTTGGTTTGGAAGAAGATTAGGAAGTTTTTAAGGCATTTTAAGGTCATATGCATAAAAAAAAAAGAAGTACTTATAAAAAGAGATAGATAGAGAAAATTTAACAGTAGTAGGGAGAGAGAGATAAAAGAAGAAGAGTATAAAACTCTTTTGTTGGGCTGTCACCAAAACACTCTTCAATTTGCTTGTTTGATATATGGAAATTAATCAAGATTTGAAGCCAGAAAACAAAAGTTGGCAACGCTTGTCGTCTCTCCATGTAGAATATATGATCCATTAACAAACTTGACCCATACGGCAGCCAGATGACCTGCAACCTCGGTGCATCAACTTCCTACAAACGCTGCATTTGGCAGAATTTGACTGGAAAGAAAGTCCAATACACTTTTGAAATACTCTAAAAAAATATATCAAATGCGAGAAGAAAAAAAATCTATATATAAGTCATTGATTCAGTCGGCCACTTTTATATAAAAGCAGCTAAATTAAAAATAATTTATATAAATATTTTTTCTAAATTTCGATACTCAAGACTTATATCTGAAATCATTTCCAAGCACACATAATTTCAAATTTAAGTTGGAAATGAATTAAACGTGTAAAAAAAATTAAGAACAAATTAAAAATAGCTAGTCTCATAAACCCTGGGTCCTCACTCTCCTTTTCCCAATAGGATGATGCTATTGCGTTATTAATGCAGTTGGTTGGTACTTCTTGTTGCATATGTTCTTTTTTTTTATATATAAATATAAATATATATATGTTAGTGGATGAGCAATTTTATAGTAGCTCTTGATCACTTTGACAAGGAAGAGGAGGGGCTTTATTTGGCCAGTGATGTATGTGCAGAGGCCAGCTTGCTTTCACCTTATCATCTGGCTTTGGGCCCCCATCCACAACTGCTGTCTGACATGAATTGCTCACCGGTGGACATATACAAATCTTGCAAGCTGTTGATGGGACCCAGATCAATGGATCAATTTGCTACTTTACACACACAAAAGAAGAAGAAGAAGAAGAATTCTCAATTTGAAGTCAATTAAGAAAGATCTTATTCAGAATGTTTTGCTAGACTGAATAATTCTGTTAACAGTAGTTGATAAACATTAGATGCATCTCTGTTAAGAAAGATTTTCTTTTTCTTTTTCTTTTTGGTTTGAAAATGATTTAGAAAGCTATTTATAGATCTCTTGCTTCTTGGATTAGATAATAGCAGTAATAGAGGTTGCTAATGATTGTGAAGGACAAACATAGTGCAAGAAATCTATCTATTAAGCTTGAGAAAAGATTGACCAAACGCTTATTCACATCACAAGTACTTGTATAACTAAATGCCAATTCATTTTATAATAATGCACAGAATTGTGTGGATTGTGATGTTGTAGCTTTGAATTAAATCTTTGAGCCATTCATTATTGGAGGTTGTGAGGTATAAGTGAAGTGACCTCACTCAATCATTTAGGAGATTTTAAATGGGAACATACTTAATTAGCTACTTATTAATTCAATCCAATGATTTGGATTAGTAGGGTTGGAAATTGGGCAGCAGAGCTTATGATTACAGAAGAGATATTAAAATGTTCAAGCGTCCTATTCCTACCTAAAGATTGATGAGAAAGATTTCCTGAGGAGATAATGGTTGGTGAATAATAGATATCAGAACGGAGGAACAAGAATATGTGTGTCGGAAACAACCAAACTCACCGACTAGAATAATAAAGACAAATGCTTTAATTAAATTATAGTTTCTTTATATTAATTGTTCTCTTTTTGGAGGATTTATTGAGATCTTGGCTCTATCCTGCTTAATTTCAACAAATTTTTTGTTAATGTTTGTATCCAATAGTGTTTTTTTTTCCTAGTTTTAGAGTTTATATTGCAAGTCTTTTGTATCTTCTTTGTTACTTTTCATCTCTTTTTAAATTTGATAGATGTTGAGAGATGTGAGAGTAGTGTGAAAATGGTTGACATAAATTATGGGGCACACACTTATTAATAGCTTAATCTTTTGGGTTGAAGAAGAGTTTTAGTAGTTGAATCATACCATTTTTTTCCATTAATTAAGATATTTGCTGTGACAAATTTGATAATACAAGTGTACATGCAAGCTCTTTAGTTGCATTTGGATAGGAAATAAACATAACTTTATTCTAGTATAGTAAGAGTTATATTAGTTTATTATCCAAATAGCAATTTATCTTAAGCTAGTTTAGCACTGCCTACTTGTTTTTCCTCTTCTCTTTTAATCCAATAATTTATATTTACCAATGAAATTCAATTACTATTTTGCATTTAACAAGAAACATCACTTCGATCAACTATTATTCAAACTATTGTTTCAATCCTTCTCTCTCTCTCTATCATCCAAAAGTGTAACTGAGTCGTTTATTAGAATATCTTCTAAACTTATTATTTTTTATATCACATCAACCATAATTATTATTACATCATTATATTGGTTTACATCCAAATATTATATTAGTTTAACTGGTTTTAACTAGCTTATTTAAGTTTAAGATATTATCATAGCTAAACTAACTTGGGACTTTTTCCACGTCCAAACGTCACCTTAAGATGTAGGCAATACATGGTTGCAATACAATTAAGTTAGTGTAGTACAATGACAGCACACAATACCTAATTTGCAAGATGACTTCTGGGAAACTCTATCTAGGAGTAAATTTCATCACTTTTAATTCTCGAACCCTCATAGTTCTGGAGCAGAGAAACTAGTCCGTTATCAAATAGTTGATATAATGGAAGTTCCAAATTTATTGTCTAGAGAGCAATTGAACCAAGCAAATGTTGATCCAACCAATTACTGTAACCAGGCTTAAAAATTTATTTCCAGGATCTCTCAATGTAACAATAGCATGTACAAGGTTTCACTATTTCTTCAAGATCATGATCCAAAAAAAGAGGGAATTTGCAGCTGAAACAATCTGAGAAGATTCAATTCTACACAAAAAAAAAAAAAAAAAAAAAAGAAAAAAAAAAAAGATAGATTGTTACATTCGTGAGAACTATCAATATATACTGCCAGGCAGGAAGATATTGCGGAGAATCCTCTATCCTCAATGCCGCATTTTCACACAGCCAGGTGTGCTGCAGCAGGCTTTCCAGTTACAACTCAAGAATAACAAAGGAAAAAAGTTTGGAATCTAATTGTCATAATCTAGTGCTCATTGGACAAATGGATTAATGGCAACAGGCGTAGATATTGGACCTCCTCTTTTCATCTGAAAAGGAGAATGTCTACTGTGAGACGAGACTAGAAGTGGAGATAGAAAAAAGCACACACCAAGGAAGAAGAAAATGACGAGCTTTGCAGACGACTAACATAGGATTGTATGGCATAAAAGATACAAAATACAAATGCATGAAGGTAAAATCAAGGCTCAGAATGTTTATTCCATTAAAAACATCCTGCAAAGCAGGTGGTGCTTCCTCTTCCGTCGGAATCTACAGAAATAAACACTAAAGGAGTTACATCAAACTTCAGGACCTCAAAAAATTTGTCGTGATGATGCAGGGATGAAACACTGCATATTTTACATTATTCTAAATGAATCAAACACTAGCTCAGGAAGCAGATTCCTTAGCAATCTTCTCAGCCTTCGCAATGACTTCCTCGATTCCTCCAACCATGTAGAAGGACTGCTCAGAAAGATCATCATACTTTCCATCCAGAACTCCCTGTCAATAGAAATGGAGGTATCAGGGACAATGACACATTATAGAACTGCTAGGCAATGCCTATAATCTGCATACCCAGAAATCAAAATGTAATTAAGAAAAGGGAAAGCAAAAGCAATAATAGCACAATCTATTATATGGAGTTAGAATTTGTTATAAGACCAGAGCATCAATCATATGATAATTTAGTAGTGTCGATTTCTACTCAATTTAGTTTTCCAAATTAATACATTGCAAATCCTAGATCTCCAGATTCGTTATTGTGATATTGCCCAAATCCTAATAAACTAATCATTAAAATCATTGTACTGAATCAAGACGCAAACTTCTACAGAATCTTCACGAATGTACTAATGTAAGAGTTTTATTCCCTCGCCTCTTCACAGAGCATTTATTAGAATAGGCATGGGTCAAAATTACTAAGAGAATGAGTTTGTGCCATTGCACAGGGATAGGAATGCATAGATTGTTTTTGTGCTGGATGTTGTATACAGTGAAATCTTCAGCATTTCCATTCGAAATGCTTAACAATTCAGTATTTTCCAAAAAACATTAACTGATAAGTGAACCGCTAAGGGTGCACTCTGCCTGTCAGTTGTTACCAGGGAAAAGCTTAAAATTGATAGGAGATGCTGAAAATTTAAGTCTCTTCTGGAAGTCCTGTCAACCACCATCTGCATGCATGTTATCTAATCTGGTAACTATTTTCAGGCAGTTCAACCTATGAATTGCTGCATCTTAATTTCGTTGAGATATGGAAAGATTTAATGTATGTCACAAAGACCAGTACTATTTATTTAACCTTAGAAGCTCAGCATTCTGCCATACTCACATTTTATGATCAACTTGTTTTCCTATAGAGTGTTTCAGGTATAAAAGAAGGAAATGATTACACACAAAACAGCTACTATATAAAAAATACAAATAAGACTTGATTCATTAGAAGAAATTCTATAGGAAAAGTAAACAAATTAGTTTACTTCTTTCAAAAGAGTTCTCACCTGGAAGCTGTTGACACTTTCTTTCAATTCAACATACTTTCCAGGTGCACCAGTGAATACTTCAGCAACATGAAATGGTTGGCTCAAAAACCGTTGAATCTTACGAGCACGAGCAACAGTCAACTTGTCATCTTCACTAAGTTCATCCATCCCCAAAATAGCAATAATATCTTGAAGATTCTTATAGTTCTGAAGAACCTTCTGGACACCACGAGCCGTGTTGTAGTGATCTTCTCCCAATACATGAGGAGAAAGCATTCTAGATGTTGAATCAAGAGGGTCGACAGCAGGATATATACCAAGTTCAGATATCTAGCCAACAAAATAAACAAATTCTATAAAATCAGCTTTACAAAAAATTGAAATACACAATACAAAAGGTTGTTTACAGGATCATTCAAGGTTAGATAGAAGAACCTGTCGTGACAGCACCGTCGTTGCATCAAGGTGAGCAAAAGTAGTTGCAGGTGCTGGATCAGTTAAGTCATCAGCAGGCACGTATATAGCTTGCACAGAGGTAATAGAACCCTTCTTTGTCGTTGTAATACGCTCTTGAAGCCCTCCAAGGTCAGTGGCTAATGTTGGCTGGTAACCAACAGCAGATGGTATACGACCAAGCAATGCAGACACTTCCGAGTTTGCCTTAGAAATGCATCACAAGTGAGAAAATAATTGTCATAACATGCCTAAGAAGGTTCAAACTCCCAAAATGCTCACTTGAGTGAAACGGAAAATGTTGTCAATGAAAAGGAGCACATCTTGCCCCTCAGCATCTCGAAAGTGCTCTGCCACAGTCAAGCCAGTCAATCCAACACGAGCACGAGCACCTGGCGGCTCATTCATTTGCCCATAGACAAGAGCACACTTACTGTCGCTCTGCAATAAAGTACAATAAAGTTACAAAACTCGGGGTGTAAACAAAAGACACTTACTGACATGTTAAACAAATAAAAGGAAAATGTAATATTTGAACCTGCTTATCCCCAAGCTTAATAACACCACTTTCAATCATTTCCCTATACAAGTCATTGCCTTCACGAGTCCGCTCTCCAACACCAGCAAAGACAGAAAAACCACCTACAAGATAGGGGAAATATGGATTGGTGGAGAATTAAAAAAATTAAGAAAATAAAAAAGAAGATAAGGATCATCTCTATTACTAACCATGGGCTTTGGCGACATTGTTGATCAGTTCCATGATAAGAACAGTTTTACCCACACCAGCACCACCGAACAGCCCAATTTTTCCACCTCTTTGGTAAGGTGCCAAAAGATCAACAACCTGCAGAAGACAACTGTAAATTATAACTGAAGTGTGTAACAAAATGGTTTGAACTTTGAAGTACATAGAAATAATAAAAAATTCAGATTCACAGAAGAACTACAAAGGAAAAAATATTGTACCTTGATCCCAGTTACGAGAATCTGTTGTTCTGTTGCCTGCTCAACAAAAGCAGGGGCTTCACGATGAATAGGAAGGAAGTGATTCGTCTCTGTTGCAGAAGGCAAAGAAATTTAAACATCAACTAATGATCCAATTATGCTACATTACTTACATACTTAAATATATGTTATAGTAACCTCAACTAAAATATCAAACATCTTAGTTAGAGTTTTTCCACAGGAAACCTACTTATTTCACCCTTCTCATCAATGGGCTCCCCAATGACATTCATAATGCGCCCAAGGGTAGCCCTTCCAACAGGCACCTAGTAGTAGTCAAAGAATCAACAAATTCTCAGAAAAGAATTTTAATCTAAATAAAGTAAAGGAAATTTATAAAGTTCCCATGATAGAAAATGAAAAGAGGCCCATCATATTTTTGTTTTTGCATTACATGCCGTAGATACAAAACACATTCTATACAATTGTACAACCTTAGAATTATTGCACATAACCAACACAAACAATATTTGGAGATTGGGGCCAAAAAAATAAGCCAGAGACTTAGAAATATAAAACTCGGCATTTCTCAAGCCCCTGTTTGTTTTGAGTTTAGGGGAAGTCCCTGAACTGGTTCAGGGAGCCCTAATCTGGTTCAGTAACCAAACAACAAATTTTTTTTTCCTAATCTAGTTTAGTACTCACTCCCTAAATAAATATTAATATATAAATTTTTATATCATTTTAAATTATTTTAATTTTATCCTTGATTATTATAAACACCATATATGCTAGCAAATATACACTTAAGCCCACAACTATTATAGACACTATATAAGCCAACAAATATGCACTTAAGCCTACAAATGAGCACATAAGCTCGAGACTATTATAGACACTATATAAATCAACAAATATGCACTTAAGCACACAAATGACTATTATAGACACTATATAAACAAACAAATATGTATTTAAACTTACAAATACATATTATAATACTATATTATCATAATATAAAAAATTACAAATTATAATACACTATATAATATTTGTATATTATAACAATGACCAACATAATGACAAAAGGGTATTTTCATCCATCAAATTTACATATCATTTATTTTCCTCCAAAACTAACACTTTTTTTTATTTTTTCACATCATATCACAAATAATAAATATATTATTAGCCTAGTTTAGAACCAAACACTAAATTACTTTAGTCTAGTTCAAGGTACCTAAATCAAAACTAAGAAATAAAATCAAATTAATCTAGTTCAAAGTTTAATCTCAAACCAAACAAGGCCCAATAGTTTTGAAGACTAAACTCGAACATACTATCAATGTTCTAATGCTGATATGGAGCGTTCAAACGACTTGTGCACTTGATCAAAAGGGTTGCAAAATCCCAAAGACTGTGACCGCTGTTTAGAGAGTGTTCGATGAGCATCTTGCTTGGATGGCATTCAATGGTGTTTGAACACCGGAATGCAAAACCTAATTTTTTTGTTTGAATGTCGGCATTGCATAGAGATGGTAATGAAGAGGCTGATTGCAAATCTCTGCCATCTATCTCACTTGATCTCATATAAATATAAAAGGTCACATTTGGAGACTTTGTTCCAATATTTCTCTCATATCAAAGAAACCCTAAGAGCCAAAGGGAATTGGGGAGATCACTCATTACATATCAAGGTCACCTCAAATTGGAATTTTGTCGCAAAAGGTCTTGTGGAGTTCAACTGTGTTCATGCCACCACACCTCACCATCAACCTTGCAAAGCTTCAATCTGTAGCTAGGATGAGAACCAAACGCGGAGGCAATCTATTGGCAAGGATAAGTTAACCGAGAAAGACCTCGGGCAAACACAGGAGGGAGACTACAATCACTGTGTACAATCGGTATACCATGTGATATTCAAGAAGGTTGTAAGTATTTGTACCCGATTTATATAGCAATAGATTGATTCAGTTGAACAGATCCATGATTTTTTCCTTTCTTAATTGAGAAAGGTTTTCCACGTAAAAATTGTGTGAATGTGATGGTTTTGTGAGCATTATCTTAGTTCGTTTAAATGCTTATCTTTTAGACATTACTATAGTATGCTAGCTCTCTAGTTTATTGCTTTCCAAGCAATTGATAACATTCAGCCTAGAAATCTAGTGTAGGCAAATAGTTTAGCATATTTGCAGATGGAGCTAGAATTTTTCACATCAGACCTCTAAAACAACCTCACAATTCCATTAGCCTCTCCACTCACTAATTTAAATCAGAATAAGATGAAACAATGCAGAAACTGTACAATCATGTCATTTAAATGGATAAAGCAACAGAGTTGAAAAAACAAAAAAAGTAATAAGTATGAAGGCAATGAACTCAACAAAAAGCATGAGAGAACATAAGATTCAAGAAAGAGACATAAATGTAAGAACCAGGATCGAATAATAAACAAGGGCCATGATCGTATAATGCATTTACATATGATCAGTTCCATACTTCCACAGCAAGAGAATACGAAACAGGTTACAAACTAATAGACATAAACATCATAAAACATGAGCCACTGGCCTAGATATATCTACAAACCTAATATTAACATCGAATTTAAATCTACTCTCTGTAAGCTAAAAACATCACTAATAGATCATCTAAATCCGTAATGGATCATCTCAAAAATAAATTTACTGCACTATCAGGGAGAACTGAGGAAGTAAGCCTACAGTGATCGGAGATCCAGTGTTCAAGACCCTCTGCCCACGGACAAGCCCCTCTGTCCCATCCATGGCGATGGTCCTGACCATATTCTCGCCAAGATGCTGCGCCACCTCCAACACCAGCCGGATCGAGTTATCCAACACCTCCAGCGCCGTCAGAATCGGCGGCAGACCCTCGTCGAACCTCACGTCCACCACGGCACCGATCACCTGGCACACCTTCCCGATAGCCCCGGCGCCAGTGAACTCGTCGGTGATCTTGCCGCTGGGACCTTCGCCGGGGGACGGCTTCGCCGGAGGAGGCGGAGACGGCGCCGGAGCGGCTGCCGCGGTAGCATACTCTGCGACGCGGGAGAGGAGGAAGCCAGCGGGGGAGGGACGGCATGACCGGATCGTGGACTGCGGGGCTATGGCCGCGCGGCTCGCCGCCGGCGAGCGGCGGGCGGAGGAGCGGAGGAGGGAGGAGAGTACGCGGCGCGTCGCCATGAGTGGGCGCGGACCAGACTGATGGGATTTGATATGGAGGGGGAGGAGGCTTCAGGAGAAACGCCTACACATTGGCATATTACTCGGAAGCGTAGGAATAAAAAAAATTATTATAATACACGGGATGGTTAAGGAGGAAAATGGACGGTTGGATGAGGGGGTATAGCATATCTAATATTTTGTTTGGTGTGACGGCGGACGTCAAACGGTGGCTTTGAGTTGGAGTTGGAGAATTTTGAGTCCGAATCATGCGGGGTCGAACACTACAAAATCCAGCAAATCTTTTTTTTTTTAAATATTTTACCTGGTTCTTTATTCTGTTATTTCTAGTTCACTTTCTAGTTTTTTTTTTTGGCTTTTCCAATTAGAACATGTTTTTACCAACAATTCTAGTATACTTGTTAGATATCTTGCTCATGACTAAGGTGTTCATAAGTTCAACTTTAACCCCAAATAATATTTTGGAGAAATTGTTTGGTGGTTGGTGGTTTGGTGGTAAGGGTGTAAACGAGTCGAGCTTGATCGAGCCTGGCTCTAATCAAGTTTGGATTGAAATTAATTTCGAGCCTATCTTTGTGAGCAAGTTTGAATTGAAATAATTTCAATCCGAGTCAATTTCGAACTCGAGCCAATTTTGAGTTTGAACGAGCTTAAACAAGCTGCTCAATTAGCAATTTCAAACCTTATCAATTTCAAACTATTTTTAAGCCTAAGCAAACTTAAATTAATTTAGGCTTGAATCAAGCTTGAAATAAAACCTAATTCAACTATAAAGATATAAATATTACCAAAATCTAAATTACAAGCAATAAATATAAATAGGTTAGAAAACTACAAGCAATCAAAATATAAATTACAAGTAACAAAGATAATTGTGTTAAAAAATTAGAAGCAACCAAAGTATAAATTATAAATAATAAAGATAATTGTGTCAGAAAATAATGGCTGAAATTCTGAATGGGTGAAAGGGTTTTGATCTGATAGTTCATATTAGTTTGATATTACTCATATTATATATATAAATATATTCGAGCCTTATTGAGCCGGCTCGAGATCAAGATTGGCTCGAATTTAATTTCAAGCCTAACTTTAATGATCAAGCTCGGCTCAGCCTATTTTTGAGCCGAGCTTGATCGAGCATTATCGAGCCGAGCTTGAGCCGCTCAATTATTTTAACAGCCCCTATTTGGTGGTTTGACTCGATTCAATTGATGGCTTGATAATGCGGTTAGCTTGGAAGAACAGCTTGGCAATACAATAGCTTGGAGCAGATCTCGGTGGCGTTTGATTCGAATTGTTCGGCGACGTATATGGCTTGAAGCCTAGATTAGATAGCTAAAAGCTCAGCCTCTGTATCTAGGGGTTGGCCCTTTGTCTGGCCCATATCTAGCATTCGGGCTCATGAATGATCAAAAAAAAAAATTGACCACGTTTTTATTAGTTACTATAAAAAAATAGTTTATATATAACATAATGCAGGAAATATCAAATAAAAATTATTAATGATGATAACAAAGGTATAGCGAGCACAATTTATTTAGCTCTGATTATAGTTAGTTTTTGCAAAAAAAAATACAAGAGTATTGCAAGGTGGTGCGGTAACTTTATCACATTCCCTTAGAAATTTATGCGTAATTATTGATATACGTACATTTACACATTTCATATATATATATATATATATATATATCTATGTATTTTGTTTTAAAGTATGTATATGCACTTATGTAGTTTAATAGTTGTAGTAACTATTGTATAGTTTATTCCATTTTTTAATTATGCATTTTCTTTTCTAAGGGTGAGAATGATAACGTCATGAAGGAGAAAGTCTGAATTAGTGGAGTTGAAAGTGAGCCTACAACTTTGAAGCTAAAAGATCATGATTTGGTTTCTTGTTATATAATGTTAGGTTTTATTTGTATAGATGTAATTGACAAATCGTATTTGAAAACATAATTTTAATTAATGTAATGTGTTCAGATTTTATATATGAGTATATACACAAATTATGACAAGTTATAAAATATTTGATAAAAAATATTAAAGTAAGAAATTGATTTTGAAGACAGTATTTGAAACGATTTTATAGTCATTATTGAATTGCTTAAATAGTGTCATGTCATGATGGTTAGAGTAGTATGAAAAACTATCCAAAGGCATCGGAACGATCACTTTGCATCTAATTGTCCATTCTGTCAATTAAACACACCATGGAAAGCGTTCGAAAATACAGAGAAACATTTTTGGCTATTTGAACACATCCTGACAATCGTTCAAAGCTATTTGAATAATAGTCTTAAGTCAGGTCATTTGAACAAGGTGAACTTGCGCTCGAATAGGATCATAGAATCTTTATTAAATCTTCTACTTCGTGAAATCTGTTTGAAAATATTTTATTTACTTTATCTCTAAGATGTATTTATCTAATTTCTCAAATATGTTTATCTTATCTCCAAGGTATACTTATCTTTATTTTTTAGGAATCATAGGTGCGTTCAGTTTGCCTCCAAAGGCCGTTCAAATGCTTGAACACCGGAACATTGTATTAGTTACTTTAAACTTTTCTATTGTTACGCTTGAATATTAGAACACTGTATCAATTATTTTAAAATTTTCTATTATAAAATGTTTTTTACAATTATTTTAAAATTTTCTACAATGTTTTTTATAATTATTTTAAAATTTTATATTATTTTAAAACTTTTTGACATTTCTTTCATCTTAGGTATTCCTCTTACCACTTCTTGTTTAGACAGAGTAAATAATTCCTTGTGATTCACATGTCCAAGATGTTAATGCTAAAGATCTGCAATGTTGAAAGAGGCACTATTACATTTCAGTTTATGTGACGTTCCAACAACATAATAATTATCAGATGTTCTAGATCCATAACATATAATATTACCACCATGATCTAGAATAATACAATCATTTTTGAAGAATTTTACCTCATAATCTTCATCACAAAATTGACTAATACTCAGAAGATTTGCTTTCAAGCCCTTAACATAAAGAATATTTTCAAGAATAGGAACCCCCGGAGAACTTACCTTTCCTTTACCTATTACCTTGGATGAATTACCATCTCCGAATGTCACAACTCCCCCTTCATGTTTTTCAAGATTAGAAAATAACGACTTGTCACCCGACATATGTCTTGAACAGCCACTGTCTAAATATCACAAATCAGAGTTTAAAGATTTCAAAGTTGTATGCACAACATAACATTTCAAATCACTTTTCTTGACCCATATAGCCTTTGTTTGTATCTCATAAATAAAAATAGTTCTAGGTTTTTGCAAAAATTTGCAATGAGGTCGAATATGCCCTAAAATGCCGCAATGATAGCATGTCGAAACAAACCATTTTCTACTCACATTTTGTCGAGGAGTGTGACTAAAGTTTACCTTTGGTGTCGTTGACGATTCACCAATTTGTAGATTCACCTTCAATTTAGAAGCATTCATCTAGGATTGTTTTGTAAATGCGGTTGATGACTTCAGATATTCTTCCTTTTGTATACCTGCAGAAACGAAGACAGTTTTATTATTATTTGAATTACTAGTGTATCCAACACCATACCTGTCTTTTTCAGAGATCTGAGCCTTTAGGATCTCGTCAAGTTTGTTCTTCCCTTTTAGAAATGTCACTTCCTTATTCAGTCACTCTAGTTTAATTTCATCAGCCTTCATTTTATTTTTTGCATTGTCAAGTTGTTTAGAAAGGTCTTTGACACGTTCAAGTTTCAATTTGTACTTCTCCTCAAATTAAATTCTTTCTAGTTCGATACCTTGAGTTGTTGAAGTAGTCTAAGATTGTTTTTCTATCGGTTTATTAGCAAGTTTATCATCCACCATGTACATTGGTGGACTCCAACCGTTCACAACGGCAAACAATACTCGTTCATCTATAGACTTCAAGTAAGCTCTCATCCTAGCTTTCAAATATCCATAATGTGATCCATCTAGGATAGGAGGTCTAATAGATGATGGTCCATCTCTATGAAAATCCATGCCTATCTGATCTCTCTTAAAGAGTGAGAGTATGTATCTAAATACTAGGCAATGATATCACTCGTTCGCTTAAGTAAAAGTCCGTAGAAATATTAGGAACGAAAGCAGAGATGAATGCCAAGATTTTAATGTGGAAAAACCCAAACGGGAAAAAACCACGGATCCAAACTCGGATCAAAACCAATCACTAGAATAGTAGCAGTTACAAGACTGACTCACAAAATAACTCGTCGATACAAACGACTTTGTTCTTCTCAGTCTTGCTCGCTAGAACCCACGATTCACTACTTCTCGTGATTGAAGTCCAACCTCAGTAACCCTCGAGATTGATCTTTCGTCTAGATAGCCCTTAAGACGAAAGATTAACTTTTGTAGATGAGTGGAATCTTATTAGTTGAAGAACCAATGTAGTCTCCAGAAGTCTCCTTCAATAATGCTTCTTCAACCACCCTAGAGATAGGGCATCACAATCCTTATATATGATCTCCAAGATAGAGCCAAATCCAAGTCTTATCCGTACTCACGAAAGTCCAATTTTATCAAACTTCATTGGTGCGTTCGAACGCGGTCCGGGTGCGTTCGAACGGCATGACTTGATCTCAGGTGCATTCGAACGGGCCCGAATGCGTTCGAACGCGACAACTTGAATTCTTTAGGTTGCGTTCGAACGTGTTTTTGAACGTAGCTCTCGGTCTGTGTGAATGCAGTACTCGCGTTTGAACGCGTTTGTGAACGCAACTCTCTATTTGTGTGAACGCAGATTCCGCTTTCGAACGCTTTTGTGAACGCGGCTCTCTATCTGTATGAACACAGATTCCACGTTCGAACCCGTTTGTGAACGCAGTGTGAACTCAACGGCTTTTCTCCAATAATCTTGCAATTCTTTAAACCAGAGATATTCTAGACTCGTGTAAAACTCATATACATAAAAAAAATACACTTAGAATATTTTGTACACAATTGCCAACAAATAAAAACCTAACAATAGATTTATATAAAAGGGAATGATAGTTTTTTTAAAAACAAAACTAGAAATGGGAGGAAATAATCCAGCTAGTCAGTTTTATTAGTTATTTATACTTTAGTCGTAAGGAGGTAAAATTATTTTAGACATAAATACATGGGGATTAAAGTATTTAACTCTAAAAATATATAAGTTATAGATATATATTTATAACTGTAATTAATCAATATAATTACACCTAGTAATGATCATATTAGTGAGTATATATCAGTGTATTAAAAGGCTATGTTTTATTGAGAGTGTAATTGAAAGTATTTTCTTAAAAAGCCAATTCATTTCTGTTACGAACCGGCCTAATTCGATCTGCAACGGTTCTAAAACTTAGATCCTAGTTTGATAGCCCTCCAATGGCTAGATGGATGCTAGGGTTAGTTCTTGGTGTGAAGAGGGAGAAGTTGTTGTGGAAGAGAGGGGATAGAGGCTGGAAGAGGCCGACCAAAGATTTGGGCAGTGGAAGAAGGGAGGTGGGAGAAGGCGCCAATAGCTAGAGACAAGTAAAGAAGGAGATAAATGTTAAAGTCAATTCCAATAACAAGATCATCATCATTCTACTGCAATTAGGGTTTCCTCCACATATTTATAGAGGCTCACCCTAAGTACTCATCAACTAAATTAAATAACTCTAACAAATCCTAACAAATCAACAATTAAGTTAAAACCCAAACAAACCAACTAAACTAGTCTCCCTTATCTTCTCGGATTAAATTTTCATTTCGTCGTAGATAGATTTCGAATCTAGAGAAGTTATGAATATAAAAGTTGTAAATTCGGAGGTTGGCGATCTTATCTTAGAGTAACTCCAACCGAGCTCCAAATTTTTGGTTGAGCTCCAATCGGGCTCTAAAGCTAGCTCCAAATTTGGAGCCCCACCATAAAAATGGAGCCCAACTCCATTTGTCATTTCAACTTTTTAAAAATACCAAAATTGCCCAATAATTATTACATTCAATAATTTTAATTTCATTTGTATCTTTTATTAAATAATTTAGTTAGTTAAACTTAGTATATAACTAGTTTTACCAATCAATTTTTAACAAAAATAACACCATTGGAAATGTCTCCTAATGTAAATATTAAATTATTTTTGAGTCTAATATTAAATTATTTTTAAGTTGATCTAAATTTTAAAATTTTTATTATTTATAAAAATAAGTCTAATAAATTATGTGTCCTAAAATATCCGGATGAACGTGCTTTCTTTCAAAGAAAATTACAGGAAATTTGTAGAAGAAGCAATATTCATTTTTAAGTCAAAGGTTCATCGCAAGAAGGTGGATACAGTCAAGAAAGAGAAGGTGGCAATGGAACTGAAACTGGTTGCTATGGAATCAGAACCGGTGGCTACGGAGATAACTTACTAGAATATTAAACATCTATTGTTTTTATTATGTTTGGTTAATTTCTGCTTATTTTATGTAATGTAAATTTGATATTTTTAGTTAATGACATGCGATACTTATTTCGATGTTTATTTCGTGTAATGTAATTTCGATGCATTTAATTAAAAAATTAGTAATTTAAAATTACTTCTGAAACTATTGAATATTAGTCTTATTTTAAAGATCTCGATGAAAGTTTTCTAACTATATATTTTTTATTAAAAAATAATAACGCTAAGATGACCTATTAAGTAATTTAAAATAACTAATATAATAATATATATTATATTATTATTTTAATATATATGGAGCACGATGCGTTGGAGTGCACCCGGCTCTTGCTCCATTTTTGGCTCCATATTTAGAGCCTTTAGAGATGCTCTAACTAGTTTGATATTATTTGAATATGTATAGAATATTCTACCAATATTTTTTTAAAACTACGCAGAGCTGGATTTAGCTAATTAAATAAAATCCTAACCTGCTAAGACTCTAACTAAATAAAATAACCAAGTAAAATAATTAAACTCAATCTATTGAGCCTAATCTCCTTTTGATGTGATTCGATCTGACCCAGTTCGCATCAATTTTATATATTTTCATATGCAACATTTATAGTGTTAAATAAGAAATAAATATAAGCAAAAATCTATATGTGCAATTGATTTTATGCGTAATTGATTTATATAAATATAAATATAGTGTCAACATTTATATTTGTAATTGATTTCATGTGTTTCCATATACAACATTTATATCTTTCTTTTTTTTTCTAATAAATATTGAGGAAACTTATTTTGGTATTCGCTTTATTAAAGTGAGGTATTAAGATTGTGGTATATAAGTTATACTTAGGGATAAAAAAGATATTTTATAATATTCATAAATAAAAAAAATAGTTTTTTTTATTAAATTAGGATAATTATACTTAGCCTCTCTAAACTATGACAATTTTTCACATATATTCTGTGAATTTTTTATTATCTATATATAATCTTCGAAGTAAGAAAAATATCCAGGTAGAACTCTCCTAAAATAAAACCTATATAAATTCTCCGTATCAAACATTTTCTTAGGTAAGAATATCTATGCTATAAAAAAGAGAGTTAGAGAGTATATGTAAAAAAATAATAATAGTTAAAAGGGGCTAAATTTAATTAAGGCTAGATGCAGTTATTTTAAATACATAGCGATAGTTCTCAGATACCAAAATTTCTCCGTTACGGTGCACTGAAACACCACACGATTATTTTATCCGTTGCCGCGCTCGAAATACCAAAATTCTCGACCACAGCACTGCGCTCAAGCACTATTGCACTAACAAAGCCCACCCAAAAATGGTTCCTTTCTTCTCCATTTCCTCACCACCTTCCCCTTCTCCTCCTCAACCTCTTGTTCTCCAGAATCACTCCCGTCTCCTCTTCAGACTCTCGACCTTACCTCCTCCCAGAACCCTAACCCCTCGTCTCCACCAATCTCCCCGAGCTACCGCAGCACCAGAAGCAGGAGCCGTCGAGAAGGAGAAGGAATCGGTCGGTGTAATCCAAGAATCCACTTCCTTTCCTCCTTCAATCCTTCGGATAAAGATCGTTTCTTGATCTGGGTTTCTTCGCTTGGTGTTTGGTGGTCATCGTAGGGCGTAGCGGAGAGCGTCGGGGTGCTAAAGGCCGCGGCGAAGACGAGGAAGGTCCCGGCGGCGGAGGTGCTCTCCGCATTGGCCGTGATCAAGAAATCCAGGGTGGATCCTTCGTCCTTCTTCGAAACTCTTGGCGGCTCGGAGTCTCCGGGGAGGACATGGATGCTTATCTTTACAGCTAAAGTGAGCTCATCTCTCTGTGTCTGCCTCTTTTGCGTCTGGTCCCTTGTTGGATTTCGGTCTTTACAATCCTTTTGGTGGTTGTGGTGTTAGGGTCGATTGGAGAAGGGGCAGTATTTCCCGGTTACCGCGGTGCAGCGATTTGATGCTGCGGTGAGCTTATTAATTTGTGTTCCTCTATTTTCTTTTATTAAAATTGCCACTTTTTCTGTGATCTTTTGATGACTATATTGACATGTAATGGAGTTTATTGATTCTCTGATCGGATAATACTGTAAGTGCTCGAGCATTACATGAAAAACTTCTCTCTTCCCTCACTAATGCGGGGGAATATTTGTGGTAGATTGTTACTCCCTGTACAATGATCACTTATTACGTTTACACTCTGGAGTTTCTTGCATCCATTTTTACACATTAACTTCTGTCTATTGACTCCTGCAGGCTTATGTTATAATCCGACCATATGGGTTGAGTCAGTCGAGTCGAGTCGAGTTAGTTGATTTTGCTTATTGTTTTTAAATTTAAATTAAAGTGGATAATTTGCTATGTAAGCTAAGTAAGACAAATTGAATAACCTATTATGACTCTACTCTTATAAATAGGAGTGAATATAAGTTATTTTGAGGTGTGTGGAATGAATATTGAGTTTAGTTATTTTATTATTTTATATTTATTTTTTATTTGAGCCATTAGATCGTCTTTATTTTTCTAGGAGTAGACCTTAATCTTAAAATCCTTCTAAGCTTCTAAACTCTAGCTACCATTTTCCTCCACGAGCCACTCACTCTTACGGTAGACATCCATCATCCCACGGCTATCCGCCACCCTTCGATGACCGCCGCATTGTCGGATAATCTATTCCAGCCCGATTCTAACCTTCTCTTACCCTTTTGGCCAACCTTTTACTTTAAATTCTAAATCCACTCGAACAAAAGAACCTAACACGTGAGCCTATCATCTATTAAATTTTTATAATTTTTTTTACTAGCGGATTGTTTCAGATCTGGTCTGTAATAGTGGTATCACAGTCACCGTTCCTTGGCCAATTGTTAACACAAGATTGAGGAAGATGAACGAGGAAGGGACACCCATGAAGGACTAGGAACTCATCTTTATCTTTGTGGAAGTTTCTCCGGTGCTACCATCACTAACAATTGCCGACGAAGTGATATTTAAAGAATTTTCAGTCAAATTGAAGGAGATGCAAACCTCTCTCAAGGGCTCGATCTAGGCCTTAGCAGAGGCTCTACTAGACACCCACTACTGCCCTTCGTCGCCAACGCCACCGGCCATGGTGGAATCGGCCTAGCCATGGCAATAAAATTTCACCCGTGAGGGAGATGGAGGGGAGCCCCAAGCTGTGGCAACCACTCCTCCAGCTGCGGTGAAGCACCCTCTACCTTTGTAGATATAGATTATCACTATAGTGATGTTGGAGCAACCGCCAGCGACGGTTGCCTAGCCGTCTTCCTTAGCTACGACGGAAAATAAAGGTCAAATCCTAGTTTTCCATCGATGGTGATCCAAGCCCTCTCAGTTCAAGTCACCACCGCCAGCACCTTCCTTGGCTTCCTGCACAAAATCCATGGTTGTTGTTTGCGCCATAGTTAGTTGGAAGGCTGCCGTCGATAGCCCTCACATTGTAGTGAAACTGTGGCTCGTGGTCGCAGGTTTGACCCTTTCACAGTAATAGGTGGTCACGGCTGGCCTCTCCAACCTGACTACCATCTAGTGGTGGCCATCGCAGCCGTTGACGATCATTGCGTGGCCAAACCCATCCATTGAGTTGGCTTCTGTCAACCTCTCCGCCGCGGCGCCTCCATTGTAGTAGGACCTTGGGCCCCATTTGTAGCCACCAAGGGCTGGTGGACCTGTCGGCGATGTGCCGTGGCCACCTCTATAGCAGTTGAGCTTGAGCTCGATTTTCGGCTTCCACCGTTGAATGTCAACGTACCACCATCGTGGGGACTTGTTGGAGGTCGATTACTAGTGGCCCACAACCTAACCCAATCGCCGTCGGCGCCCATGCAACCCACGGCGATGCCCTTAGGTTGAAAAATATTTTCAGCCCTAAGGTTAGGGTTTGGGCTATCGAGTGAAAGGTATGAAATGCACGTATCTCGAGGTCGGATGAATTTTTGCAAACTAGCTCGACCAACTCATGTGAACCAAATAAAAACCCATGGGCATGACTTAGGGCCCGAGTACAAGCTCGATGACAACTAGTGACGATTCGGTAGGTCTGCGTCAGCTGACTGAGTTAGACCTGCATGAAGCTTGAGCGCGGTGCGAGCCAAGCCGATGTGTGGATTGTTACTAGTCATCTTGAGGACAAAGTGTCGAAAGTGTGGTAGAGTTATGGACTAGATCTGGAATAATTTGCTCGTAAATAAATCATAAAAATTTAATGGATGATAGTATCATGAATTAGAGTTCTTTTGGCTCTCTTTTGAGTGAATTTAGAATTTGGAGCAAGAAGTTATGGCCAAAAGAGTGAGCGAAGATTAGAAACGGGTTGAAATGGATTATCTGATGTTGCGTCTGTCGTCGAAAGGTGGTATACAGTTGTGGGATGGTGGAGGTCAGCCATAAGGCTGATTTGAAGGAAGATGGTGTCAAAGATTTGGAAATTTGGAAGGATTCTAAGGTTAAAATATACTCTTAGGAAAATAAAAACGATCTAACAACTTAAAAAAGTGATAAGTACTTGGGCATGGATTTGTAAACCTCCTATTTGCCAATAGAAATGTTTTTCAATTTTTCCCGATAATAAAATAATAAACTCAATATGCATTCCTTACACCTCAAAATAAACTCAATAGCAAGACGGATTTAATTTGCCCAACTTGACTTACATAACGGATTATTTGTTTTAATTTAAAATTAAAAGCAATAAGTAAAATCAACTAACTAGATTTAACTTGACTGAGTCGACCGTGTAATGGGATCATAACAATAAATCTTCTATAAACTGATCAGCAGCTAGGCCACCTTTTCTTTTCCTATTTTCTACAAAGTTTACATCTAAATGGGGTTTCTTCATTTTCCTTCCCGAAATTAAAACATCTTGGGAGCACTGTATTTTTACATACAGCTGATGCTTCCACTCTATACCTGTCAATCATGGAGAAACTGATCGGAATTGACCTGCTGCTGAAATCTCCGTATCAAGTTATTTATTATTAAGTATGTTATCATTTACTATAAATTTGTGATTAAAAATGTGTACTTTCTTTTCTTTCTCTTCATTCAGTGCTCTTGTCATGGATTGTCAGGCAAATAGGATTGAAAATGGCATTTACCTAGGGCCAATTGGCTGCCTAACCTTTGAGGGGAGGCTTTCGTGGAAGAACAGAATACTGGCATTCATCTTCGAGTGCATTCGCATAAAAGTTGGACCATTTGGTCCTTTGCAGATTGGTTTGAAAGCAGAGGACCGGGAACCTAGCAACAAAGATCCTTTCTTTGTCTGGTTTTATGTAGATGAGGAATTAGCTGTTGCTCAAGGCAGAGGTGGAGGCATTGCATTCTGGTGTCGATGTCGCCTTGTTACATAGTTCGAGTTAAGGACGCAGTCAAAGACCAGACATGAAATAGCTATTTTATTGCCTCTATATGAAAAGGGTGATCATTTGGACATAGAATACATGATGTACCACCATGTAGATGTGATTTTAGGAATTGTAAATGTGTCATTATTTCATCAGATGAGTCTTTCACAGCTTTCCTTTATAAGAAATCTGTTCATCACCTCATGTATATCTTTTCTGCATAAGGTTATAAATTTTGTCAGTACTTTGTAAACTTTGACAATTTCATTTTGCCTTTAACGTTGAGGCACAAGGCTCTTTTCTTGAATCTTTTGTTTCATTTCATGTTATTTAGTATGCATTAGTCTGTATTTCATTTTACAAAAAAAGGAAAAAGAATATGTTGATATGTATTAAAATTCTTGATACCCATTGCAACATCTTCATTCATGTGCATACAGATCGTTAACCATTTGCTTTGAGTTTAGGAAGTTTTCAGGAACTCCTAAATTGATTCAATAACTAAATATATTTTTATTTTTTTTATATTTAATTAAGTTTACTTTCTAAAAAATTAAGACTAAAAAATAAGACTAGTTAGTCAAGTTTAAGACTTAGCTTCAAACCAAATAAGGCTTACAATGAATTTGGATGTCTATTTGTGACCCCAATGTATGGATTTGGCTGCAGATTATAAGGTTAGGCATCTACATGGTTTATGATCATCGTAGACATTAAGGATTCCAATCTATGCATCAAATTCCCATACATTATGTAAGAAAGAAGAAAGATTTCCAAGCATATCAAACTATCTAGACACCTATTAGAAGTCATCTTGAGAGTCCTTTCATCACTCACCTGGTTCAAACTTGGTTTTCCGGTCACAAGAACTTGCAAACTTAAAACATAAGACATGTTGAACAATCGCATTTTTGATTGCATAAAATTCTTGGTTTCTTCATAATCTGAGATCTTTCACCACTGTTCTTGTTAAAGTCTCTAACTTGCATACCCATGCAAAAACACCTTGATCCATTTTTTATTTTATTTTTAGGAGAAAGCATGTAGGCAGATCTTTCATTCAACATAGATAATTAAATATACTTTTGATACAATATAACGGGGAGGAAGTAGGAAAGAAATAGCAATCCAACAAATGAAACACAGGTATCAAACTCGACAGGGCTGCAATAAATACAAGCATTTACCCAAACAAAAGGCATTCCCAAGAGTAGTAAAAATTTATAGCCTAAGCTGAATCCATTGAATCCATTCTGACGGGATGTTCGAGAAATTTTTTTACATCCTCTTGGTTTCCTCTTAGACAAAGGTCAGCAAGAGGTTTTAACTTTAAGATCCCAAACTAAGAATGGAAGAGGGACTGTTGAACTTAAAATTCAACATTCTTCAGCTATTTAGCCACACCAAGAAAATATGCAGATGGCCAAAATTTTCCCCTCATCCATTTGGAGCACATGGTACAACATATCTCAGAGCAATTGTCTCCTATGCTCTTTTATCAGAGTATAGATAACTTGAAGATGAGAAATAAAAGACAAACTTATTCTCCAAAAGCACCTGAGATAGGCTCTTCCATTCTTTACAGCATATAAAGAATGAAATGTGTTCAGTAGATTCTCAAAATTAGCGAACACAAATGGTAACTATGCGGGTATATCCTGCCCCAGTAAGGGTGGACAATGATCGAAGTAATAGCCATTTTTCTGGCATAATAGACCCTGACAATCATCATGTATTAATCTAGGTTACTTAAGATTGAAAAAAGGAAATGAAACGTGATACGAATAATTTCAAATGCACATAAATTCAACAATTTTGAGACAATTTACGAGAAATCTCTCTAAGATTTACAATAATATATGAAGACAATGCCTTTAATACAAGCTGTGATAAGATTTCTGAACTCTATCAGGCTGGACATCATTCATCAAAGCATAGCTTCAGAGCTGGCATCAGATTTCTGAACTCGATCTTGGGCCATCCTGGTCTGAAGATGAAGCATATAACAAAGATAAGAAGGTCTAAATGTATCAGTATACAGGCTAAGCATTTGATAGAAAACACAGGTCTTATTATACACCAATAGTAATGTCAGTAACTATTAATAGCATTTTTCTTCATATGACGAGCTTATTTTCTTATCTTTGACAAAGATGGATTCAAATGCTAGAATCATAGACAATAATTATGTGCAAAAGAATTTATTATCAGAAAATTTTCAGTTCCTTGGGCTTTTCTTCCTGAGAGCACTTCAATATTAATGAAAGATAAAATACAACAATAGACTTGTGCAGTTCATACTGCTTAATGACAGCAATCATTGTAGTAATTGGTTAGGATAATTATGTTGTATGGATTACTCTTTGATGACTATAAAATAGCTTAATAGAAGCATGCTTTTCCCTTGTAAAATGGTCGAGCATTTCAATACTATTCAATTGTGGGCTCACATGCAAATTACTTACTTCCTGATCCCAATTTGTGCGAAAGATCATTGTGACAAGAATCAATACTTGGACTATCATTGCACATATAATGCCCATCCAGAGGCCCTGGTAAAATACTAATGAAGTTAAATAAAGAAAGCTAATGAAGAACACCAACATTGGTTATAAACTAAACAACAAAAAGTAAGCACTACCTCACCACCAGCATGCAAGACGAAAGCAAAAAGAATAGCAGCAGGAATACCAACGACATAATAGGCACCAAGGTTGATAAGTGAACATATCTGTTGCCAACCACACCCTCTTGCAGCACCTAGAGTTTTGACCTTCAATGTTAAAGGCACTAAAACGATAGTGTGAGCAATAAACAACTTAAATTGAACAAGTATGACAATGGGAAAATGGTGAACAGTTCCTATGTTTTCAGGCTACTACTAGCGTGAGGCTGATCAGAGGATAGATGAGTTATTTTATCACAACAGGGTTGCACAACAGTTCAACATAACCTTTTGTATTAGTTATTAGACAAATTAACTAAATATATTAAATTCAAGGTTCCATGGTGTACGTCATTAGTTGATGATATCATTTAAAATGATGAATCTAAGATAGGATTCAATTTATAGATAATAAATTTAGATTATTAGAAGTTAGAATATAAATAGATATAAGACCGAGTATATGGAATATAATATTAGCAAAAGGAATCATTCTTGATGACAAGAAATACCAACAGAGGAGTATTTTCATTACCTTGGATTTATAATTCAACAAGAATTAGAGAAAGATGACAACATTGCATATAGGATTAGAGCAGGATATGAGAAGTGATTCTAATGTGGTTTGATTGGCATAAACCATTTAAGTTTAAAGAAAAGTTTATAAGAGGCTAAGACTAGAAATTCTTTATCGATTAGTAGATTGGGCAACTAGAAAGAAACATTCATATATGGACTGTCGGAGATGTGGATGATGACATTACAAGAAAAGATAGTGCACAATTTTTTTTTTCTCTGGGGAACTCTCCAGCTTTCTCCCTTAGAGATTTTGCTTCCCCTACCCTCTCTTCTATCTTCCTCCCTCCCTGTTACTAGGGCTACTCTCTTGCTGTATACCTCCAGGTGGTGCTCCCCTCTCTACTCGGCCTCACCCTCTTGGTGGGTCTCTTGACTATGGCCTCTTTTGATGAAGAACTCCTCCGGAAGTTCTCGAAGCTTCTCTCTAAGAAGAAGATGGAGGAGGCAATCCCCCTAGTGGAAGGATGCAGTACTCCTAAGGTAAGCCAAACCTCTGCCTCATCGGAAAGTTTACTATGTCGGACTACGAAATGCCCTCACCAAAGCATGGAACTTGGAAGGAGAGCTTGAATTTGTGGATGCTAGCAAGGGCATATACCTCATGGCATTCGAGTTGGGAGGATCGGTGGAAAGTCTAGTTTGGTTCCCCCTAGTCATTCAATAGAGATCTTTTCTCTCTAGCACCCTTCCAACCAAACCTCCCTAATGAGCTTTGGAGCTTCACTCACAACAAATTTTGGGCACAATTTCACGGGCCGTCACTGGAATACAAGTTGACTAGGATGGCTTCAACCTTAGCTGAGTGAGTTAAGACCCCAATCACATCGGATTCGATGGACTACCACAAATGGACTCGTTTCATCAGACTGAAGATTTCAGTGGATATCACCAAGCCCCCGGTTCCACTGTTGAAGTAACAATGCGATAAGAACAATTACCTCGCCATTGCTTCTATGGCAGGATAGGCTATGAGCTAATGGAATGCATGCATAAAAGATCTCTAGAGGAGAAGGCGAGAGTGGAGTACCTGCCCCACATGCATTTTCAACTCCTAGGTCTTCTCAGGCTAAGATTTAATAGTCTCAGCGTGGAGTCTACAATGTTAGAATCCCAGCTTAGAGGGGGTGTAGGTAACAAGCCTCCCCTCCGGCAATTCCTTAAAGGATCCAACTCTGATGAGGGGACAAAGAGGAGAGAGTCCAACTCCTACAGTTTATAGAGGTCGGTACAATAAGTCTTACTCGGACTAGCCCTAAAGGTTTATACGACTCGAACTAGGACTTGCCTTAGACTAACGCTAAAGGCTTACACGACTCGAACTAGAACTTACCTTAAAAGCTTACATGACTTAATTGAACTTGTCTTAATAGCTCACATGACTTAACTAGACTTGCCTTAAATACTTACATAAGAGATAAATATAACTTAGAGATAAATATGACTTAGCTAAATCAACCTTCCTTATCCTTCTCGGATTGATTTTTCGTTCTGTCATAGATAGAGTCTAAATCTGAAGAAACATTGAATACAGAAGTTATAGATCATGATGTTTTCGATCTTCTCCAAGTGATTTCATAATATTTGGTCATCTTTGTAATATCCTTTGAATATTTTTCCGAAACTGCGTAGAGCCGAATTAGTTAACTAACAAATTCTAACATAATAAGACTCTAATTAAAGCAACTAAGAAGATAAGATAACAAAATTCAATCCATTGAGCCAAATCTCCCCTTGATGTGATCCGATCTGACCCGGTTTGCATCAGCCACGCCCTCTAAGTGAAATGAGGTTAGCTGGACTTTCTGGTGGTCGGGCGTGCCATGGTACGTGAAAAATTGCTCTGCTAAATAAGTCTAATCTAGCGGGTCTCCTCCAGAGAGTTTTGAAAAATCAGGCTTGATGGTCTGAGCTTGGATCCCAAAATGTAGTCTGTCATCATGGGCAAAGTGACCTCATGGTCGAGGCTAGTCACATGGGTCACAGGCCCATGAGTCCGGCTCATGTCACACCCAGGCTGCACGCGGGTTCGGTTCAGTCTGATGACGTGGGCCTATCGGGTCATTCCACCGTACATCCTCAGGCTTGTACTCGTACTCGGGGTCATGTTCATGAGTTCCAAACTAGTTCACATAAGGTGGTCGAACCGTTAGAACCTTCTTTAGCTTAGGAAGGATGGACACGGATCTAAATAAAACACGCATAGTATTGGTCTCGAAGAAGGAGATCTCAGAGTTGGTAGGTGACTTTAGGCCTTTTAGTCTCTGCAATACAATCTATAAGCTCATTTCTAAAATCTTAGCCTAAAGGATGAAGCCTTTCCTCAATGAGCTGATCTCGAAGGCGCGAAATGCTTTTGTTCTTGGCCGGCAGATTGTCGATAACCATGTAAAAACAAGTATTGAATTATCTTAAGAACGCTAGAAGCAAGACTGGCAGTTTCGTGGTGAAGGCAAACTTATCTGAGGCTTTTGATTGTACGGAATGGCCTTTTATTAACAATTGCCTAAGGCTCTATAGCTTTTCTGACTTTTTTGTGGATCAAGTGTTGGCCTGCCTCTCTTCTTCCTCCTTGGCGGTTTTGGTTAATGGAGATCGAGCAATTTCTTCCAGTCTAGACTGAGGGCTTCATCAAGGCTGTCCATTTTCACCTTACCTCTTTATCCTTGGCTCAAGTATCCTCTCTACTCTCCTGGACCAAGAAGCCAAACTTGGCGAGTTAGAGGTACCAGGCTAGCGAGGAATGCTCTAGAAATTAATCACCTCATGTTTGTGGACGATCTCCTCCTCTTTGGTGCTGCCTCCCTTAGTAGTGTCTCCAAATAGAAAGCTATAGTGAAGCTTTATGGCAAGATTTCAAGTCGAGCTTTGAACTTAGAGAAGTCGACGATCTACTTTAGTAAGCATGCCAACTGCCAGACTAGATCGCATATCAAATCCATCCTCCGAGTTAGGCTCCTTAGGCTAGAGGAGTGGTACTTGGGCAACCCTTTTCTCTCATTTTGCAGGAGGTCGGACAATCGCAATTTTATTGCGGCTAAACTCCAAGTAAAGTTGCCTGGGTGGCAAGCCAAAACTCTTTCTCACCTGGGCATTTGATCCTTATAAGATCCATTCTCAGTTCTGTGCCAATCTTCTTTATGGCTGCAGTTTTACTTCCAAAGACCACTTTAGATAAAAATCAAGGGTATCTTGAGAGGCTTCTAGTGGGGCTTCAAGGATAGTGCTCGGCATATTTACTGGCGAAGCTGAAAACTCCTTTGTCAACTAACCGACGAGAGGGGTCTAGGCATTCGTTTTCCTCAGGTTGTTAATGAAAGTTTAGCAGCCAAATTAGTCTAGAGAGTCATCTCTTCACCAGATAGCGACTGGGCTAGGCTGCTCAAGTGCAAATAATTTCCTAACTGCTCGTTGTGGGAGGCCAAGCTTAAATGTCAAGTTTCATGGACATGGGTATCCATATTGAAGATTAAAAAAAGACTTAAAGGCAATGTGGTATGGGTGGTAGGTGATGGACGCTCAATCTCTATCACGCAGGACCCTGGTTGCCCATCCCTAATATTGGCCCGAACTCTCTTCAACCAGGCATCATGGTGGTTAAGTATCTCATGAGAGGTGATGATTGGAATTCTGGATTGGAGAATAGGTGCTTTCGGGGGGAAGTTGCTTAGTGTATTCTGAGCCTTCGCATTGTGCCGGATGCGCAAGATCTTCCTGATCGTTTAATCTGAAAGCCCTCCCAAGGGGAAACTTCTCGGCCAAATTCGCTTATAGCGCTCTCTCTAATGGCGACTTGTTTAGTTCCTCCTCCCCACACTTGAGGAAATTATGGAGATTGGTCTGGGGGCGGAAAGCAATTTTGCCAAGGATTAAAACTTTTTTGTGGTGCTGCTTGGTTGCCACCTTGCCAATGAAAGCGTCCCTTCATCGGCGTGTCCACGTTCTTTTCAACTGTTAGTTTGCTCAAGTCACATGGTTCCATAGCAGGCTTGGGTTGAGGCTAGAAAAACCTTTTGCTCAAGTCACTGTTAGTTTGCTCAATCCTACTATTGGAGCTCCTAGACTACACTCTCGTCCTTATGTGGGGCTTGTGGAAATGCAGGAACGAGCTAGTCTTCAAGAATATAGAAGGCTCTCTAGTGGAGATTGTTCGAAGGGTAGACCTCCTTTGGATCGAGTCTCATCTCCAAATGGACAATCTTACTCCACTTGAAGAAGTTCTAGTTGACAGGTCACTCAAAATAGACATTCATGATAGCCCTGACAGTATTCCAATATCGGGGGATTATGTTGCATGGGTAGATACAGCATGGCGAGGTTCATATTTTAGTGGGGTTAGCATGTTGGTAGCTTGCTACCCTAATGAGTCTATTTTGGGGAAGCCACTATTTCTAGAGCAATGCTCTAA